>NC_067163.1:49346424-49709838 GCF_903995435.1 Acomys russatus
TTTCATTTGTTCCCCTCATGGTATAAGATCGAAGTAAGCTTCTTATGGTGAGGTATTTGGCTTGTGTTTTCTGTTTACCAATCACACAGTGTAGTGTTTTATGACATTGTTTGGCACTAAGAAATATACAACCATGCACATTCTAGTCCAGCCTGCTTTTGGTTTCTTTAATAACAAAGGACAATTTTATTGATATTGCCACAATCTAAACCAAAAGTAATACTAAATTTTGTCTTGTATTCTATATTTTTAGTGTTCCCTAGTGTGGCAACTTGTTGACTCAAAATGTTACTCAAAAGGTTTCTAATGTTAATGAAAGTATTTTATAACCTAGGCTACTCATGCAGGAGTCACCCTGCTGTGTGTTCGAGTGTACCTACTATGCTAAGGTCGATACTTGATCCTTGATGGCTGGGAGACAACCAAGTAAACCATAAAATGTTCAAACTGTCAAATGTTTTTTACTGTGGGAAATTTTAAATTTACTGTATCTGAAAGGACTTATTATTAATGGCCCAGGACTGGAGCTATAACTGATATTTTTCCCATACCAGATTCAAGAGCCTCTGGGCTTTCCCTGCCACACATGGTTTCTAACCAACATAGTCTACTGGGTTTGTTCAGATGTAGAGGCTTTTGACAAGGAATATTTGTTAAGAAATCTGTTTTAGCATTCTTTTTTTTTTGTTTTTTTTTTTTTTTTTTTTTGGGGTGGTGTTTATGTAGTAATTAAGCTAAATGTGTTCCCATAAAATTGTTTCTTTCTTTCCAATGCTCCATTTTAATTCTGTCCCCCTCTGTGTGCCTGCATAGACCCCCTGACAAGTTCCCTATCTTGAGAAGTTAACCTTAAATAGTTTACAGTGAGCAGTTTTTCCTCCACTAATGCTGAGTATAAATGAGTTGTTGGGTTTTTAATTTTGGTTCCCTTGGTTCCTTAGTTGCGTTTCCCACTGAGTTCTCCTGTCTATTACTTCTTGATCCATAATTTACTTCATAAGCTAGCAAAGCAGATCTTGGAAAATGAGCATATCTTGAAGGAATATTTTTAATAATGAAATGTTGTCCCTCCTGCCTCATCTATAATAAGTGTAGTGTCACATCCCTGTGTATATTACCCATGATTGGAATGTACAATGACTCCAAGAATTATAATTTATTTCCACTGTTTCAATATTTGTGCAAAATTATAGAACATTGTCAGTAAGACCCTAGAGGAGAGAACCAATGAAAAGAAAACTATACCAGCTCACTTAATCATCATTTCTTTAATCTTACTCTGTGATTTTCATTGAATATAATCTTAACAATTCTGATTAGTTACATTTGTGCTTCAGTTTTGTCTTGTTAGATGTATTGACTAGAAAACTGTGCTGGCATAGCTCGAGTGGACTAACACTGTGTCTGCATTGGGCATTCGAGTCAGCAGTGTTCCCAATTGTATGTATTATCTATTCTTCCAAGTTCTTAAAGTAACTTTGGGGACCATCATTTTATCTACTTTAAAATACTATGTTTGTGGAACATTTTAGAGCAACTTAAAAAAATTGCTGTTCTGAGGTCATACGGTATTAGATAGATTTTTTTTAAACATAGGTAGGTGTAACACTAAAATAATTTTAAAGCAAAACATTGGTGTAATGAATGTTTATTTCCCTTACATGATAACAAATCCCAAGTGCCAAGAGTGAAGGTGAGATTTGAAAGTGTAACATGCTGGACCCTTCTTTGTGAGATAATAATAGCTTCCCACAAGGATTCAAGTGCTCGGGTGTCAAAATTGCTGTTATGAATGTTGTACATTTCTCATTTCTTAAGTCCAATAGAAAGGGCATCCTGTAAGCCTAACCTCAATACCTGAAACAATTTATTTTTACACTTTTGTGTTTTATTTAGATTTTAAAAATTAGTTCACTTTATACTTAATTGTAGCCCCCTCCCTTGTCATCTTTTTATATTTTTGTATCCTAAAGATTCTATGAGGATGATTGATCACAGAAACAATAATTTTTTATTTCAGTTTTTTAATGAATTACAAAAAGAATAGGTAGGAATGTTTTTTGGAGCTGATCACAACATAACTGTGATGAAAATGAACATTGAACCAAATTTTATTCATGTCACTTCCCTTCAAAGGATTCTTTCTTCTATTTACCTTTTAATATCTATGACAGAAGCATGGGAACTGACAACTGAAATAATTGGTAAGAATAATAGAGACATGCTGTTTTCTTTCCTGATCCCTGTCAGGGTGGAAAGATACTTTGGTTTGTGTTATTTCTGGATATTCATTTTAAACCTCTGGTTTCTTTTGGGGACTCTGTTTGGTCATGGGCTTTGTCATTGATCCTAAGCAGGAAACAGGCCTTGACTAAATGACCCATTACTCATCCTGGGATTTCAGTTGAGATTTCACACACACACACACACACACACACACACACATATATTAAATAATAGATAAACATATGTATAAATTTGTATGTTTATCTGTGTGAGTGAAGAGGAGAGAACAACAGAGAGACAAAAGGAAAAATAAACCAGCAGGGAGTCAAAAAATAAGAAAGGAGACTAAACAGAGAGAAAAGAATGGGGAGAGAGAGAAAAATTAAGTTGGGTACCTGTGGAAGTAATCTTAGAGATGACTGTAAATGCACTTAATAAAATATTAGGTATTACAATAAAAACCAATTTTATTGAAACCAAAGACATCCAAATATAACAAGAAGAAAATCTGTGATAACAGTTTATATTTGCTTTTTAAGATTGAAAACTTTAACTTAGAGGTTCATGATAGAAAAAAAAACATGAATAAAATAGTAATGTAGGAAGAATGCAAAGTAGCAAAAGGTTAAAAATAGCAACAGATATGCGCATTTCTTTGGTATATTCTTGGGTAGGTAATCAACACTGATTTCTGTGTCCATCTTATGAAGACAGTTTAGACATTCACTTAGTAGGGCTTTGGGTATCTTCTGATCTAGGGGTAACTTACAATTTTTTGGATCAAACAGAATTTTTCAAGTAAAGGAAGGGTAGACAGAGTTCAGGTGTCCTTTGTAGCCACATTCATGAATGCTGACTTTCTCCACTTACATCAGTTTGGAGTTGGTCACTGTCACTTGGAACTGGGTATTGCTGCCTAATGAAGGAATGCTTTCTAGTTAATGACTTTAAAAACAATAGTGCAGGCTTTCTGTTTGGATCCTATGAAAATGATGTTTGATCAGTCAATTTGATGATACAAAGTTGAAAATCATGTGATTTTTCCTTATTCTTGACATTCAAGTTGAGAGTGCTGTACAGTAAACTCACCGCCTATGGAAATAAAATAATACTTGAGTATTTTTGCTACAATAAAAACAACATGGTCACCACCAGTATGAGATTTCTGAGTACCAGAAATGCGCCTAGTATGAGTCAATATTTGCCTGTTTAAAAGTTAACTGTACTGAGTTTGTACATATTGTTGGTTATTACTTACTTCAAAAAGTCTCCTGGGGACACAGGAGAAGATAGAAGGCAGTGCTCTGTGAATCCTAGGGTACTGTAATTTGTGAGGCTGCATGTTTTAGGTTGATGCCAACCTATTTTTTTTTTTTTTTTTTTTTTCTTGTATTTCTATTCATCTCTGAAAGGAAAAGTATTGGCTCATGACCCCTAGACAAAGTTCTCAGCACAAAGGTGATTTAATTGCCCAAGAGGGACAGAGGGCTGGAAATAAAAGACAAACACAAGAGATAGAGGGTAAGAGAGAAGGATTAGGGAACAAGCAAGAAGGGGGAAGGGTAGTTTTTTTTTTCCAGAGGACAAAGGGCTGCCTCTGGATAGGGAGGAGACAGACATGGCACACAGGCAAATGGTGGTTTATAAAGATGAAAGGGGAAACCCCATATTAGGATGAGGTGTTTAATTTTAATTGGGCGTGTTAATTAGGTAAGCCAAAGGGGGCACTTGGTTGATGGACTTCAATGCTTTGAAAGCCGGGTCTTGTTAGTCAGCCTCAGGAGGAGAACATGGCCAAAGAAGGGGAATAGACCTTGGTGACTAGCTTTAGAAATGCAATCTAAGGATTATTAACAAAAAGAGAGAGAGAAAGAGAAAGAGAGAGAGAGAGAGAATTGGGAAGATGCTCAAAGCTTGCCAGAGACAAGCTCACCGTGCTTGAGTTAGCTGGAGTCGCTTCAATCCCCATTTGGTTTTTGAAGATCTGATTGCTAAGCGCATGGCACAAGGACACCGGCATAGACCAGGCAGAACCTCAACTTAGACGTTATAAAAAAGCTTTGTACTTCATTGCAAGCAGATAGAGACCTGCTAACCCCTGTGAGTTGGTAGACTCCAATTAGACATGCAGACTCCCTAAACATTGCATTCAGTATCAATCAAATTAATGTGATAATACTGTATTCATTGTACAACTAGGATGAAATTAACTAAATTGAAATTGAAATTAAATACCTATAAAAAGCTTACTTACTAGCTAATAAGGTTGGTAATCAGTAGATATTAGATAGTGTAGACATTGTTTTTAAATGGGGTAATTTTTACCATATTGAAATAGGTCTTTACTTTTTTCAATTTTAGAAAAATATTCTGCACATAGGTTTTATTTGTGTAACTAATTATTTGCAATATTTTGAGAAACATATTTTGACAGATTCCAGCATTACTACATTAAAGAAAACATTAAAATATCATAATTTTGTTAGCATACTTGTTTAATTTTATGCTATTTCCTAGTTATTAAAAGAGCATTTATCTCCTCTTAGTAGGAAATTCCATCCTAAACATTCGACGCTCATGACTATGTTCTGTTTAAGTTTAAAGGGCATAATGATTAGAAAAGTAGGTTCAATTTAAGTTTCATCCAAGTTTAAATGATTTTAATATGGTCAAAGGATGCGCTCATCACGTATACTCATTAGGTATCTATTACTGAACAGTGAGGGAAATCAGCTATTAATGTTTCTCCTGAAATGTCTATGTTAGCTGAACTTTCCACAGTGAATAAATTGAAAGGTTACCTTATGATTCATCATTGTATGTTTAACTATCAGCGCACCTCACACACTAGAATATTCTTGCCTTAATCATTTTGCTGCTATTTTCATTCTTGTACAGTTGCTTATGAACAGTCTGACGTGTGTGTGTGTGTGTGTGTGTGTGTGTGTGTGTGTATACTGATATTTTATGACACTGATAAGAATTTATTGGTTTGTTGAATATTTACTTAAAGATATATTCTACTCTATTTGTCAAGTTAAGATGTTATTTACACATGATCCCTTAAATAAGGAAATTGAGCAATGTTATATCTTACAATGACTTTAGATACTATGCAGAAAGTTTGTATCTCATGGTGATTTTACTGACTTTGGAGTGAAAGGATAAGTATTTATAATGAAAAAATGTATCTCCGTTAGATATCATTTCATCACTGTACCTGTGGATGCATCTGTATCGACATTCAGCCATAGACTGGCATGCTGTCCTTGGAGATAATTTCTTCTCTTATCAGTATTTCTTAGGTGCCCGGTTGCTTGTAGTTCTTTGTGTAGGGTTTAGCCCTTGCAGGCTTTTTTCCCCATTCATGTTATCATGTCTGTTACTATTGATATTGTTCAGCTCATTTTTAAGCAATCACATTGATAAGTCTTATGGACACAACTTCTGATATTCCTAGGATAATCTCACTGGAAATTCCTTGTTCCTTTGGCTGTAACAGAGACCAAACCTCAGGACCAGGATCAGGAAACTAAACTATCAAACAGTCAATATTCTGTAAGGACCTACATCGCTAAGTTCTACCTCTTTGAGTCTACGTGTACTAATACAGACTATAATATTAATGGTCTATCTTCAGCCCATGCCTAAAAAAACAGCGCATCAAGTCAGTATTTCTACTACATTACAAATGAATGACTTCTTGACTTTCTTATTCTCTTACTTTAGCTAATTAAATAGACCCTGGTCTCTCTGTGTGGTCATTTGGGTATAAAGCTGGTTAAGCAGTACCTGTTAATTTTAATAAAGTGACAAATCAATATTAAATATTAATAACCTTCAGTAGATGACTTACAATTCCTTTACTTACTCATGGTATGACTTGCTTCTGTTGTTTCTAGCCAGTATGATGCAGTGTATAGCAGTCATAGTCAGTATTTAAAACTGTATACTCACTTTATCACTCTATCCGCTCACTTTTCAATGTTCCTGAAGCTGGTTCACTCCTTTCTTTCTTTCTTTCTTTCTTTCTTTCTTTCTTTCTTTCCTTTATAGTTGAAAATTGATTCTTCTCTCATATAATATTCTTCAACCACAGCTTTCTCTACCTCCACTCCTCTCAGCTTCATCCTACCTCCCCTCTCTCAAAGATGTACTGCCCTGCTAAGTTTTCCTAGGAAAAGAGTGGGTCCCCACAAAACAACAGCCAAACAGGACAAGACATGATACAATATGACATGTCAAAAGCCCTCACTTAGATGTTGGACAGGACAACCCAATAGGAAAAGAGTCTCAAATGCAGGTGAAAAATTTAGAGAAAAAGCTGCTTCCATGGATAGGATTCATACAAAGCACCAAGCTAACAGCTATAATATGCCCAGAAAACCTGATGCTGATTTGTGCGGACCCATACTTGCTCCATCAGTCTCGTGTGAGCTCTGCTTAGTTGATTCTGTGAGCCATGTTTTCTTGGAGTTCTCCTTCCCCTCTGAAACTTAATCCCTCCCCATCTTCTGTGACGTTCCCAAATTTCTTTTTTTTTAATTTTTTATTAATTTATTCTTGTTACATCTCAATGGTTATCCCATCCCTTCTATCCTCCCATTCTTCCCTCCCCTCCTCATTTTCCCCTTATTCCCCTCCCCTATGACTGTTCCTGAGGGGGATTTCCTACTCAGCTATTATTGGAATACTACTCAGCTATTAAAAATGAGGAATTCCCGAAATTTGTGGACAAATGGATTGAGCTAGAAATGATCATAATGAGTTAGTGAACCCAGAAGCAGAAAGACTCAAATGGTATATACTCACTTATATCTGCATACTAGTCCAAGGGGCATGTCCCATGAAAGCCTTCACTTACCAGGAAACTGGGACAGAGGGGAGGACATCCTACTATTGGGACTCTAGATGAGAGAAGCATGGGAAAATAGCAAAGTAGAAGGATCCAGAGGGTCCTAGAAACCTACAAGTAGAACATTATGATAGGCAGATTTGGGCCCAGGGGTCCCGCTCAAACTAAGGCACCAGCCAAGGACAATACAGGAGGTAAACTTTGAACCCCTACCCAGATCTAGCCAATGGACAGAACATTCTCCACAGTTGAGTGAAGAGTGGGGTATGACTTTCACACGAACTCTGGTGCCTCATATTTGACCATGTCCCCTGGACGGGGAGACCTGGTGGCACTCAGAGGAAGGATAGCAGGCTACCAAGATGTTCCCTAATTTCTAAGGGAGATGGAACAACAATTAGACTTTCTCTTCATTTTGCCTTGCGGCTACTGAGGAAGCCTCTCTGATGATGACTGCACAAGGCACCAATCTATGAGTATAACAGAATATCATTAGGAATAATTTCACTGATTTTTTTTTCTCAGTTGTGTTGGTTCTCCCATAGTTCTCTGGACTTTCCAGTCTCTTGTTTCTGGCCATCGAGGCAATATAGGATATGTGATCCCTCTTGGCCCTGGCTCTCAAGCAAAATGAAACATTAGTTGGCCACATGCACAAGTTCTACACCACTATTGTCCCTGCATAATATGCAGGGAGGGCATATTGTAGGTGGAGGATTTTATGGGTGGGCTGCTATCTAGATTTCTCTTTCCATAACTTGCACAATATCTTTCCATGCCAAAGAGACTAGAACATAGTGGTGAAGGCTACATTCCTTCACCAGTTGGACCTCTATATTTTCAGTGAGCTGTGGGGAGGTTGCACTTAGCAATGGGGTCCTGCTGTCAATTTTCAGAGAGGGACCTTCTGTCCCAGCATCAGCCTAAATTGTTTATGGATTTTCAAGGCTCACTCTTGGCCAAAACTCAACCAAATGCAACCCAGTTCCACCACAGGAATCCTTGCTTGGTTATATAATATGGCCAGTTCACACTCTGTTTCATGCATTACTATGAGTCCTCAGTAGGCTCACTCTCATAGATCAAAGGAATATTCTACTGCAATAGGTTTTAAGACCACCACCTGTAATACTCCCGTTCCAGCTGTCTTTCCCCATATTCTCTTCCTCCATTCCTTTTCCATACATCCTTCCTGCTTTCATCCCGAACTACCCTAATTCACCTATAAAATCTATTCTATTTCCCCTTTCCAAGGATTTCCATGTGCCCACCCCCCATGTCTCCTCTTTCTCAACTAACTACATGGATCTGTGGTTTATAGCTTAATTATTATTTAGATAATACCTAATATCAAATTTTAAATGAATAAAAACCATATTTATCTTTCTGAGTCTGGGTTACCTCACTCAGGGTGATTATTTTTCTGGTTGCCTCCATTTGCCTGGCAATCTCATGATGACATTTTCTAACAGCTGAGTAATACTAAGTAAATATACCACAGTTTCTTTGTCCATTCTTCAGTTGATGCACATCTAAATTGGTTCCAGTTTCTGGCAAGTATGAGTAGAGTAGTAATCAATATAACTTAGCAAGGGTTCTGGTGGTAAAATGGAGTATCCTTTGGGTATATTCCCAAGATTGGGATAGCTGGGTCTTGAGGTAGATAGAGTCCCACTTTTCTGAGGAATTTCTATATTGCTTTCCATAGTGGTTGTAAACGTTGGCACTCTCACCAGCAATGGAAGAATGCTGCCTTTGCTCAACATCTTTGCCAACATGACCTGTTATTTGTGTATTTGACCTTAGAAATTCTTAAATGTATACGATATAATCTCAAGTAGTTTGATTTGTATTTGCCTGACTGCAAAGATTGATGAACATTCCTTTATTTTTATTTATTTGTTTGTTGGTTGTTTTGTTTTTCAAGACAGGATTTCTCTGTGTGGCTTTGGCTGTCCTAGACTAATTTACAGACCAGGACTGGCCTCAAACACACAGCAATCCACCTGCCTCTACCTCCTGAGTGCTGGGATTAAAGGTGTGCCCCACAACACTAGAAAAACATTTCTTTCAGTGTTTCTCAGTCATTTGAGATACATCTTTTGAAAATTCTGTTTAGAGCTTTACATGATTTTTAATTGGATTATTTGCTTTTTGATATCTAATTTCTTGAGTTCCTTATATGTTTTGGATATTATACCTCTATTGGTTGTGGAATAGGTACAGATATTTTCCCATCTTATAGGCTATCTTTTTGTTCAGTTGACAGTGTCCTCTGCGTTACAGAAACTTTTCAGTTTCATGAAGTCTAATTTATTCATCTTTACTTTTAGATCCTCTGATAATGGTGTCCTATTCAAATATTTTTTCCTCTCAATGTGCTCAAGACTGTCCCCTACTTTCTCTTCTATCAGGTTCAGTGTGTCTGGTTTAATGTTGAGGTATTTGATCCACTTGTACTTGAGTTTTTTGCAGGGTAATAAATACAGATCTATTTGGATTCTTCTACATCCAGAGACCCAGTTTGATAGCACAATTTGTTGAAGATGTTTTCTTGTTTTCAATGTGCCCTTTTTGGTTTCATTATTAAAAATCAGGTGTCCACAGGTGTATGGATTTATTTTTGTGTCTTCAATTTTATTCCATTGTCAACTTGACTGTTTTTATACCAATACCATGTGGGTTCTATTACTATAGTTCTGTAGTATATCTTGAGATCAGGAATAGAAAAGCCTCCAACAGTTCTGTTATTGTTCAAGATTGCTTAGCTATCTTGGGCTTTTTGTTTTCCATATGAAGTTGATAATTGTTATTTCAAGATCTGATAAAATAGTTTTGAGATTTTGACGGGGATTACATTGAATTTGTATATTTTGGTAGGATGGCCATTTTTACTACTTTCATCCTACTGATCCATATACATGAGAGATCTTTCCATCTTCTGACATTTTCTTCAAAGACAAGATTTTATAGAACAAGTCTTTCACGTGCTTGGATAGATTTACTTCAAGATATTTTATATTATTTGAGGTATCGTGAAGGGTGATGTTTTTTCAGATTTCTTTTTCAGTCTGCTTGTCATTAGTATGTAGGAAGGCTACTGAGTTTTCCAATTAATTTTGTAACCAGTCACTTTGGTGAAAGTATTCATCAGTTTCTTTCAAAAACACTTCAACCCTTACACTCTGTTTACCCACTCTGTGAGTCCTTTAAATTATTTCTATTTTCAGACTATCTCATTTCTGCCAATTTTAGAATAAATAAACTCTCCTGCAAAAAAAATACTATTCTTTTTATATTTTTGTTGCTGATTATTATAATATTTGAACTGTACTTTCGTGAACACTGAAAATATCATGTGACAGGGGCTGAATTTCTTAGAAAGAATGGCTTCCCCTGGCTCAGTAGCCATAGTTGCCCATAACACCTTAGTTATGTGTGAGTTTTCATCGGCCCTTCCTCCATTCCTGAAGTAATTTTGTGTGCCTTGATCTTGTGCAGGTCTTGTGCAAGCAATTAGAACTGCTGTCAGATCTTATGTGCAGTGGCTCTACACATACATATATATGGCAACTTTAAATGAACTCAGTGAGCTATAAAAATTGTCTTTCGAACTAACTACACTTTCAACAATTCTTTCTTTAAAAAATATTTTGTAGAAAGTTAAAACATATGTATGCATATTTACCTGATTGAATGTCCGGGCACAATATGTGTGCCTGATCCCATACACAGAAGCCACAAGAGATACAGTTGGCAATGGGACATGCCAACTATGCAGTAGAAGTACTATTATTAAGCAGTGGCTTGGGGCCTGGTGAAAAGCTACCTAAGTCAGGCCCACTACCTCCTAGAATAACAGCGCTTTTCAAGAAACATGTCCACACAGCCTTTAATTGTTTGTTCAGGCTAACTCTGGAGTGATCTTCAAACTCAAGGCTCAACTGATGCCTTAGATATAGAATCTTCTTCATCAAGAAGCAATAAACTATATACACAGTCCAAAAGAAGCAAAACTCTTGAGGATGTACAGATTTCACAAGTGCAGAGCTGATTACTTGTAGAACATGCAAGTGAACAGTGAGACACTACAGTTAAGAGTAGAAGCTTTACGTCAATACCGAAGATCAGCGCTGCCGATGCTACGGACAAAGCCAGCAAAAACGGCAGCAAAGAAAGGCTCCATCCTCTACAATCCTCAGTCACAGTATGTCTGGTTCCAAAGATAAGAGCCTCTCCTGACTGTCAGAAGAACCTCATCTGGACAGTCAACAAACCTTTGCTCATCAAAGAATGGAGAAAAAGGGGCAAAACAAAGAAACACTACTCTCAACTAAAATGCTGCTTACTCAGAATGCATAGGAAAAGAACACAAGGCTGGATTCCAGGCCCTTTTTTGTCTTCTAAGAACTGTCACAGTCCCTTTCTGCTGCTTGTGGATCAAGACGTAGAACTCTCAGCTCCTCCTCTAGCACCGTGTTGGCCTAGAAGCTCCTATGATTCCTCACCATGATGATAATGGGCTAAACCTCTGAAATGGATCTGTCTGTGCAGCCCTGGCTGTCCTGGAACTTGATATGTAGACCAGGCTTGCTTCAAACTCACAGAGGTCTGTCTGCCTCTGAGATATCCTGGCCCTCGTTATAATGCCTTCTATGAGTCTGGCTCAGCATTAGGGTGACCTGTGTAAGAAAGCAGTAGCACTCAGTGGAAAAGGAACACTCACAAAAGACCAGGAGCCACTGAAGCCAGAACCTTTCATCTGAACACCAGGCTTATTTCACCAGTGAAAAGTACTAAGCTGTTAACTATGTCTTTCTCGGCTACAGTATTGTTCCTCTACTTTCTCTATAGGGTCCTTGTTGCAACACAGGTGCCCTGGTTCTAAATGAATGGCCCTTGAAGGCTGCCTTAACTCACAGCCATGCCTTAGGCTTGTGTAGTTGTGTCTCTTAACTTGAGACATGTTGTTAATCTACAATGGTATTATCTCCATCCTCAATGAGTCTGGATGTGTTGGTAAAGGCCAGTGAGCACCTGCAGCCCGGAAGAACCTCTACACACTAGAGACTGAAGAACAGAGAAGCAGGCCTGCCCTCCAAAGACATTGTTGACATATGGTGATAGCAAGGCAAGACACCCAAACACCTGTCTTCCAACCCATGGCTAGGGCAGGCCATAGACAGAGCCTTGCCTGCTACCACACAATGTGGTACTGGAAAAAGAAGATATCTAGAGACCTGCCTGCCATGTGACATCTAGAGGTCCTCTTGGCAACCATAGGACGGCCAGGTGCTCAGCTCTCTATGTAGCAAGAGAAATTACAAGGTGCAAGTGTGGGAGACAGGTGGGAAAGAAAGAGAATCAGATAGTTTAAGCATTATGAAGAGAGATGAACTGGAGACTCAGGGATGGAGAGGCCTAATATGTTGTAAGTAGCCATCCCTCCTCTGAAGCCATGGTGAGTTCCCAGCATATGCTACTACTGAAAGCCATGCCCCTGCAGGGGTTGGTGCCAATATTCATGGTGCATATTCCCATTAGAGACCATGGGGATATCCCCAATCTAGGCAGCCCTCTGGGACCATGAAGATGCCCAGGGGCTGTGTAGAACTGGCCCTGTCCCTCACTGGCTAAGACATTGTGGAGAGATGTCCTGACCTCTCACTCAGAAGAACGGGCTCTGTACCTCACCTAGGCAGCACAATAGAGCTGGCCCTAGTGATAGGGGGATGGGTGAACAGGCCCCAATGGCATGTGTATGAGAAATAAGGGCCGTCCACTTGTTTACTTTGAGGTGGATTGGACACAGGGGTGATGTCCTCCTCAGCATTGCACCTTGCCATATATATTGGTCAGGGATAGCTGGCCTCAAGATAATGAGAACAAGAGCACCGACCCTGCTACTCAATGGCAGAAAACAGGCCTGTGTCTCATTTGGGCAACACAGTGGAGGTTGGACTGGTGGAAAGGCAATGGTGAGCCAGCCTCAAACGTGTAAGAAAAGGCCAGCCCTTTGTTGGCACAGCACTTCGAGGAGTGGCCCAGCACCTTGACTTGGCAGCCCAGTGGTGCTGGCTCTTGGGTATCGGGTACAGATGATCTGCCCTGAGGACATGAGAGTGAAAGATGCTCCTTCCTCTTTCAATGGTACCATTGGATGGCCTCGCTGAAGCAGTGCATGAGAGCTCACCCTGTGGTGTGGATAACAGAAAGTTGGCAGGCTGACCAGATCAGCCACCACCCAGGCTCAGATCTAGGGCTTTGTGTTGGCCCACCCAAAAATCTATGTCATCTATGATCTGTTGGTATGTGTGAAAGGGCTCCTCTTTTGACCCAAAGCTACAGGGTCTCCATGACATAGGACAACAGGATAACCAGGAAGAGTCCTAGTGAGGAACCAATATTGACAGTGTGACAGAAGCCAGATACTTCAAACCAGACCAATGAGTCATTGTCATGGTCATTTCTAAGTGAAGATGTTTGTTTGTTCATTTGTTTGTTTGTGGTGGGATATTTCAAGACAGGGTTTCTCTGTGCAGTCTTGGCTGTCCTGGACTCGCTTTGTAGACCAGGATGGCCTCGAACTCACAGAGATCCTCCTCCTTTTGCATGCCTTAGTGCTGGGAATACAGGCATGCACTACCACACCCAGTCTATTTACTTATGTTTTGTTTGTGTTTGTTTTTATTTTCTTTTAGGAGCAGCAGTTGCAAAGGTAAAGGGTAGGTATGAGGGGACAGGGTGATGAGTGGGACTGGAGGGCATGATGTGACCTCACAAAGAATCAACAAAATGTTTAAAAAATGAAAAAAAGAAAAGAAAATAGAATAAACACATCCTACATGAGTGAGATGACATGCTGACTGTTAGTTCAGTACTCAGGAAAATAATCATAGGAGACAAGACACTTTTGCAATATGGAAGAAAGAATAAATTGAGAACTATGATGAGACCTGTATGATACGGAATTAAAATTACTGTTTCTGAACCAAAAAAAAAGTTATTGATGTCTTAGTTTCACAAGCTAGACTTTTTAATTTAATTTTACCTATTTATTTTTTCATACTTATTTTTAATGTTCAGAGAACATAACTAAAAACCACATCCAAAAGTTCCTTTGTATAAAATAATTGAAAATATTTTTGAGTTAGAATATCTTTCTAAAAGGAACATAATAATTAGGAAATTACACAGCACATTGTAATTATTTTTGATGTACTTTGTTCTTTACAGTGACGTCCTGATTTTTTTTTAGCTTTTCAGAATAAATAAATAAGTGTTGACTAGTTGTCTTATAAATTACTTTTCATAAGCTTAATGAAATTAATTTATCCATTTTCATGCTCTAGGAAGAAAACTTATTCAACGACAAATAGTATATGCTAGATGTTTTCAAAATACAAACTAAAAATACAGATTGGAAGCATTTGTTTTAAAATAAGTCATAAAAATGATTATAAGCGAATTAGGCCACCCAGTGCTTTTACGTGCACAGGAAGTTTAGGAAAAAGAGCGTGTAGTCTATTGTGCTCATTTCTATGTGACAAAGAGATAATCAGAAATCGGGTAATAATTAGACATGATTGAGTAAATGAATTAGCTATTCAATTTCATACGACCTCAATATACTCCGTATAAACGCGGAAGAACTAGGATATATTAAATTAGTTATTTTCACAAGGGTTTTCCATTCAACCATTGCAGACATCTCGGCCAGTGCTCTACTGTGAAAAATTGCCCTATGCATTTTAAGACATTCAAAAGCACCTGTGATTCTTGCGTCAGGATCCTTCTAAAGTCTCAAACCATGACAATAAAAAAATGTTCTTAGCAATCCTGAATGCTTTCTCGGGGACAAATCCGTGGTGAAAACTAGATCTGAAAAGTGATGAAAAAGAAGGTGAGGCCATGCCTCTAGCACTCCATTGCCCTGGCTGTTTGGATTTCCAGCGTCCTTTTGGCTGATTTTCATACCCACACACCTTGTTCCATCTGGAGCAGTGGCTGTTGAACCTTCCTTCTACTTATTAAACCTTCTCCCCTGGTATGTCCTAAGCCACACGTGACTTTTCTTGGGTCACCCAAGCGTGTCCATCTCAGCTTACTGTCTCAGTTCCTTTTTCTTCTTCACCTTTTAATTAGTATAAACCACAGCTTAATTAATGACATTTTTAAGATTTATTTTAAACATTTATTTTTATTTGATTATTGAGATGGGGTTATATACAGAGCATTACACTTGTGTGGAGATCACAGGACAACTCTCATGGTTATATTCTCTTCAGCACGTGTGTCACAGGGATCATAATCAGGTCACTATGCTTGGCCACAAGCACTTTTAAATGGTGTGATAGACATCTCCAACTCAATAAGTTCATGCAAAACAAGGGTCTTCAAGGTAGTAATTAAATACTATATTCTTTGATTGTTTATTGAAAATAAACATAACACATGAAGTAATTCTTGACAAATGTACAAGCAAACCTTTCACCTCTGTAGCGAGATAAATATGAATCACTATTGAGTTTTCCTAGTGAGGAAGACACCGTAGTAAAAGGAAATATTACTTACTAAATAGCTTAAAAACTGGATATATCTATATATAATGTATATTATATATTATACATTTATTGGTTTAAATATCACATACATAAGCATGCATAAGACTATAATTTTTATTGCATATATAAAATACTTAGCAGTGCCTCAGCCATAACAGAAACATATAGTTAAAAGACCATTTCTGGAGAATCAACCTAGGCTACTACGTTTGTTTTAGAAATGCGGTTTATGTGCCTCACTGTTCTGAGTGCTTGTTGCAGTGTTTCTGGTAATAATATCCCTGCTAGAAGAGTCTATAGCACACACGGAGCACCACAAGGAAAGATTCAGTAAACACAGTGGACATTTCTGGTTTACTCTGTTGTCTTATAAAGCCATCAATATACACAGAAGGTCTCTACCCAAAGACATTCCTTGTATTTAAAATGTCATATAATATAAACCAGCCAAATTTACAAATTATAAGCTATGAGAAAAGGCAGCTGTCACTATAAGACATGATCAGTGATATTAAACATCTCCATGTTCAAGAAGACAAATGTGGACTTTTATCAATAAAAAAGCTGTAGCTGTTGTCTTTCATAGTTTCTGTGTTGTTATTTTTGATGAGAAGGGGTTGCTCACTGTGTTTGTGTTAAAGCCTTACTTTTTTTTTTTTAAACGAATAAACAATATAATCTCTCTAGAAGACAGATTTGTGAAGTTAGGTGACCCAGCTATGTGGGCCTACCAGTCTTCCTTTTACATGTCACATGTGTGAGTAGGTAAAAATATAAGCAACTTTGGCATGTCTGTGATTGATTTTTATCCTCAACAAGGTTAGAAAAAATTTAATTATACATTTACTTTTCATGAATTTGTTGATATTGTATCAAAGTAATTTTCACATAGTTTTATGATCCCAGGGGTATTTGTGATTCTAAATATATCTTATAATGCTTGTCTTTTCTTTTATTTTGTGAAACTATCATCTTTTTTGTAACCACTTTACTGGATTTTAAATATCTCTAAGTTTTTAAAGAAATAAGAAACTTTTTAGTTCTTCACTTGTCATTTTGTGATACTGTGCATCAAATCCTCTTATGATAAGTGAGGGTACGGTTCTTTATGTAGCCCACATTTGCTCCATGTTTCATATTTTGTTAATTCTGTTAAATGAAAGTGATTTATAGTAGTACACCTGTGTCTCTATATTTCTGGTCAAAGCATAATTTTGTGAAATTACCATCTTCTACTCACATCCCTGAAATTATAATTATACAATTAGCTTTCACCTGCTCAAGCTTTCATATTTATTACTAATTTTCACCCATAACTTCTGATAGAATTGCATTATAATTTTATGGTGTTAGTTGCAAATGGTGTGTAGAGTGTATGCTTTTTTTTATTTATCTATTTTTCTTATAATTTATTCAGATTACATCTGGATTTTTATAGTGTAGTCTTTACTGACTTCGGTTTGTTTTGTTTTGTTTTACTTCGTAAAACGCTTTTTGTTAGCAATCCTTTTTCAAGGGAAAAATTTTGTTCAAAAAATTTGTGAACAATTCTCCCACGTTGATGTTGCGTGCCTGACAACTAGATCACTCTTTGTTAGTATGCTAGAACTGTGTTTCGTCTAAGGGTATGGTTGTGTGCGTGTGTGTGTGTGTGTGTGTGTGTGTGTGTGTGTGTGTGTGTGTGTGTGTTGATTCTCCTTACTTAATGAGGAAAAACAGATTTCCATTATTTTCATCTGTCTAAGGTCACAGCACTGTTGCACCTGTAGAAGGATTCTTATTATATCAGCTCACAAGGCTTCATATAGAGTTGACAAGTTGAGTGTCACTTTACCTCTGTTGGGGAGCATTCTGTCTTCTCTACCCAGTGAGTCTCCAGCATCCTTTATTTTGTTGTTGCCTCTCATGTAGGCATATTACTTCAGGACATAGTTACATCCTGGGGCACAGTCTACTAAAAGCTCATGTTTAATGCATAAAATACTTATTATTCTCCCATACTTGATTCACATGGATAAAAAATTCTCAACTTTGCCCTGGATGAAATTTTCTAAATAGGAACTTGTTTTTATTTATAAAGTAGAAACCATTCATTGACATCTTCCTGCCAGTGTGATGTTGGACAGACATGATGTTTTGGTTATTTTGAGAATAAACTTTCTTTCTCTTTCTAAGAGAATGTTGGATATTTGACATATTATATAATACTCAAACAATGAGGTGAGCCTGTTTTGCTGAGTTCCAGGTACACCTCTTCAACATGGGAATTCACATTTCACTTAACATTGTTGTATTTTTTGTCAATAAACAAACTTTAATAATTCCTTATGTAGTGAGAAGGTGAAATTCAATGAGAAGTCCATGTCAATATACACATTATCTTGTTCATTCAATTATCTACAAGGGTTTTGAAAGTTCAAATTCCACTGTTCATAACATGTTGGGAGTCCAAGGAAGTTTTTCCAATCAAGGGAAGACAAGCACTACCAGGCCAATCAAGTTGCAAAAACTACTACATGGACATGTCAGTAGGAGCATTTTATGTGAGGCTTCCTCCCAAAACTTGGAAACAAAAGGAAACTGAAGAGTTCACAGGATTGGTTTTGAGATTGCTGAATTTCAGTGATTGGATGAAGTCAGCTTTATGTGAACAGAACAGAACTGTTCTTACCCACACAGTCTTGGGCATGTCAACACACCTTTATATTATGCCAGGCAGGAGAGATAGTGAATTACAGAGCAATAAAGGGGGCTGGGTACAATTAAAAACTGGAATAACAGAACATACTTATAGCATGTAGTACCACTAAGAGAAATGGATGTTTCCAGAAGAGTTTGACTGCCTTCTGTCTAGGCCAAAGTTGCACTGCAACTGTCTGTTGACCTGTATTACAGATGGGCCTGCTTTCCTTTTTTAATGATTTTTATTTTTAAAAAATATTTTATATACATATATAATTACATACATATACAAAAGAGTACCTCTAGGAAGAAGAACCATGAGACAATCAGCAAATATATATGTTCCATTCATAGTGTTTTGGCTATTTGTATTCAGCAAACTTGAAGGAAACATCTTTCCTATCTTGGTGAGTCTATAAGTTTGAATGTAAATCAATATCTATCATATTTTATCATTATCAAATTAAAACATCTATCTAGACTGAAAAACATCTTAACCCCTAAACAACTAAGCTAAATTATAAAACTCAACTATCTGGTCTTCAAAATTCTCCAAAGTGTTTGGTATTCAAAAACCTCAGAGACATACAGAATGTGGCATTTAAAGATGTTTTTATTAAAGATACATTTACAATGAGACAGGTTAATTCCTGGCAACACCCAGCCTACCTCGAAGAAGATAATGAGCCTCAAAGAACATCTTTATGAAGATGGCTTCAAATGTGACAAAAAGCCACTGGGCAAAATTTCCTCATTTCTGCCACAGACAGAATTCTGCCTGAAAGTGGACAAGCATGGATGCAGACAGAGTCAACAGCCAAACTCTGCCAAGAAAGAATAATCAAGTCCTCAATGGTTCCTGCCTCACGAATATGTCTGTCAGATATATTGGGCCAGAAGGCTAAAGATGATGTTCCAACATTATAGAGTTTTGAGTGACTGGTCAGGCAGCAAACTGTCTCCTTCTGTTTTGGAAGCTGCTAACTTGCACTCTCTGTATACTCAGATAATTAAATTTATTCCTTCTTACATCTCTGATGGGACTGAAGACCAGATAGTTTAGTTTTAGAATTAAGTTTAGTTGTTTGATCCCTACAGAGCTTTAAAAATTAATACTTTTAGAAGCAGTGATTGTACCCCTCTTGTGAATAGGTGTTAGAATGCTATAATGGCATGGTATACAGGAACATCTGGCAAAATTGTGAGGCTGAGGTGAAAATCTTGTGTTATAGCCTAATAACATCCCTTATATACTGGTGGATGTGATGTAGCCAACTTGCTATGAAAATATAAAACATTAATATTTTCCTCTCTGTTAGCTGTATGTGTTTATGAGTGTGTGCGCCTCCATTTGGAGGCCAACAAATAATCTTCAATGATGTTTCTCACATGCCAGGTGCCAACTGCTCTCTAATTTTTTAAAAATTGGCTGATGTTAGACACAAAGCCTAGCACAAGTAGGAAACCCCAGGGGACCCTCTGTCTTCATTTCTCCAGCACTGTATATACAATTACATGTTATCATGCTCAACTGATTTTTTTTAAACATAGATTCTTGCAATCAAATTCACATCCTAATTTTATTGGCTGAAGAAGCACATTACGTACTGTAATTATAGCTGTTTCATGAATATGTTAAGCTGAATGTGTTACCTTAAAGCGAAAGGATATGGCTTTCTTCTCTAGACATTTAAGAAAAACAATGTCTTTATCTCACGGACTACACCTTAAGTCAAATTGGTTAGTTACTCCCACAAGTTTTGTGCCACCATTGCTCTAGCATATCCTGCAGGCAGGGCACCATCGTAGATCAAAATTTTATAGCTGAGTTGGTCTTTCTTTCTCCTTAGGTAGTGTGAAGGTTTTCTTCCTGTAACCTCAGCAATAGTACATAATAGTGAAGGCTCTATGCAACTTGACTTCTTCATGTTCAATCAGTTGTTTAGGTGTCATCTTCAGCAACTGGTCTCATGCAGAGCAACCAATGCTCTTATGGGAGACTGGGCGGTGTGGGTGCTCCCATGGCACTTTATTTGCCAGCAACATGCTTAGATGCACTAGAAGCTTCAATTGTTGTCAAGAGATGTCCATGAAGGGTGGTTAGGTTTTGTAAAAGGCCATTTGACATCTACTGAGAAGATCACGTGGCTTTTGTCTTTCAATTTCTTTATAAAAACCTTAAATTTATGAACTTACATATGTTAGATGATCTCTGCCTTACCTTCTTACACTTTCTATAGGGTTAGATTACGTAAATAATACTAAATTTGATTTTATCATGTAATGTTTTCTTTTCTACTGTGATTGAAAGTTGTATTGGGTATAATATTCTAGCCTGGCATCTGTGGTTTCTTAGAATTTGTAGAAAATCTGCCTTGACTCATCCAGCATTTAGATTCTACATTTCAATGTCAGGTGTTATTCTAATAGGTCTATTTATGTTATTTGCTCTTTTCCCCTTGCGGATTTAATATTTTTCTTTGTTCTCTATATTTACCATTTTGAATCGAATGTGCCAAGAAGAATTTCATTACTTTTTCAAACTTGCATTCTCTGTTTTTTTTGTACCTTTATAGACATCTCTTTCCTTAGATTTGGAAAACTTTCTTGTATGTGCTGTTAAATATTTTTTGAGCCTTTGATCTGGTTTTCTTCTTCTTTTGGATTCCTATTCTTAGCTATGGTCTTTTCATGGTGTCCTGTATTTCTAATATGTTTCATGCCCAAAATATTTTATATTTAACATTATTTTCTTGACTGAGGTATTCATTTCTTCTTCCTTTAACAGCTTCCGTCTCTTGTATTCTGTTTGTGAGGCTTGCCTCTAATATTCCTATTCAAGGTCCTAAATTTTTTATTTCTATATATACCTTGGATTGGATTTTTTTAATGATTGTCTTTCAACTTTCAAATCTTATCCTGTTTTATTGACTCCTTCCAATGTTTGTGTTTTCATGAGTTTCTTTAAGAAATTTATTAACTTCCTCCTTAAAGATCTCTATCATATTTATAAAGGCTATTTTAAGATCTTTGTGCTGTGATTCAGCTGTTATAGTTCTCAGGACTTACTGTGGAGAGGTTCCTGGGGTCCAGTGGAAATATATTGTCCTAGCTGTTATTATGTTTTTACACTTGTGTTTACAGATCTCAGTTTTGGGATGATTATAATTTCAGATAATGATATATGGTTTTGTCTTTGGTTCATGTTTTATTTACTTGGTTTCTGATGCTTTCTGGATCTTAGGGGAATGTGGAGGCTGTATGTTGCCCAATAGAATTTTTGGGGGAGATCCTATTAGGTGTGGCCCCTGGGGGTTATGGGTACAGTGTGTTCCTGGGTATTGGGAGTTGATACTTAAAGAATGGGGACGTGCTGGGAGGTGTCCACTGAAAGGCAGAAATTATGTTTGACTAAGATGTGTTTAGTCCCCTTGGAATGAGACCAGATAAGGAGAAGAGGCCACAGCATGTGCACTGCTACCAGGATGAGGCTGTGCACTTGGATTTGGTGGAGAGGAAAGAAAATGATGATCTGCAGCTGACCCACCTGCTTCACTGGCTTTCTTGCTTCTGGGGTAAGCTTGGCTGGTGGATTGCCAAGGAGAGCTTACTAGAGTTTGAGACTGAGGTAAAACAATGATTAGGGGAAAGGAAGGTTGGAGGAGAAGATTTGTGTGAACCCTTGGAGATGAGGACAGAGTAGAGTGGGGAGGGGGACTAGGCTGTGGCAAGTAGTCTGTGATCGAGCTGGTTGTGAGACTAGAGGACTCGATTAGAAGGTGAGAAAGGAGCCAGGCGTGGTGGCGCACGCCTTTAATCCCAGCACTCGGGAGTTCGAGGCCAGCCTGGTCTACAACGCGAGTCCAGGACAGCCAAGGCTACATAGAGAAACCCTGTCTCGAAAAACAAAACAAAACAAACAAACAACAACAACAAAAAAAGGTGGGAAAGGAGTTAAAAAAATCTTCAGTTAGTGAACTTGCTTCCCTGAATGGAGTCTAGTCAGACCTATATTACTGTTTGGCTCTAGATAAGTTTACTACCCTTGGGCACGGCCCCATTTTTCTCTAAAGAGGCACATTTCAGGGAATAATTTCAAGGAAAATTCATATTTCTTCCCAAACACTTGTCCTGATTTCTTTTACTCTGAATGTGCTCTACTTATAAGTACTATGTCATTTTTGTTTCAGTTTTTAAATTTTATTTTGACTACTTTACTACATTTTTCATGAGCACAATGTTTTCATATTTTTGAACATAGCAATGTCAATGATTTTTTAAACACTTTCTTCTATTTATACTTAATGTGTTTTCTAAAGTACTCCATCTCCCTTTTCTTTATTTCTTTCCTTTTTTTTTTTTTTTTTTTTTTGAAAAATAAAAAGCAAACCTTATTGTGAAAGTCCTTCAACTTCAGAGGAGCTTATCCTGGAGATCATGCTTAAGTTTAGCGGCCTTGACTTGTCTGCTTGATGTTTTTCTGTAGCTTGCTAGGAGTGAAGGGTCATAAGATGTTAAGCAGGGGCCTCTGACTACAACTTTATGTCTTCTTCCTTGTTGTTATCACCTAACTGTGAAAGTTCAAATGCAGGTTTCTCACCAGACTGTGGTAGCTTAACTGGGGAAGAGTGCAGGATGCATAACATTAATATAATGGGCTTTTCTAGTCCTTCTCTTGCTCCCAAATAATGACACAGAAACCTATTTTATTTATTGGTAAGTTTCAAGCACTATAGCTGGGTAGATATTGAGCTACTCTAACCCATCAACACTGGTCTGGACTACTTCCCCGCTATGGACCATATTAACTGCTATCTTAGCCTTGCCCTGGATGCCCCTGCTCTATCCATGTCCTCAGGGCAACTCCCTCATGATGACTCCCAACTCTGCTTCTCTCTCTGCTCTCCAATTGGGATCCTTTCCTGAGATTGTAAGTCCTGCCTTAGTTCTCCTATCCCATTATATTCTGTTCAGCTCTTTATTGTCCAATCAGAGGCAATGGAGAACAATTTTTACAAAACGTTGAAAGAGGACCTGCCAACACCAGGATTATAACCAGGTCTCTGGGTACATAATCATCATTTGAATACACAGAACACAAAACCATCCCATGACAAGGATATCTGCATTTTCAGGATTTATTAATCATAGAAAGTTACTTGGCCCTGTGTGTGTGTGTGTGTGTGTGTGTGTGTGTGTGTGTGTGTGTTTTTTAATGACATTTGTTGTCTCAACATTGTCCAATTATTTCCAGTACTCCTTCCCTATATACTTTTAAATCTCTTTGAATATAAATTTAGTCATTTCAAGATTTAGGGAATAGCAGGAAACTAGGGACCTAAGCTGTTATTCAAACCCTCAATAAAAGCTTTACAAGCTGAGTACAGGGCCATGTCCAAAGGGCCATTCACCACGATAAAGTTAATCTTGGAAATGCAGGCTCTACACATGTAAGTCAAAACATATAATAGATTATATAAATGGGCTTAAATATAAGAGTCTCAGGATCATATCAATAGAAGCAAAAGATCCTTTGACCAAATGCAGCACGCCTTTATGGTAAAAGTTTTATAGTAGATAGGACTGGAGGGCACACACCTCAATACAGTAAAGGGTTCCTATGACAAACCTACAGGCAACATTCTCTCAAATGGACTAAAAATTGAAGTGATGATATTAAAATCAATAATGAAGCAGGGCTGTCCCCACTTTTTTTCAGTCTAATCGAATTTTATGTATTTAACAAGTCTTTTTTTATTTCCACTTCAACTGACTCTGCTTCCTAATGAACTGATTAAAGATTTTTTTAGCCTTAATAAACTTTGGTCTTGGTTTTGCCATTATGAACCTCAGAACATTCCATATCGCTACTTTTTTAGTTCCCACGATTTTGACACTGTCTCCTACCAAGTTTTTCCCTGTTAATGACTGGAAAAACAATCTCCTCACTATATTATTGTACAATGTGGGGATAGAAATGACAAATAGACTGTAAAATTATAAGTACATGTTTCACATGTACTTCACATGCTTGACTTCATCTCAAGCTCAAACCATCTGTTAAAGTTTAATACTTCTGCTAAACCATTTTGCAAACTGGAAACTGGAACAGAAAACAGTTAACAGGTTTGTTATGCTTTGCAGATTTTGCACACAGCAAAACTCAGACTCTCCCTCACAACTCAACCTGAATACCCTCTGACTCTTCTGTCATTAAACCACATCAAGTCATTCATATTGAAAGGAAGACACTGAAAGACTTCATAGGATACTTAAGCTATATATATATTTTTGTTTTACAGTTGCTATGATAGATGAAAAAAGTTGTTTAGATTCTATACAAAAACATAGTGAATACAAACTATTACTTACTGAAGTAGAAAAAGCCAGATTGTAACAGACTAAAAATAAAGTCAATATATACATGTACTTTATTTATATTTCTTAATTTTTCCATTATACTTAGAGGTTGAAAATAAAATCTGTGTTATACTAACAAATGGAAATGCAACCTGCTCTCTGTTAGTTAGCAACTTTATCTATATATTATTGGACAAATGAGGACACATTTGAATAAAAAATGATGCTACCTGCTATGAATTATTTTAAGTACAGACAGGCTATGAACATCACACGATTGATAGATAATAGAACGCACTTTAAATATAGATATGTAGAATATTTCAGTGAAATTAATCATTGAGAATATTTAAAACTGTTACCTACCATAGGTTCTGGAAGACTGATTAACTATATGGAGTTGATGGAGCATAGACAGCCATTCAGAGTTACATAGGGTATGGTCATGTGCAAGGAACTAATAGTGAAATCCAGTATAAAAGTTAGTGGGTCTATAGTCTCATAAAAGATGGAAAAATGAAGTGGCCTCACCCCATCAGCATTCCTTCTACCTATGTCTCAGATTTCCCTGTATAACAACTTTGTGGATTTGATTGCATTATTGATTAAAATAATTTTACCTTGGTTTCACATGGAGATAGAGAAATTCCAAGATAGCAATAAGCATACCATACTTTTGCATAATCATGAAAAGTGAGAAAAACTTTCTTATAAACCCCTGTCTATCACAAAATTTGGCTAGAAGAAACAGTTGAATATGGTGCTTTTTAGTAATAAAAATTTGGCTATGCTAATTTAATTGCCGCATGTGACTTAGAGTGATCATCTGAGGAATGAGTGGTATGAGATATAACAGAAATAGAATTTGAATTACGTTTGTAACATTGGATTAAATTGGTTTTCGAAAATGAATTGTGAAATTGCAGAAAGTATCACAAATACAATGCTTATGAAAAGGTGAATAAATATTGTATAGAGAAGCTTTAGTTTGATCATTTTATTTTATTTTTAAGACATTTTTATTGAAAAATAAAATAATTCATATTACATCTCATTTTCTATCCATCCCATGCATCCTCCATTCCTGCCTCCCTCCCACTTTCACCCCAATCCCCCTTCACTATGACTGTGACCAATGGGGGACTTTCTCCCCATGAATATGGTGCTAGGGTATCAAGTCTCTTCTTGGTAGTCTGCTATCCTTCCTCCAAGTGCCATTGGGCCTCCCCCACAAAGGGACATGGCCAAATATGGGACACAAAAGATCCTGTGAAAGTCAGTCCCCAGTCTCCACTTAACTGTGGAGAATGTTCTGTCCCTTGGCTACATCAGGGTAGGGGTTTGATGATGACTGCACGTATTGTCCTTGGTTGGTGCCTTAGATCAAGCAGAACCCCTGGGCTCAGATCCACCCATCATAATGTTCCTCCTGTAGGTTTCTAGGACCCTCTGGATCCACCTACTTCCCTGTCCCCTAGAGTCTCACCTAGAGTCTCAATAGAATGTCCTCACCTCTATCCCACTTTACTAGTAGGTGAAGACTTTCATGGGACCTGCCCCTTGGGCTAGTGTCCAGTTATAAGTGAGTATATACCATTTGAGTCTCTCTGCTTCTGGGTTAGCTCACTCATTATGATCATTTCTAGTTCAATCCATTTGTCCACAAATTTTTGGAATTCCTTATTTTTAATAGCTGAGTTGTATTCCATAGTGTAAATGTACCACAGTTTCTTTATCCGTTCTTCTACTGAGGGACACTTAGGCTATTTCCATGTTCTGGCAACTATGAATAAGGCTGCTATGAACATGGTTGAGCAAATTTTCTTGTTGTGTTCTGGAGCATCTTCTGGGTATCCAAACTTTATAAAGAACTGAAGAAATTAAACACCACCAAACCAAATAATCCAATTGAGAAATGGGGCTCAGAATTAAACAGAGAATTCTCAATAGAGGAATATCAAATGACTGAGACACACTTAAAGAAATGCTCAAAATCTCTAGTCATCAGAGAAATGCAAATCAAAACAACTCTGAGATTCCATCTTACACCCACCAGAATGGCTAAAATCAAAAATTCAAGTGACACCACATGCTGTCAAGGATGTGGAGAGAGAGGAACACTCCTTCATTGCTGGTGGGAATGCAAACTAGTGCAACCACTTTGGAAATCTATCTGGTGCTATCTCAGAAAACTGGGAATAGGGCTTCCACCAGACCCCGCTATTCCACTCCTTGGAATAAACCCAGAAGATACTTTGATAATTTTAGTTTAAAAAATTTTACTGCCATGCAACCGAGTCTCACATTCAAGAGAAATAAATAGAAACACACACAAAAATGTATCAGTTAATACTTTATTCATCACTTTTCTTATAGTATAATTACAGAATTCCCAATCGCTTTCTTTCTTCCATCACTTCCATGGAACCACACCCACATTCCCACTCCCTCAAAAAATCATGGCCTCTGTCTAAATGTTATATGTGTGCATAAGTACATAGTATTTAAATATAACCTTCGGACTCTCTTTAATGTTGCTTGTATGTACTTGATTTTAGGGCTAACTGCTTGGAATTAGTCATCAGTGAGGAGATTCACTTCTGAAGATCTCTCTCTCTCTTTCTTTCTCTGCCTCCCTCTTCTCCCCTTCTGTCTCTCTGTCTTTACATCTCTCCTCCTCTCTCTGTCCCTCCTCTCTCTCTGTGTATATGTGTCATCACAAGCACCCATATTGTTAAGGTGTAAAGACTGAAGCCTCCCTGCCTTTTCTAGGAGACACAATCTAACAGCAGATTTTTAAGTCTTCTGGACTTTACAGTTTTACACATACCCTTCTATAATACTCTGAGTTTGAGAACAGAAGTGTTGCTGTAGATGTATCCATTAAGTCAGTGCTCGCCCCAGAGTCATGAATTGTTCTTTTAATTTATACATGTAGGTTAGAGAATCAGTAAAAAAGAAATCACTCACAAATTTCAGGCTTACTTCTAATTAGATTTCTCATATAATAAGTAAGTTGGTAATCAGAATGTCCAAGTAAACTAAAGTTCTACAGGGCAACATAGGAGATGCTCATTACAATTCCTTTACATTGTTGAAATTCCAAGTTATTTTTATTTGACTTTTCAGAATATTAAAGGGTCTTACATCTTAAAAGTACTAAATCTTGATATATTCATGTTTTTATAATTTCTAAATACAGTATACTTTTATTGCAAAGGATATTAAGCCTTAAAATGAGAAATATTCTATATATAAAATTTTAGGTTTTAGTTTTCAAGTAAATTACAATTAGTGAAAAAAGTGTCTATGAATTTGAAGGGAAGTTGAGTCAAGAATATATGGGAGTGTTTGGGGAGAAAAATGGAAAAGGAAAATATTTTAATGATATTACAATCTCAGAAATATAATAAAAAATGAATAGTGTCCATCTATCTCTCACTTACTATCTTCTAAAAAAGTTAAATAAGTGACTAAAATTTAATTTTGCACATTGTGTATACATTTAAGACAACAATGATACCTGAAATTTATTTCCTGACTTTTTTCACATCACAAGAAAGTCAAAGTGATTATAGGGATAATTCTTTTTTAATTGATGCATGTTGAAACTATAAGTAGAGCTGGAACTATAATATTAATTAATGGTAACAACAAGTACTAGTTATAGTAAATAGTAAATTGAAATTAAGAAATGATACAAGTTAGTAAGCTGAAGTTTCTTCAGAGATATATACTTGAAAAGTATTAATATATATTAATAATATAAATATTAATAATATTAATATATCATGTGTAATATATGGTATATAATATGTAATGCATTTTAATAATATAAATATTAATTATATAAATATAAAATAATAATATATTGTAATGAAGAGAGAAATGTAGTAAGAATGAAAGGAACACATGTAGCAATAAAATGGTCTAAGGAACACTAAATTTCACTTATAAATATATATTTTCTTTTGGATTAACTTTTTGCAAATATTTTAATTCCAGAATAGAAATTTTTGGCTCATAATACATAAATAAAATAAACAGACTGCTTGTGTGTTAAAGATGACATATTAATGCTGTAAGATAGATAACTCTCTAGGTTAAATCATGTTATTAAAATGACAGGGGAGGTGGAACATAGTATCAACTAGAAATTAAGTGGAGAGATCAAATTATGAACTCAGTAATGAATGAATTCCCTCCCTTTACTCCACTCTCTTAGCAGATTTATTTCTTTATCTATATGTGCATAGTAACTGCATGTAGTGCTAGATTCCATAAAATTTTGAACACACTATTCACAAGCTATCAACAAAATAAGTTAATCACAATATATTGGGAAGATATCAGTGGCTTGAATTTTCTTGACTGATTATAATTTTTAGAACAATAAATTTACTTTGAAACTTGCAAACTGGATTATACTGTAGAGTAGTTTTAATTAAGTATATCAACTTATCTCATAGTTATAAATAGATGTCAAGCACAGCTTGGGAGGGAAAGTATAGATGATTATGGCTTATAGAATGCTACACCTATGGTCTTGCAGCACCAACCACGAGAATTATTTGGACCCATAAGAAAATAATATGAGCTGCTAATTTATACAGTGGGGAGGAGGTCCCCTTCTGTCAAAGGTCTAGGGGATTGGACTAGGGTGAAAGAGGGATGGGAAAATGGGAAGATACAAGTGAGAGGGATCACAATCGAGATGTAATCTGAATAAATTATTTAAAAATAAAGATGAAAATATGAAAAAAAAGAAATGCAGAGTTTATAAAACTCCTGTTGTCAGATACATGGCTGAGTGCTTATGTTGTTGTAGTTGTTTTATTGAAAGGAGGTTTTCTTTTAAACCATGGTTAATGGTTTTCCATCCCTCTACTTCTTCCATTTCCTCCTCTCCCCCCTTCCCTTTTAAATCCACCCTCTTTCTGTTTCTCCTTAGAAAACAATCATCTAAGAGATGATAACAAAACAATTTATAATTACATAAAACCAATCCCAGGCAAATCAGATTAGGACAAAATGAACAATTAGAAAGAAAAGAGCTCACGAAAAAGCATAGGAAACAGATATTATGCAGAGACCCACTTGTTTGCACACTAAGGAATCTCATAAAGACACAAAATTGGAAGCTATTATGGACTGGGCCCTGGGGAAATAGCTCAGTGAGAAACGGTGCTTGAAAGGGCTATATTTCAAATCCCAAAGCCCTCATAAAAATCTGTGCATGGCAATGTAAGCCTGTAATTTAGCATTTGGTGTGCCTATGATGGGTAAAAGGTGGAAACAGGTGCATTCTGACAGATTTCTTGCCAGCCAGTCTAGCTGAAATGATGCCAACTTCAATAAGATATACAGTCTCAATAAATAAGGAAGAAAATGATAAGGAAGGACACTGGAGGTATTCCTCTGTTCTCTCCCATATGCTTGCATGAATGCACCATGCCATAAGTCAAGACACATGGTGTAATAGTTTCCTACTCTCCAGTAACAGATTCTCTCAAAATTAGTGACAAAGAATACATTTTTATATTAACAGTTATTAAATATCAGTAATTGAAGCCATTATTAAGATGTGTAAGGAGCAAGATCAATAATGTTTTATCTGGAAAAACCAGAATTACTTCCCTTGCTTAGTTTTGTGTTTACCTGGATGATCCAGGATAATTGTTCTGTATCAAAAAATATTTTCAACCATAATATTATAGTCCGAACAGTTCAAAGGAGCAAGATAGGAAGACACACAGCAACATGGATGGGCATCGCAGTGAAACAAGGTAGACATGAAAGGATAACACTATATAAAGTTCAAGAACAGGCAAAGCTATGGTGACAGAGTTAATAATTCTCCCTAGAGGATATTATCTGCTGTGAACACAAGGAAGAATTCTAAGAGTCTTTAAAGTTACACATGTAAAATATGATTGAGACATACATCTAAGGGTTGAGAAAATTACAGTTTACTGAATGTTATAGAGTAACTTGGAGAAGAAAATACATATTTTCAAATTTTTTTATATAAAGGTGTAAATTTTAATTTGTACCTTGTGTATTAGCTCTGTATTTGTGAAATGTTGCTTATATGAGGATGGTGGTATTTAACAATTACATGAGAACACAGTACCCAGAATCTCACAGGAAAGAGGAAATCAGAAAACTGCAATCAAAGTAGCTTTTCCATATATACTGGTACCAAAAATAGGATCAACCTTCCTTTACTATATAGGTGATACATGATAAACAATCAGCTCATTTATGTTCAAAAGCATTTTTGTTATTTCTTGTTGTCCTGAATTTTAAAGAACTACCTTCAAAAGTGGTTAAGTGTAGGATTCTGAGGTAGCCATATAGTCCCCATTATGAAGGTGTTTTACAAAGTTAATTTCAGTCTTGTTATCTACCATTACAAGTGAATTGTCATGGGAGGCTGAAGACAGTTGGAGAGCAAGTCATTCTTCTATAAAGGTTTAAGACTTCCTTCTTCCTACCTGCTTTTCATTTCCTTGAGTTGGAGTCTCAAATAGACAAGGTTAGCTTTTAACTTGATATGTAGCTCAAGATTACCTTGAAGGATATTCCTGCCTCTCCCTCCTGATGCTGGGGCTGTAGACATGTCATCAGGCCTGTTCTATTTTGTAGAGAAAATTGAATCCAGGGATTTGCTTCTGTTAAGTACTCTACCAGATGAATGATAGTCTCAACCTTTTACTTTACATTTCTTTATTTTATTTTTACATATATACAATACACTACATAGAACAAGAAGAACCATGAAACAACAAGGGATTTTGTAAATGTTATACACACATAGTGCTTTGGTTATTTGTATTTGGCAGTCTTGAAGAAAACATCTTTCTTATCTTGGTGAGTATAAATTTCTGAATATAAATTAATATCTATCATATCTCATCCCTATTTAAACATCTATCTAGATATAAAAACATGTTCCCCCTAAACAACAAAGCTTGATTCTAAAACTAAACTATCTGGTATTCAACCCCATCAGAGGCTTTAGAAGGAATAAAAATAAATTACCTGAGTACATTGGAAGTACAGGTTACCTGCTTCTAAAATGAAAAAGTTACAGAAACAATTTTCTGCCTAAACTGTCACCTAAAACTTTCTACGATGTTGGAACATGCTCTTTAGCTTTCTGGCCCAATATATCTGATAGACATACTTGTGAGGCAAAAACTATTGAGGACGTGCTTACTCTGTCTTGGCAGAGTTTGGCCATCGATTCTGCCTGAACCCAAGCTTGCCCTTTTTAAGACAGAATCAAACCTGTGGTAGAAATGAGGATATTTTGCCGAGTGCCTTGTTTGCCACATTTGGAGACCTCCCCATAAGGAGTTTTTTTGATCCTCATCATCTTCTTTAAAGTATGCTGGTTATTGCCAGGAGTTAACCTGTCTCATTGTCAAGGAATCTTAAATAATAAAAAATATATTTAAATGTCATAATCTGTATATGTCTGAGGTTTTTGAAGACCTTATCTAATTATTTAACTTTACATATCTACAGAATAATATCTATCTGTTAAACCTAGGATGTATATATAATCTTGTGATATAAATAGACTAATAATTGACACAACCATGATTAGAACAACCAACAATTAGCTTGAATTACTTAATTATCCTTAACACCCTGCAATAGCACTTTCAAAGTATTGGAAATAAGCCTTGTATGATAATTAAATTGTACGAGTATAATACAGCATATTAGAGTAGAAATATATAATTTGTGTAAAGATTAATCATAAATTTCAACTCTATACCAATGTGTCAAAATTAAACTTATTAATTATCAATATATAAAACTTTATATCAATGAACTAAAAATCATTCTGTGAGTAACAATTAAGGCACTATTGTGGAGTAGATTCATTAATCTACTTTTTGTCCTATCATTGATATATATTTCTATATCCTCCTTCTTTCTTTTCAACCCCTATCTCCATTCATGCCAGTACCATGCTGTTTTAATTTCTGTTGCTCTATAGTACAGCTTGAGATCCAGGATGGAGATTCCTCCAGACGATATTTAATTGTACAGGATTGTTTTAGCTATTCTGTTTTTTTTTTTTTTCATATGTAGTTGAGAATTGATCTTTCAAGTCAGTAAAGAACTGTGTTGTAATTTTAATGGGAATTCTATTCAATCTGTAAATTGCCTTTGGTAAGATGGCCATTTTTCCTGTTGATTCTCCTGATCCACAAACATGAGATATCATTCCATCTTTTGTGATCTTCAATTTCTTTCTTTAGGGACTTGAACTTTTTTCATACAAGTCTTTCACTTGCTTTGTTAGAGTAACAACAAGATACTTTATATTATTTGTGGCTATTTTGAAGGGTGTAGTTCCCCAAACTTCTTTTGCAGCCCATTTTCATTTGTAAATAGCAGAGACAGTGATTTTTTTTTTAAGTTGATTTTGTATCCAGCCATTTTATTGAAGGTATTCATTAGCTTCAGGAGTTCCTTGGTAGAATTTTTAGAGTCACTTATGAATACTATCATGTCATCTGACGATAGTGACAGCTTGACTTATTCCTTTCCTATTTGTATCAGCTTGATCTCCTTTAGTTGCTTTAATGGTCTAGCTAGGACTTCAAGTACTATAGTGAAAAGATATGGAGAGAGTGTATCAAAATTTTAACTTAATCTCTTTCACAAAATTCCATCTATTTTGTCACGTCCTGTTTCCTGGAGTAAGGGTTTGCATTTCTGAAGACCAGTTCTTTTGCTTACTTTAGAGAACAGCATTTTTGTTGTATTCTTAATGTTTCATCTCTATAGCTTAAAGAAATATTATAAATTCCTGTGTCATGAAAATGCTGCCTTACTTTGTAGAGTAGACCTTTACAGATGTCATTAATGGTCTTAATAAGAGGTATTCATCATGGGATGTTCAGATGGTACCCATTCTTAGAGGATAAACACGAGTGAGTATATATCTGTGCTAAGAAAAGAACCCAGATCCTTTGCTTCCTAGGCAAGCACTTTAAAACCAAAATAAACTTCCAAATTCATATCAGTATTTACTTTTATAGATAAGCATTTTTTTGGTTTTTGTTTTGTTTTGTTTTGTTTGATACAAGGTTTCTCTGTGTAGCTTTGGCTGTCTTGGGCTCACTTTGTGGACCAGACTTGTTTCAAACTCACAATGATCTACCTGCTTCTACCTTCCTGAGTTTTAGGATTCAACAAGTCTTTTAAATAATAAATTAATTTACTATCTAGAAGCACATCAGAATCTTAATATTTCTAGTGGTATATTTATATTATTGAATAATTTAGTCATTCATTTGTGAATCTTATATTTTTTGACTACAAGACAAAACTAATTTTATATTGCTTTCTGGAAGAAAAATGGTCAGTTATACTTGTAAATTTTGAGATGTCTCATTTGAGTTAGATTTTTTTAGCTGCCAAGTTTTTATTTTTAATATAATGTTGATTTTATGGAGATGCCTGCCATTTTTAGTTACAAATTGCTGTTGAAAGGCATTTGGATTAATTACAAAAGCTTTTAAGCTTTCCTATTTTTCCTTTCATATTTTTCATAGATTTAAATATTGGTGATGATGATAAACCATCATAAATTTGTAGGCATTATATGTAACCATTTGACGGATTTATTTTTTCTATAGTATTGACTGCTTAATATTTCATGTTAATAGTTTTGGTCACAGTTATATAAAATATGCTACTTACTTTGGAAAATAAAAAGTCCAAATATATTAATGTAACAAATATATGCATCTTGATAATTGTACAGTAAATTTTGTAACATTAAATACATAATCACACATATTTTGAAACATATTTTAACCTTGAACTCAAAATTCCAGGGGTCACCTAAACACCACCATGAAAAGATTCCTCCATGAAAAGATTCCTTCTTTGTGTTACCATGGAAGCCCCCTTGGAAATGAAACCAACTGCTCACAATGTGAGAATAAGAAATAGTAAAATTCTTTCTACCATAAAATAATTAACCAATGCTTGTCTGCAATTTAAAAACTGAAAGCCTTCATCTCTTCATATGGTAGATTCATATTTTGACATGCAGGGAGGTTCTCTCTTTCCAGTAAAGTCCAGCCTTCTATGAGTATGCATTCTGTGATGAATGAGTTTAGATGTGCTATCCCCCTACACGACCCTACCTACAAACACAAGAACACAACACATATACACACACACAAATACATACACACACCACACACACATACACACACTCTCTGCACACATACACACACCACACACCCTATACACACACATAGAAACACACACCCTTCATACACCTACACACACATATACACACATACCCTGCACACACACACACACACACACACACACACACACACACACACACACACACACACACACACATTCACCTCCATATACCTTGAATCATAAGTGGAAACATTCATGGGCATGTAAGGAAGGAAAGTTTCAGGACTGTTAAGTGACAGAGGATGAATGAAATGAAGCAGAATAGTGAAAAGGGAAAAATGTAGGATCTAACCTGCATCTTTCACTTAAGGAGGGCTAGCAATTTGAGTATATCTTCAGTTCTGTTCCCTAGTCTTGCATCAGGACCATGCCATACATGTGATACTCTACATACACCCTATCATTAATTGAAGGCACTTATCAGAATGCCGGGATGAAATAAACCAGTTTGCTGGGCCAGATCTTAAGGGTGAGTGCTTAAGGGTCTGTGCTTCTGATCACCTAAAACATGGTGCTAATTGATCATGGTTTAAAACACAATGAAGAGCTAGGGCAGTACTGCCTAGTTCTCCCTTAACTACTCTCTTTTTTATGCTACCTTTTGTCTGTTGGTGCCTAGTGGACAGAGGATGGAGAAAATATCCACTAAGTAACGAGTTTTTACCAAGACCCAACACATTTTAAAGAATTCATGTAATCCTATTTTATAGTTGTTTAAAAAAAAATTACCTGGGTATGCTTCGGAATGCAACTCATCCTTCATCATTCTACGATCTTGCATTAAGGGTGGGTCAAGAAGCCTGAAGCGTGAATAAGGAGGGTGTTCCTGAATTATCTGAGAGAAGAGACAAATGACATTGGCCCTGTAGGTTTTAGATTTCTTCATGGAACATTACTTTTGCAAAATCATGAATAGCAAAGTGCTGAATAGTAAGATGGAAGTTACTTGGTCTAATTTTGAAAGGTATTTATGTGAAATGATTCCTAGTATGATCAAGAGTATTTGGGGCTTAGATGTAAAATATTGATGAATCTCTTCAAAGTGTTTGATTGCACAAAACAAATCTCTTTGGGGAAGTTGTAGGGGTCCTTTTATAGAGGGAAGAAGAAGTTACCAACTGTCAGATTGTTCTACGGGTCTTCACTGAATCAATTTAATCATACTTTTCTAAAATGAACAATTGAAATTGAGGACAGGTAAAGATAAACATGAATTGACATCTGAACTTAATCAATTTCAGATATACAACTCTCTGTACACTTTTACTAAGTAATTAAGTTATCAATAGTTAAATCATTTTTATAAAAAACTTTCCAGTGTTTCAGCTGTCTTAGTTTCTCTAAAATATAATCATTCTAATATAATTTATATCTGGAGGATTTAATTAACATATAATAACAATCGATTTCTAGAACATTTCATTGTTAAAGTTAATTAATTATTGTGATGTAGTTCATGTAAAATTTAAATACTGATACTTGTTTTTTGTAAACCTGAGGGTTATCCTTAATGGAAACTTTCATAACATGTATCCTTTAAATGTTTTACGTCTTCTGAGAAGACATGTTTACCACAATGTGCTTGAGGAATACTGTGAAGAGTCAGTTCCTCTTTATATCAAGTAAGTCTTGGGGTTCAAACCTGGATAGTTTCGGCTTAGCAGCAAGTGTCTTCACCCACATAACAATCTCATTTTGCTAGATACCTGTCAAGCAAAGGCATCTGTCCTTTTCACCTATGGAGTTAGTTTCTGAATTGTATTAAAATCTTATGTCCTCTGTAAATGCACACCGTGTTCAGCACCATACTGTGCAAAGTTATCCCCTGGGAATAAATGTGTAGAGCAGTGCAGCTTTCATACAAAGAGGGGAGCAGATGAGTGCACATATAGAATAGGTATTCGTGTCTTCAGATTTTACAGTATGGCATGGTACATAGGGACAAGTCAGGGCAGAAGACATTCGTGAGATAAAGATTTGAAGATGGAGCACACACTCTTGTGAAGGAGCTGTGTGTGGATAAATAAAAAAAATACCTTGTTGTGTTAGTATTGCAGATAAAATATGAAAGGGAAAGGAACATGTAATGTTTATATTTAACCTTTAAGATAAGAAGACTTAAAATGAACTTACCAAGAAAGTAACTTTGGGAACAAATATTTGTTGGCTTTGATATTGAGGTGAGAAAAGAGAGCATCAATGGTTTTTACAGGGTGGAAAGAAAGTCTCCAGAGATGTAATGAAAATAGACTGTGAGTCCAACTTGTCCCAGTCCTGTTTGCTGGTAGATGCTGAAGAGAGTAGAACTAGAGGTGCTTAATAAGGAGACAATCAGAATGATACCAGCGTCTACACATCGTTGGATATGATAAGGACTATGGCTGTGTTATTGAACAAAACAGTACTTCTCTTTGTTTAAAACTCTCTCTCTATTTAAGACTCTGTCTCTGTCTCTATTTCTCTGTCTGTCTGTCTGTCTGTCTCTCTCTGTCTATTTGTCTCTCTGTCTCTCTGTCTCTCTCTCTCTCTGTGTATGTGCTACATATCTGAGGTATGTAGGGTTGCAGTGACCTTAAATCTGATAACAACACAATCCATATTGTAGGGAATCATTTGGAATGAACTAGAAAAATGACTAAAGGAAGCTGAATCAAACCATTTAGATGAGAGATGATTCTTTACAGGATACAGGCGTTATCAGGATAGTTTTTAAAACTAGATAGTATTCAGTTGATAGCATGTTAAGTATTGGGGCATCAATGATGTCATTAAATATTGAAAACATCTCAAAAAATAAGGTGTAGGATAAAGAAATAAGAGTAAGAGAAATGATGGGGAAAGGGTGTGAGAAATAAAGTAGGAAAACAAATAATCAAAAGAAGGAAAATTAAAGAACACAAAGAAAACTGAGTGAGGCAGAAGCAACAGTTTTGTGCAAGTAGTGCTAGAGGTTGCAGCAGGAGGAAAGTGCTTCTTCTATCCTGTGGTGTCACTCCCCCCCCCCAGCCAGGCACAGGGGACATGCTAAATAGAGGCATCTGTCACAAATCTTAGTGAGGCTATCTAGTGGGCATGGGTACATCTCTAGAATATAGAGGAAAGCACATCGTGAAGAAATAATTTAAGACATCTGGAATGTAGTCCACATTTCATTTCAGTCATAATACAAAATAAAGTAACAGTAATTGAAAATAGCAATAAGAAATAGAAAATGTTCCTGTCTGGTATACAGTTTCTGTAGTGAAAACATGTGCTTTTTTTCTAGGCTCTGAGGATAGTGATAAATAGGATTAACATGCATAGTGTCATGTACTGGAAATTTTTTTCTATCATTTTCTTTCTGAAAACTGACGGCTCTTCCTGCTATTTAAGTACTGATTAAAACTTTCATTTATCAGTACTCTTAAGCTAGTACTGTTTTTTCAAAAAGAAGATAGAGATATTTGTGGAAATATTGCAATAGTTAATTCAATTTTTCTTATGTTCGTTACTATTCTTTGGCACTCCTTATGGAATACTGAAAATGTATTGTATTGCTCAGTGTTGTTCAGAAATGGCAAACAACCATGGTGTGATTATTCTCTTGATCTTTTTATCTCTTCACATTATTTTCATCATCTTTCAAATATGAGCAATAAGACATCAGTAAACAGTGATGGATCTACAGGAAGATGATAGTCATTGTATATGCCATCCATCTGAACCAGTGATGATGTCACCACTGCACCAAGCTGATGTTTCTATACTGTACTATGGTTATGTGACGTTCTCTGTGATTTTTTATATTCCAAAGCCGAGAAGTAGTGATTGTCCCTTCTCTTACATATGGAAAGGAAAGTGAGTTGGCATAGCGTATATATTTTTTTTCTAATACAGCCTGGCAGCAAAGCATATGTAATATTGAAAATGTTTAACAAGGGAGATGAAATAATTGGGTCTCTTTTGGTAATAATTTTCAGTTACCTGTCATCCTGTGATCTGTATTGCATTTTATGCTGAATATCGACTCACAGTATTTGCTACAGGCAGTAAAAGCGTATATGTATGTTTTGTGAGGTAGTATTTTGTGAGTCAAAGCCTCTTAGTATACCCAATTCATAAAAAAATTAAAGCATCTGTATATTGACAAAATAGTTTGGAACAGTGAAAATTGCTGCTGAGCCTTTGTTTTCTAAGAATAGCACTTCCCAGTTGGTAGCGAACATGAACCCTACTGATAACATTTACCCAAGACTAGAATTAAATAGTGTCAATTTTTGTTATACTATCATAAAATACAAAGAATTCTGGCAGCTAAATTTTGCCCTCTGCGATCTCCTTCCATATTCCTTCTTATCTCTTACTCTTGCTTATCACTGGATTCAGCAATAAAGTAGAAAAATTAATCTCATCCACATTCACATATTTTTATCTGAAACCAGGAAAAAAATCTCTGCATGAAGCATGAATGGATTCTGTCAGCTCTCATCTAACATGACATCATGAAACTCAAGGCAATATGTGGTGCTGTTGGCAGGAACCAGAAGGAGACGTGACTAAGGCAGAAGTCTTTTCAGAGGAAGATATTTTTTTCTGTATTGTGATCTAAATAGACACATGTGAGCCATTTGCTTGAGAATGATAAGCTGCTACTGCAAAAGCAGTCCTTTCTGTTATATGTTAACATACCAGAAAACTTATGGCCATTCATATATTTGTAGACATATATTATTGAAGAACGTACAAGATACAGATATGGGTATCTTTGTACACGATTAACTCTTATTAAATATGAACCTTATATTATGGTTTCTGAAAATCACTCCGCAATAACAAGGCTCCTGTACCTTTTGAATATCTATTTAAATATCATATTGGATGAGCAACACAAATCATTCAAAAAATTTGAAATCTTTATTTTGAAAAAAATATATAGGACTTACTAATTTAGTAATGAATTAATTAAATAATTTTCATTAAAATAAATGTATTATTTAGCACTTAAAATAATTTAAATTATAAAAATTGTTATGTGTATGAATAACAGTTGTTTCTTCATGAAAGAATGAAATTAAAATTATGTAACTAAACATTCAATAATATAAGATTAGAAATTTCTGATAAGAAACATTTTAAAAATGCATTCATGTTGAGATGAATGAAATACTAGTAATTGGAAATCACACTATCTACTAAATACCAAAATATCTATTAGATACTATTAAAATTTGTAACTAGGTATATAATCAGAAATGAGGAGTGGTGCATCCTTGTAATTACTAGGAAGGTAGAAGCCAACAGATTGAAACTTCCAGGTCACCCTCAGCTACAAAGTGAGAAATTCTGACTCAAGAAAGTTAAATAAATATATACAGTCTGAAATTCCTACAATGTGGTCAAATTGCTGTTCATTACTTCTTTAATAAACATGCTAATATAAATGAACCATAATAAAAGGCTCATTTGTGTTTTAAAATATAAGTTTGTGCCAGGTATCATAAAGAATCTGTTTTCACCACTGACTTGTTCACAAATGACATAAAATATATTTAAATTTTATATCTTTGCTATGTATCCAGGGCTCTGATAATGACACATACATATACAAACAGAATATTATATATATATCTCTGTTAATCTATTTTCACTATATATATAAAATGCATATATATATATATATATATATAATTTAATCCATACTAGAGTATATATTACTCATTCCCTTCCTACTGTGAATCTCCAGATAAGCTATTGTCATCACCATTCCATATTCCAGGATGTAATGGTGAACTGTATGTAAGTAACCTGTCCAAAGTCAGATAGTTAGAGCGTGATAAACAAGAATATAAGCCAGGGAAGCCTATAACCAGTCTATGTTGTGACCCAAAATACTGTCACATCTCTGTAAATCAGATGTGGTTTTGAGACTTGCATCTAACATACAAACATCTATGTGCATGATTATGATTGTAGCTTGGGATAATTTAAAACTGATCCTGTATGTAATTTAGTAGTCATTTTTAAATAAGACATTTCAATGACACTCATTTAAAAGATGTAATCCATTTTTATTATTAAACCTTTGTTTTTTTGTCAATTTTTTAAAACTTTGACACATTACATAGTAAAGAAGTAAAAGTGATAGTTGAGAGTACTGGTGATTGCACAGGACCACTGGAATGGTTAACTTTTATGGCACATTAACAGTAGCTAGGATCACATGGGCGAACGGCCCCTCAGCTGAGAAACTGCCTCTAGCAGAATGACACGTGAACAAGTTCTTCCGGGAATTTTTTCATTTTTTTAAAATATAATTTTAAAAATTACTATTACATTTATTTTTAACATATACACTCATATATATTATTACATATAAATAAAATGAACTACATACAGCAGGAAGAACCACGAAAAAAAGTCAAGAATTATATAAATGTTACATCCACAGTCATTTGGCTATTTGCATTTGGCAAACATGAAGAAAACACCTTTCCTACCATGTTGAGTCTAAAATTCTGAATGAAAATAAATATATATCATATTTCATATCTGTATCTATATAGATGCAAAAACGTCTTTACCCCAAACAACTAAGCTTAGTTGTAAGACTAAACTATCTGGTCTTCAACCCCATCAGAGACTTGACAAGGAATAAAACTTAATTACCTGAGGGAACTACAAGCGCAGGTTACCAAAATAAAAAAGAATGACTGAGACACTTTGCTGCATGAACAGTCAGCCAAAACTCTCTATAAAGTTGCAGCAGCGTCGTCAGCCTTTTGGCCCAATATGTCTGAAAGACATTGGTGAGGTAGGAACTATTGAGGACTTGTTTACCCTGTCTTGGCAGAGTTTGGCCATGGGCTTTGCCTGAATCCAAGCTTGCCAATTTTTAGGCAGAATTCTATCTGTGGTAGAAATGAGGACATTTTTCCCAGTGCCTTGTTTGCCACATTTGAATCCATAAAGATGTTTTTTGATGCTCATCATCCTTCTTTGAGGAAGGCTGGGAGTTGCCAGGAGTTAACCTGTCTCATTGTCAGAGAATCTTTAAAATAATAAAAACATTTTTAAATGCCATATTCTGTAGGTCTCTGAGGCTTTTGAAGACCTTATCTAACTATTTTTACCATATATATTTACAGAATCATATGTATCTGTTAGACCTAGCATATATATTATTGTGAAAAAATAAACTAGTAATTGATATGACAATGATTTGCTCAACTTACAATTAGCTTGTATTACTTAATTATCCTAAATAGTCTGTAGTAGCACTTTCAAGGTATTGGAAATAAACCTTGTATTATAATTGAGTTACCTGGGTACAATAACTCGTATTAGAATATATACATATATATGTATATATATGTGTGTGTGTGTGTGTGAAGAATAATCTTAAATTTGTTTGAATTATATACCAATGTATTAAAATTAAATATATTTTACACCAATATACAAAATGCTATACCAATAGATTAAAAATAAGCTTATTTGTGAGTAACAATTAAGGCCTTACGTTGAGGAGTAGATTAAATAATCTACTTTTTATTCTTTCATCCCTATATACTTCTATATCCCCTTTTCTTTCTTTTCAGCCATCTTCTTACTTACAAAAGAAAGACAAAGGAAAAGGGAATCATCTCTGAGTCCAATCTAGTTTTCTCTCTGTATAAATAATAATGTATAACCAACTCCCACTGAAAAAAAGCATGTGTAGCCCAAGAGAGCAAACAGAAACTTACCCAACCTTCCTTAGTGGAAATGGGATGCCATTCTGTTAAGGTTTCTTCCACCTGATTTGGGATGAATAATACTTTTGTAGGGGCCCAAATAAAATTGTGGAAATGGTTAAACAAGCCAGGGATAGCATTTGTGATCCAGTTTCTAAATGTTGAGGAATTTCAGGCTTAATAGGAGTTCTCTGTGGGACAGTCTACACTGCTGGACCAAGTGGGATCAAAAGCTTTCTTTTTTTTTTTTTGTATTTCTATTTTACTTTTATTGTTCTTGAAAATACATACACAATTTATAATATTTTCAACCAAAAAAGTACATTAATATAAAGCATTTCTTCTACTTTTGAATTTATATTACTAATATTATTTCTTTACAAAGATTTAGAAGAAAAATGTACTTTAGTCCTAATTATCTCAAAATGTTCTTGGCAAAATTCAGAATGAGACATTATTTATTGAAAATGTTTTTAGGTTACAATCAAAATAAAGCAATGTTATAGTTTTTGCTCATCTTAAGGCACCATGAATCTATGTCGCTTTCCCAGAATCTGTCCTGTTCTGATGGGTAACAGAAACTGAAGGGCCTGGGGCTGGAACATGGAGGATGCAGGATGTCAGTGTCCAGCATGCTGAGAGGACTGAATGGATCAGGCCTGACCCAGCATAAGTGTCCAGTTCTTTTGTTCTGAAAACATGTAATTTCTGACAAGCACTATTCAGATATAAAATTATATTTGTATGAGGTGCACATGATGCGCAGGACAATTAAGACTGGTTCTCTGCTGTCTGAGCAGAAGTAAGACATCTGCAAGTCTTCATTCATGCCATATGAAGAATGGCATCTAATAATCAGTCACAGGGAATCTGTGACCAACAGAAAGCCTTGTCTATGCGTAGACATTCGTGACTCAGACAGTCTCAGAGCTATTCTCACATAGTGGCAACAGCAATATAAGTTACCTGTTTGTTCTGCAGTTTGAATTCTTTACATCCTGATTGTAGCCCCTCCTTCATCACTTCCTGATCCTACTCCTTCCCTCAACCCCTCTCCCTCCCTCCGCTAAGCTACAGAAATGGGAGCCCTCCTTCCCTAACATCTGACCTCAGCCTATCCAGTGTCATCTGTACTACCTGTGATCTCTTCCTCTGTGGCTTGGAAAGGTTACCCTGGCCAGGGGTAAAGTGATCAACTTTAGGATGCTCAAGTCCATGTCAGAATTAGTCCCCACTTGGGGAAATTTCTTGATCAATGATGTATGTGGTAAAGCCTACCTCAATGCAGGTAGTACCACTCCAAGGCCAGAGATCCTTGCTTGTATAAGAAAAAAAAAAAAAAAAAAAAAGCCTGAGGAAGTCATAAGCAGAAAGCCTGTGTGGCATTCCCCCGTGACTGTCACCTTCGTTCTTTTATCTGTTGGAAGTATAAATCACACCTTACTCCACATTGCTTTCGGCAATATCATTTTATAACAGAAACAGAACTGCACAGTCCTTGTGCCATCAGGACTCATCAGGAGATGGGGAAATTGTCACTAGGGAGTAGTGAGCACTCAGGTAAATTAGACACAAATCTCAGACCATTCCACGTATTGCTTTCGTGGCATGTGATAACCAAACAACTGATTTCTTGCACCAGGAGTTCACCATGGCTGTCTAATTTGTTGTACAAGGGTGTAAGTTGAGCCTATTAAATTTTATATAAGTTCTGGATAAATTGCTCTAGAAATGATTGGTTAAAATGTGAGATAGTTCATCGTTTATTTCCGTTATTTCTGAACAAATCTGTAACCTCATATTCACTAGTGAATGTGTTTTTAGGCTTCTGTGCCAAGAAAACTATCATTGAAGATATTGTTTAAAAACAAGGTATCTATATATCTATGTCTCTCTCTCTCTCTCTCTCTCTCTCTATCTATCTATCTATCTATCTGTCTATCTGTCTATCTATCCATCCATCTATCAACTATCTATCTGCTTTTGTTTTTTTTTTTTTTTACTCATTTACTACTTTTTTTTCTCATGACTTGAGATTTTATTGTAATTCATCTGGTCTATCAACATTTTTCTTAAAGTACTAGGTTAAGTGATGTATTCACTTTTTAAAAAAATTTTTACTATTAATTTATTCTTGTTACATCTCAATGGTTATCCCATCCCTTGTGTCCTCCCATTCTTCCCACCCTCCCCTTTTCCCCTTATTCCCCTCCCCCATGACTGTTCCTGAGAGAGATTTCCTCCCCCTGTATAGGCTCATAGGGTATCAAGTCTCTTCTCGGTAACCTGCTGTCTTTCCTCTGAGTACCACCAGATCTCCCCCTCCAGGGGACATGGTCAAATGTGAGGCACCAGAGAACATGAGAAAGTCATATCCCACTCTCCACTCAAGTTTGGAGACTGTTCTGCCCATTGGCTAGATCTGGGTAGGGGTTTAAAGTTTACTGCCTGTATTGTCCTTGGCTAGTGTCTTAGTTTGAGCAGGACCCCTAGGCCCAAATCTGCCTATCATAATGTTCTACTTGTAGGTTTCTAGGACCCTCTGCATCCTTCTACTTTGCCATTCTCCCATGCTTCTCTCATCTAGAGTCCCAATAGGATGCCCTCACCTCTGTCCCAGTTTCCTGGTAAGTGAAGGCTTTCGTGGGACATGCCCCTTGGGCTGGTATGCAGATATAAGTGAGTATATACCATTTAAGTCTTTCTGCTTCTGGGTTAACTCACTCATTATGATCATTTCTAGCTCAATCCATTTATCCACACATTTTTGGAATTCCTTGTTTTTAATAGCTGAGTAGTATTCCATAGTGTATATGTACCACAGTTTTTTTTATCCATTCTTCTACTGAGGGACACTTAGGCTGTTTCCATGTTCTGGCTATTATGAATAAAGCTGCTATGGTTTATTCATGGATATACATGAGTATACATGGTTGAGCAAATTTTCTTGTGGTGTGCTGGAATATCTTCCAGGTATATTCCAAGGAGTGGAATAGCATATGGTCACCTGATTTTTGACAAAGAAGCCAAATCCATTCAATGGAAAAATGATAGCATCTTCAACAAATGGTGCTGGTCTAACTGGAGGTCTTTGTGTAAAAAAATGCAACTGGACCCATATTTGTCATCTTGCACAAAATTCAAATCCAAGTGGATTAAAGACCTCAACATAAAACCAGAGACACTAAGTCACTTAGAAGAAAAAGTGGGGAAGAGCCTGGAACATAGTGATGTATTCACTTTAACAAAATTTTTTCTCTCCTTACTTTTTCTTCACCCCCCTTTCTTCCATCTTTTCTCCACCAGTTTCTGCCCAGTAAAGTTAAGTCTTAGTACCTTCATGGTTGGAGAGATGGCTTAGCAGTTAAGCTCATTTACTGTTCTTCAGGGAATCCAAGTTTGGTTGGTAGAACCCACATGATGTCTCTTTTCGTGTGTAACCTCAGTTCCAGGGAATCATGCCGCAGTGTTTTCTGTACTTTGATGTTACTGTGCATACATGGTACATGGACATACATGGAGGCAGAATACTCAGACAGATAAAACTTTAAAAAGGCATTTTGTTTCAGAATAAATTATTTTTCATTTTGAAATTTGGAGAACATTTAAATTATTGCATTTTGTTTGTTTGTGTGTGTATTTGTGTATGTGTGTAAGGGTGTGTGTGTCTACATTCCATATGTGGAAGTCAGAGGACAATACACAAAATTTAGTTCTCTCCTTCTGCTTTGTGTGTCCTGGGATTTGAACCAGGTCATCAGGCTTGGTAACAAAGAACTGCAAAACCACCTCAATGGCCCCAAAGGGCATTTGTTTTCGTCAAGGCTGCCAAATACAAATAGCATATATCTAGATTATTCCTGACTGTTTCATTGTACTTCTTGCTGTACGTACTTTATTGCATATACATGTAATAATATAAATGTATACGTAAAAATATTTAATTGAAATTTGTAAAAAAAAAAAAAAAAAAAAAAAAAAAGACAGAAATTCCCCAGCTTATTAACTACTTTGAGACAGGGCCTCACTCCATAACCTAGGCTAATCTATGCAACCCAGACTGCCTTCTAACTACTGGCAATGCTCTTTCTCAGTCTCCTGAGTGATGGGATTACTTCAGGAACTACCACACTCAGGTATTGTGTTTATTGAGGCACTGATCACCTGTCTCAGAGCCTACATTCTACTCTGACCAAAATGGAATTGCAATTCTATTTAACTCCAAAATTGCCATTCCAAATCATCCTGGAGCTTCTCCAGAGTGAAAATGCAATGGCAATTCTTTCCCTTCTTCTTGTTCAAAACGTGAAATCACTGTATGCTAGCCTTTGTATATTATGGCGATTTGTGCACCTATCATTTACTTTAGAGTGGTGATGAACATTTCTATTCAGTGCAGATTTCTGGGTATGTGTATGAATTGTAAAGGCTGGGATTGGTTGCTGATTACCCAAATAGAGCCTGGAAAATATCAAAGTGCATATAGGCGTGGTTCAAACCTGAAGGACAAAATAGTAAAGGAAAAGAGATCATAAAAATTGGAAAGCCAGTATAGATTATATTAAATTCCTCCAGATAATTCTCCTATTGATGTTCAAATGTGTATGAAGAAAGCAGTAGCAGAGCCACAGAAATCTGACTTATGCTTTCTAAGCCAACCAAGGATGACAAGGTGTCTTTTTGCTTTGAGCGAAAAAAATAATTCAACATAGTTGTAAGACAGGGCATAATGCCACTTTGATGAAGCTTTTTTGAGAAAAGCTAGTACATGAAATATAAGCAATTTGTCTATTGAAGATTTAACTGGGATGGCAGCTGGCGTTTAGAAGGATTCATTGACATTAATTTTAACATTGAAAATGCTGCATAAGCAATCATAAAATATAGACACAGTCAAAATAAATGAGACAATCTCTTAAAATATATACTGCAACAAGAACTTTTTAACTTGAAAACTTCAGAACCTTTTAAAATGAGGAGTATCGGTCTTTCTGGGCACTGTGGAGAGTATTTATTTAATTATGGGTGAATTTTGGCAATAAGGTTGAAATAAAATCTACTGGTGCGGTAACATAATGAAAAATAAAAATAATTATACTGAATTCATGAGTAATTATTTAATAATCTTTGATAAGAATAATCTTTACATAGTCTATGTGAGTCTCAAGACAAGTTACATAAGCACTTGTCTTACAAGACCATGACCAAAAGCAAGCTGTAGAGAAAAGGGGTTCCATGTCATAGGCCATCACTGAAGGAACTGTTGGCTTCGGTTCCTTAAGGATTCTACTTTAGTTCCAGGCATGGTAGTGCACACCTTTAATCCCAGCACTCCGAAGGCAGAGGCATGTGGGTCGCTGTGAGTTCGAGGCCAGCCTGGTGTACAAAGTGAGTCCAGGATAGCCAAGGCTACTCAGAGAAACCCTATCTTGAAAAACCAACGAAAAAAAAAATAAGATTGTACTTTATTAGGAATTCATTAAAGGCATGTGCCTCCCTTACTCCCACGCTACCCTAAATAGGAGGGAAAGGGAAGTAAGGAGATCAAAAATGAAACCTTCTGGTATCAGTTCCATGGGACAATTCCCCTGGCATAATTATTCTTCTTCTACAATGATCCCTGAGCCTTAGATGAGAGACTTGTACTGTTGTCCATGCATTTTTTCAGACTGAACCACAGACATTTGTATTTTTATTGCCTGTGTTTTCTGTTTCTGTTTCAAGAAGAACCTTTTTTTTTTTTTTATGAGAAATGAGGACTTTGATTATAAAGATAAATATTTATATTTTACTTAGGGGTTGTACCATTTTAGTTAAGTAGCTTGTATGTTCTTCTCCAGTATCTGTGACTTCCCTGGGTAGTGGTCAGGGTTCTACTAACAGGCATCGTTTTCTTTGTCAAATGAGCCCTAAATATAATTAACTAAGTGTTTACTATTACCAAGGTATGAATGTCACTACTTCACCCGTAGGTTTATACTGTCATGTTAGTCATGGCTGTGGTTGTATACATCATAGCTGGAAGGGAATTTTGTTTTCTTCTCTCCATTGGAAGCTTTCATTGTTCCTTCATGTACCATTAATGGTAGTCCTCAGGAAGTAGATATTCCATTCAGCTCCAGATCAGAAGTCTCCCTGCTCTATGTCTGAGGTGTTTAGTTTGTTCACCAATATAGATTCACCTTTCATCTCTGAAGAGCAGGATTTCTAATGGCTATTAGTCTTTATTGCTTTGGGAGTCTCTTGGACAACTGTGACCAAAAAACTCAAATACCTGCTTTATCGGTTTTTTGTTTGTTTGTTTGTTTTTTGTTTTTTGTTGTCTTTTTTTTTTTTTTTTTTTTTTTTTTTTTTTGTGCTAGTCTTTGGCCATGGAGGGAACACTGTCAGAACAGATGGGAAGTTTTATTTTAAACTATATATGTACGTTTGTACACAGACATATATTTTAGGTAGATGTTAATTGTATGATTTCTTATGACTACTGAAAACTAATGTTCTAACGAACTATCTCTTGCAAGATTTTTGGTATGTGAATATATGTTACCATATCATGGATATGTGTCTAAGAATGAAGTTTCTGATGCACAAATTATACAAAAGCCAAATGTCTTTGAAATACATTGTAGTTTATGAGATGTTATTGCTTTTGTAATTAACATATGTTTACAATACAATATGGTTTCCCATTACTGTATACTCCTTACTGAGTTTCATTGCTCTTCCGTGTATCATCTTCCTACCTAAGGATTGCTTCCAGTAATGCTTTTGTGATATGAATATTTGCACATGACTTTCAGTTTAACTGAATGTTTGTTTTTATTATTCAGATTGAAATAAAAAGATGTAGAGTTTTGTTTCTGTAGTGAAAAATTCCAAACAAGTGTTCTGTCTATTTCGTCTGGCTTTTATCCCTTGGGCTGAGGATGATAAACTATTGATTTTTAATCACTGTTCCTTTGAGGTTAAACATATATAATCCTTCAGAAGCTGTGATTTCACAATAGTAATAACTCTGTACCTTATATTTATATACATTAATGTTTGTATTGTTTTATCTGCTTTACACAAAAAAATAATTCTTTCATCTTTAGCATGGTACATAGCACTACATTTTCAAAACTTGTAGCCATTATTTCACATGACATAGCAAGAGTACTTCTTCCCAAATTCTTCCAATTAAAAGATATTCACAATTTATGGTTTGCCAAGAAGACTTATCAAGTAAAAATGTTTACTGTGCAAACCTGTCAAGCCGAACTAGTTCTCGAAGGCCAAAGTGGCAGGAGAGAATTGGCACACAAAAGTTGTAGCCTGACTACTCATATGCCATGGCACATGTATGCTCACACCCAAAAACATAATATATAGACACAGCAATACATTTTGAAATATGTACTAATTAGACTATTAGCCACACCTGTGTTTCCTTTTGCTGCTTTAACTTTAAAAGAATTTTGGTTCTTTATTCCTAAATTTTCTGCTAAATATCTTTCAACCATTTGTCATAGTTTTCTGATTCATGAACCATCACTTTAATGTATAAGGATTGATGGTAAGTATATTACACTTTGAGATGCAAATGGACATGTTATCGCCAAAGTACCTAAAGATAATATATAATTGGAAGGGTATAATTTGATTATAAATATATGTAAACAATATGTACGCTATATTTGACCCCAAAGTTGTAAATTGACAGTACCTGCTTCATCCATCATATTAAGTTGCTCAGAATTTCTGTGATTTACTTTCTTTGTAAATGTGAGTTAACTATTTAAATAAACTCAAGTCTAGCATATGTTTTACTATTTTATAAACATATAAATTTAAATTATTTTAATGCTTGCATCACATCATTTCTGCATCAACAACAATTTTTGTGTGATTGTCTTTATTTTTCCTCTTGGACAGTCACTTGGTTTATGTGTAACCTCCCTATAAAAGTTGGAGCCTTAGTGGAAAGTGTAGCTTCAGGTTCTAACATGTTCTTCAGAAGCACATGGTTAGCATAGAGATGTGCAGCATTGTTGAAAACTGTGGTCATGTATGTTAAGTAGGTTTAAACTTATGGAAGATGTTCCATTTTCTGTGCCACATTACCTCAAGGGATGTTTGTATTCATGGCTCCCAAGGGAAAAATTTGGTTTCCTACTATCTCTTCTACTGTGTATTGTACATAATAGTCTTACTATTATTTACTAGTCTTTAAAAATCATTAAACACATATCCCTTCGTGTTTAATCATATGTGGATATTTTGACATTCGCACCATAGATAGTGAACAAACATGACAAGAGACATGTGCTGAGCCCTCTTAGGGGGTCTCCTATATTCTTGCTAGCTGCCAAATTCTCTGGGCTGTCATTTCAATCTGCTCAGATCCTGATAGGTATATATTTTAGACAGGTATATATATATATATATATATATATATATATATATATATATATATATATATATATATATATATATATAAAATCTGGTAATTAGAGGGAACAATGAATCTATGACTAAAGTAATTCATCTTTTGTCCAAAACAACTGAGTTTTTGCTTATATGCTTTTTGTGGCTTTCATCAGAAAAACACTCCAAATGAATATGCACGTTAATATAGATTGGAGTAGCAGCAAAAGAGGGATTAAAAAAAAAGAATGTTAGCTTACTGCTTTGCAAGGAGTCAGAGTAGTTAAAGTGCCTAAGTGGCAATGTACTTCAATAGTAAGCCAGTAATTAACATGCAGCAGCCAGGGCTGAGTGGTGTAGAGAAAGCTTAACTAGCTTCCTTTTGTCAGTGTCTCCCACTGAGTATTTTTCATTCCTTCAACAATTGCTCTAAGATTTGCAGAGCTTCCCTTGACACACTGACCTTTTCACATTGATTCTTTGTACCTGCTGCTAAGATACAAAATCTATATAATCAAGCAAGCAAATCACTTGATACTGCAGGAGCCTGATAATAGAGAAGAGAAACCTTGTTATCAGGTGTCCTTGGATGTGCTTCCTGTAAAAAGACAAGCGTGCGGACCTCCACTCAGATACTTCTTGATTTACACTCACACACACGGAACATAACCTCTATTCTAAAGATTCCTGTTAAAGGGAGTTTGGGTAGCAAAGGAGTTAAGCTGGAATGCTGTGGACCTGTCACTGGTGACAGCACAGGACATTTTTTTTTTCTGTTCCTTCTGACACATTTGTGTGAGGTTTGTTCCAACTCTTATTTCTGCCTTATTTATACACGTGACAGTGCTACTTGAATATCTGTCTGTAATAAAAATACAAAAAGGAAAGCACACACACACACACACACATATGCATACACTCATGCCACTTTGACCATCTTGTCCTTCCCTTGTCAGAGACTGCTCATCATTTGGGGTTCTAGCAAGTACATTCAGGCTAGGTTCTGTATGCTAATTAGGAAGAGCATAGACAAGATGCTGTTTTCATATAGAGATACATTTGGTATTAGGATATCTACATTTTAGCTTGCCATCATCACTTAAATGTTAAATTAACTTCAATACCTTATTTTTATGTATCTTAAAAAAATCAAGAGTTTTTGTAATATTTTATTTATTATTTTAAATTTTATTATATTAACTTATTCTTATTACATCTCAATGGTTATCCCATCCCTTGTATCCTCCCATTCCTCCTTCCCTCCCTCCCATTTTCCCCTTACTCCTCTCCCCTATAACTGTGACTGAGGGGGACTTTCTCCCCCTTTATATGCTCATAGGGTATCAAGTCTCTTCTTGGTAGCCTGCTATCCTTCCTCTGAGTGCCACCAGGTCTCCCCATTCAGGGAATGTTTCAAATATGGGGCACCAGAGTTCATGTGAAAGTCATACCCCACTCTCCACTCAACTGTGGAGAATGTCCTGTCCATTGGCTAGATCTGGGAGGGGGTTTAAAATTTGCTGCCTGTATTGTCCTTGGCTGGAGACATTGTTTGAGCGGGAACACTTTAGAAATAAAGTGTTCAAAGATATTTTTATATGTGCTCTTTTGGAAACTCATATGATTTAATATTTCATACAAATTATTCTTTTAGTGAATACTTTATATATTAATAATGAAGGTTCTTGAAAATATTTATTTCTTATGTACTTACCTGTGTGTGTTTGTGTGTGTGTGTGATGTGTGTGAGTAAATGGGAATATGTACACCTATGTGCATGTGACTGCCTGTGTGTTTTAACCATTGATCCATCACCTCTACAGCCCCCAACTTTTCTCCTCATGGTTATTCATGTAATAGGGACAACATGATTATAATCCATTTTTTGGAATCCAGAAATAAACTCCAGCAACAAGATAATCTAAAACTTTTATGATATAATTTTGCATTCATTTTTTGGCCTGTCTGTGATTCTCATGCTACATAGTTACCTTGGCTTTTTAAAAGATTTATATTGCCTATGAGTGTTTGACTAATTGTACAAATGTGAATCATGCACATCTTAAGAGCCCACAGAGGACAGAAGAGGGCATCTGATACCCTCGAATGGCAGTTAGAAGTTGTGAAAGACTACGTAGGTGCTAGAAACCACATTCAGGATTTCTGTAAGAGTAGCAAGTACTAGTACTTTCTGAGTCATCTCTCCAGCTTATGTCATGGATCTTCTAATAGTGATGAATTAATGTTGACTGTGGATACGATGACATATTAAATTGAAGTGTTGTGGAGGACTGTTGATTAAAGTTTAAAGTTTTTATTTGAAATGTATCAGACACTGTATAAAATAATGCGTCTTATAGATCATCTGGAAGTGCCCCTGCAAACAGGGAACAAAGCAAGGAACCCTGAAAAATTCTTTGACACTGATAAATTGAGTGATATATTTGGGTCAACAAAAAATAAATAAATAACACTAGGGCTACATGAAAAAGCCATAGGAAGTCATGTTATCTCATGTTTTCATAAAATTATATGTATGCATGTGTGTGTGATTTTATGACATGGTAAGAAAATATTTTGCCCAAAGTTCATAGATTAACAAAACCCTGGTGCCTGCCAGGGGATACCTCTTTGAGAGTTGTTGGCTGTTGCTGGTGCCTTTGGTTGCCTCTAAGAAACTGATGGTCAGACCTCCTTACTGTAGACACCACAAACCTAGGACACAGGTCTTGGATGAATAATCTGCACCTGATCTAGAATCCTCCTCCCTGGGGATGAACTTTCACTGTACTGAAAAGGTACTTTGCAAGGTGTCAAGGGAGATAAGCAATCAGTAGTTCTATCCAATTGTGATGCTTACAAACCATAACAAGGACAAGAACAGAAGATATCCTGAAAGGTGCAATACTGACAGTTATATCCTGTGGGTCAATGAAGTTTCACAAGAATTTGTAAAGCTTTATGAGTTATATAAGTATTATCTAAATTTATGAGAGGCACAGAAAAGGCTTAGATAATAGTTTATTTTGTTAAGTGTCCATGTAATTAAGTAAGATAATTCAGAATTCAATAAGGATTTAATTAGGTGCAATTCTAACAACACATTCATATGATCTATATTAGACAGCTATATAATGCCAAAGACGGGTATTCAGTGTTTAAATGCATAAGGAGATATTCCATCTGCATTTGAGACAACCATTATGGAGAGAAACATACCAATCGGGGTTTGTTGATAAGATTTTGATGCAATTGTAAAAACATGAGCCATGCAAAATAAATTGGTCTTTACGAAATGCAGAAGCTCATGTCCTGAATAAGTAGCTCTTAATAAAAGTTAAATGCTACCGTTTGTAGAAAATACTCAGAAAAATGTGTATATTGAAAGGCAGGTTGGTACTATATCTCCTTACAAGTACCCAATTAAAACAAATTTATAAGTAGACAAAATATTTGAATCAATATCTCAACAATTCTGACATGTCACATGAGAAACAGTTTGGAATCATCAATCAGTAGGCTTTAAGAAATTAAATTACTGAATGAAATATCATCTATGCACTGCTCCAATGTTGCAAGCCAGTTGCCAGGAGTTTGTTGAGTGCTAGTAGAAAATTGAAATGTTAGCAGATGATTTGGAAGGCGAAATGACAAACAGCTCCTTACAAAGCTAAGTGGTCAGTATCAGAGGAGCCATGAAATTTATTAAGTTATTTCACCAATTGTTTTGCCATTGTTCATCAACAATGGAACTTATAAAAAGATGTTAATAGCAACTTCACTTCTGTTAGTTAAAAAATTGATATTCATCAATATATGTGTCAAAATCTTCAAATATACAAGAACTTTATTTATCAATTACAAGAAATATTCAATAACACCAAGGAAAGACACTAGTGATCCTAAATACATAGAACCAAGACCCTTTAAGATATTAGTAAAAGGAGAAGTTATGTATGGAGAGTATACAAGAATATTCTATATGCTCATCACATTTTCTATGCTTAACACTGTTCTATAAAAGATGTTTTATTTTAGAAACCCTCAAACATTTCAAAGGCTATTTCAGTATATTTAGCATCATGAGCTCATTCTAGAAATTCCAACTGAGATGTGCTGTTTTCCTCAAAGCTAAATTTAAAGAAGCATGTGGAAAATGAATCTTAAGATTACACCTAGTTTCCTCAGATTATTATGTTATTGAATTTTCATCTGTATCCACATAGGACATATCAATAACCTATAAAAGTTCCTTACAACCTAATACTCAGATATAATTTTTAAAAATAGAAAAATATTTGTGTATACATCATAGCAAGTTTCTATACAGATACCACACGAAGGCACAGTTGGTGAATGAATTGGGGAAAATTAATTCATAATAATGGGTAATTAATAACTTACAAAGTTTCCAATATTTACTATTCATGATGACTGGATATTTCATCTCCATAGTCAGACTTCAAAACCAGGGCTACCTTGATCTGTTGACCTTCTTTTAATGTCATATCTTCTTTTCATTTGTTTACTTAGTTTTTTATTTTTTATTATAATTTATATTGGTTAAACCCAATTGTAACATTTACCTTAATATATGATAAGTTGATCTACCAGGCTTGTGAAAATATTGACCCACAATTTAAATATGCATTCCTTATTCATTACGCAAACTATGCTAATGTAGAAGATGAATACATTGGTAATTTTTACTATATTATTGGAATTCATAAAATCAAACACTCCAATTATTTAGAAAGACACTGGCTCAGCTTTTGGGTCTAGAAACATTTCTTACTCTCCTTCCATTCATTCTATATTTGCGTCGGTCTTGACCCAGTTTGTATGTGAAACAAAAATGAATGAGGATGAAAGGATTGCTTGCACAAGGATCAACTTAAATCAAAATGGGCTGGTAGCACAATTTTAAGAGACTTGATACCCTATGAACATATACAGGGAGAGGTAATCTCCCCCAGGAACAGTCATAGGGGAGGGGAATAAGGGGAAAATGGGAGGGAGGGAAGAATGGGAGGATACAAGGGACGGGGTAAACATTGAGATGTAACAAGAATAAATTAATTAAAGAAAAGGAAAAAAATTAAACATTTATTTTATTTTATGAATTTATTCTTGTTACATCTCAATGGTTATCCCATCCCTTGTATCCTCCCATTCCTTCCTCCCTCCCATTTTCCCTTTACTCCCCTCCCTATAACTGTGACTGAGGGGGACCTCCTCCCCCTGTATATGCTCATAGGGTATCAAGTCTCTTCTTGGCTACCTGCTGTCCTTCCTCTGAGTGCCACCAGGTCTCCCCCTCCAGGGGACATGGTCAAATATGAGGCACCAGAGTACGTGTGAAAGTCATGTCCCACTCTCCACTCAACTGTGGAGAATGTCCTGTCCATTGGCTAGATCTGGGTAGGGTTTAAACTTTATGGCCTAGATTGTCCTTGGCTGGTGCCATAGTTTGAGCGGGACCCCAATGTTTGAAAAGATGCTTTGAAGGAGATTAACATTGATTCCTTTATTTTGTACTAGTGCTAGGGCATCACTACTAAGTAGACTCCAACGGATAGTTGTACTGTGATTCAGGGATGGATGCAATTGTCTCATTTAAAGAATGAATATCATTCTTCAAACCCCATTTAGCAATCACTGTCATCATATTTAATAAAAAGCGTGTATTTCTAACATATTTGCTGCTAGGAATCTTATGTTAAACTTTTCTTTTTTTTATTTTTATTAATTTATTCCTGTTACATCTCAATGTTTATCCCATCCCTTGTATCCTCCCATTCCTCCCCCCCCCCATTTTCCCATTATTCCCCTCCCCTATGACTGTTCCTGAGGGGGATTACGTCCCCCTATATATTCTCATAGGGCATCAAGTCTCTTCTTGGCTACTTGCTGTCCTTCCTCTGAGTGCCACCAGGTCTCCCCCTCCAGGGGACATGGTCAAATGTGAGGCACCAGAGTACGTGAGAAAGTCGTATCACACTCTCCACTCAACTGTGGAGAATATTCTGACCATTGGCTAGATCTGGGAAGGGGTTTAAAGTTTACCTCCTGTATTGTCCTTGGCTGGTGCCTTAGTTTGAGCGGGACCCCTGGGCCCAAATCTGCCTATCATATTGTTCTACTTGTAGATTTCTAGGACCCTCTTTTCAATCTGAATTTTTTTCATTCACCAGGAACTTTCCAAATTTCTTCAATTAGGAAATTTGCAGCATTATTGAAAAGAAATTTCAACAGTCTTCTGTCTAGTTGTTATTGCTTTAAAATATACTGTATAGTGTGGGACAAATGTTACAATAATTTTCTAATAAAGGTCATAGATTAAAATATAGCTATGCCGCTATAAATATATAGCATTTAGGTTGTATCAATATTTCAAATATTGTTTACTTGCTTTCAAGATGAAAGTGAGAACGGTGAGTCCCCTTTTCATGGAAAGAAAATATAGTTCCTATTTAAAAATGGGAATAGGTCTCCTTTGATGGTCTCTAGTCCTCTTCTGACACCCTTCGCTGAAACCATTCCCACTGTTTTCTTCATCCTCCCACACACACTTGGTGAGCCACTCTCATCTCATGTTACTGGCTTTTTTGAACCTTTTCAGGATCACCACTTTGATCTGGTTTGAAAGCACAGACTTGGAATTTGCAGTGTTTTTGTTCTGATCTAACTTTAAACTTCAGTTGCAAGATACTGTGAGAAAACTGGGAGGAGAGATGAAATAAGAGTCCTAGCTATTAGAGACTCTTAAGGATGAAGTTGAATCAAGTCTATAATGTTGCGGTTGCTTTGTGTAGTGATGATATTTGCATCCCTTTTCACTCCATTTCTGTAGACATGGAGTAAATGCGTATATTGGTATCAGTGAAGAATATTGTAGAGTATTGATCATTCAAAGGATTGACTAACCAATAGATTTTACAAACAATTCCACACATTTTTATCATTATATTTTTTTTCTGGTGCAAAAATATTCCTCCACTTTCCACTTTTAAACCCTACAAAATGCTCTGAAAACAGTTAACAGTGTTTCTTGTATGTTCATTCCTATTTTTCCTGCCAGATAGTTTGTAAGTTTTATAAAATGTGACATACCAGCTGGGTGGGTTGTTGTACACCATTAATGCCAGCATTCAGGAGGCAGAGGCAGCCAGATAGATATGAGTTTGAGGCCAGTCTGTTCCTCAAAATGGAGTCCAGGATAGCCAGGGCTACAGAGAAACCCGGTCTTGAAAAAAAGCGACATAATAAAAAGTGAGAGAATAACAATTGGGATGTAATCTGAATAAATAATAATGATTTAAAAAATTCTAAATAATTACAAATCATGTGGTATATTATATACATTGCTTGTTCAAATGTTTTATATACAATGGACCTTTACAGTTTTTACACTAACACTGTTCATATTACACAGTATATCATAGACGCATTAAAAACAGTAGATGTAAGCATTTTTGTTTCCAGGTTATGAGAACTTATCTCAATCTACTGGATTATCAACGTATATAAGCCATGCAAAGTCTATCTAAATTTGTATGTAGCAATATATCACGTGTGGTTAAGTGCTCTCATGAAAAGTCAATCACACTAATTTTGTGGGAAAGTTGAATACTTACAGTAAGGTTCTGAGGAAACTAGTAGACAAGAAGATACCTTTTAAAATAAGATATAATAAATGGATATATTTAAAAATAAGGGGAGAATTTTCCTGCGCATAACAAGAAGTCATGTATTAGCAGAATGACTTCTTAAAAAGTGACCAAGTGAAGGCATAGGGTGCAAAGAACAGCAGGCTCAGGACATTTCAGATAACTGATTCCATCCTAGACTGTGACATGGAAGACAGCCCTGAGAACAGCTTCTAATTTTCACACTCTGCACCAAGGATAAGAAATGATACTTAGGAGGTATTTTATGTGATTTGGATATAAATAAATGTTAGAGGATAAATAATGGCGGGTTATCCCAATAACCATGGACATCTTTGCATCTCACCGTCCCCCCACCCTGTTCTGTGCTTCTGCTAACAACTGGGGAGAATGAGATTCCTGAAAGTGGTTTTTTGTTTATGTGCAGGTTCCAAAGACAGTGCACTTTCCAGTTCAACAGCACTGCGAGCTCAAATAGAAACTTCTAGTTGTAAATGTGATCTTAGCACCTAGACCCACATCCACGTAGACTCCTAAATTTTCCCCACACTAGAAGCTCATCATGTCTTCTAAGAACAGGGTCCTGATTCATCATTCATGCTGCTTTCTGACGCCTCATGCTCCCATATTGGTACAGTCTTCTGCTCTCCATGAATCTGAGGCAATAAATTTTAATTACTCATCTTAAACATATTTTGTGGGGGGTTTGAGTGGTTAAAATAGAATGAAGCTTTCTTTTTGGATTCATATTAGAGCTTCATGTTGGAAATACACTTACACATTTCAGAATTTAGAACTTGTAGGACTTTTCTTATTAACCTGTAGCACTGCAGTTTTCTAGAATAAGAAGAAGAATCTGACTGAATATTTTGTTCACGCATTCACTCATACGTACACACACACACACACACACACACACACACACACACACACACACCAAAGAAAAAGAACCCATCAATGTAGAGCTAGGGTTCACGGAAGGGGTTTAAAGGACCGTTGCTGGGAAATGCTGGAAATAGGTAGGAAGGACGAAGTTGATGTAACTCTATTTCTATTGGCAGCATATGTTCAAAAGTGCTACTTTCTCTTATAGAGGCTATCCATTCTCAGTGGCTTCACAGCTAGAGTTCCAGCCATTTCCAAGGATAAAGTTTGATGTTATGGTATTGATCTACCTAGAAAGATGCAAACCCTTTTAAAATTAACAAATAGAAAGAAATTTTTTTCTCTCATTGAAGTAATGTAGCCAATTATCAAGTTCATTGTAATACATCTGACTACATCCAAATTTGCAATATTTTGCTTTTAACTTATAATTTAAAATTTTGAGTGTGTTTGAGATAGACTTAGATTTCAAGTAAAAACTTTCATGTATAACCTGTTCAATGTATCCATTTAAGTGATGATGACCTACATATTGGAACTTCAGTGGAAATTTATAGCCAAATGTTCTCTCCGGGCTGTTTAATCCCATTTGATTGTCTATTTTTGCTAATTAAAAAAAGTACTAATTTACTGTATATTCAAGGAATTATATAAAGTCTTGCTATCTTGGATAAAAAAAAATCTCTAATTTTATGTTTGTATCTTCTTTATTTGTGTATTAACATAAGAATTGTGGTATAAGAACAGCACATTTATTCCAAAAATAACCCTGTTATGATTTTCATTATAGCAATATAATGCACCAGTTTTGACAGACACAACCTATTTCCTAAAGTTATTGTAGTTTCTCAAGTATGACTGTGATACAAAACCAAGGAATCTTGACACCTTCAGAGTGCAAGCTTCTGTTGGTAACTTTCCATTGGCTTCCTATATACACAATTATTGCACCTATCATAATCAATGTCATTGATTTCTTCTCACATCCTCCTCCACAGGCATTTCCGGTTTAGTTTTACATATAACTAATATCTCTTTATATCTGGATTATATAAGCATTTTGTTTTAGTTTAATGAGCTAATACATGCTATCCTGAATTTTTGAAGCACAGAACTCCATCATCTGTGATTACACTTTTATGTACATCCATGTTGATATTGACTTAATGAATATTCATGAGTTTAGTCATCATAAGTTTTTGGGAGCACTTAGTGGGTTGGGGAAATGTGTCACTTAAAGCCTGTCAAATTGTGTTACACTTTTACGAGGGAACACAGACAACTTTAATTGACTTTCCTGGTGTGAGTCTCTATGAAAGCGAGCAGTAGATTTTTGATGGAAGAGATTTAATTATGGGAAAGTCTCTTTAGAAATTTCAGCTGCCCACAACTGTTATGTTTTTAAGAAAGTGTATAAGTGAAGAAATATCTTCAAAGCTCTTATACCTTTAGAATGTACTTTGTTTCTATATTTTAAGCGTTAATTTGAATAACATTTTCCTCATTATTAAAACTGTAGTGCATTTTGTTGTTACTGTTGATAATTCAAAAGACAATATTGTCTGAAAATTTAATAGAATAAAAACTGTGTAAATTAATTACTTCTTAGTTTTCATTCATCAATTGTATACTTAAAACCAAATATCAAGGAAGAATTATGATGATCAGTAAATCACTATGTCAGGTAATGTGTCTTTCCTCTATTTTGGTCAGAGTCTTGATTTTTTTTGTTTGTTTGCTGCTTAATGGTAACATCATATCATTATTCAATTATTAGGTCATGCTGACCACTGCTTCGATATTGATTTATCATTGCTATATTCTTTATTGTAGGTTATTCAGAATTGTTTGTATCTTTGTTAGATTGTCTTCTTGCTCTCTTGATTTTTAAGGGGTTCTATTGATTGTAAAAGATGATAAGATCATGATGTAATCTATAATGGAAAAAACTGAATTTCACTTTGAATAAAGTACTGGGATAGGCTCAAGGATACAAGGAAAAAGCAGATGAAAAATAAAGTTCTCCTGGCCTGGAAGCCCTTTCATTTTGCAATACTAGGTAAAAATAAATAAATAAATATATATATATATATATTTTTTTGTAGAAAAGGGAGTTTCTTGCAGCTTCCTTTTCCACATGACAGTCCATAGTAAAAAAAAAAAAAAAAAAAAAAAAAAGAAAAAGTCAGGGCAGGAAATGGAGGCAGGAACCTGGAGGCAGGAACCAAAACAGTTGCCATGGATAAACACTGCTTCTTGGTTTGCTTCCTATGGCTCACTTAGTTTGCTTTTTAAATTTTCTTTAACATTTTTTCGTTTATTGAAAAACACTTTATTTTCTCAAATAATATATCCTGATTACTGATATTTTATGGACATAGAAACCTCTATCTTCTAGTTTTACAATCATTTATATGTTATTGTCAACATTCTTGACCCAACAATCAGTGTCTGAAATTCTATCAGTATATAAAAATGGCAGAAAATAATACATATTATTGAAAAGAAAGAAAAAAGAAGAGAAAGACATTTTCCATTTTTATTTTTAAACATATACATTTTTTGATGGTGATTCACAACTTTGCTTGTTGTTAAAGTCTCTCTGCACACGGCATTCAGAGCTCAAACTTACGTTCTATGTCTTGACCTAATTTAATCATCTTAGCCTTTTTAGTGTTTTCCTTTTTTCTTTTCCATCTGTTCAGACTAATTATAACAAACTGGTTATCGGGCGTTCACTTTTTTAAAAAAATCAAGATCTTGAAGTTCTAGCTTTATACTGTCATGGCTTCAGAGTAGCACAAATTCTTATACACTACTTTTGCAGTAGTATATTCTATAGAAGCAAATTCTGTAAGTACATTGGATATTTTTATGGAATTATTCTTTCTTACGCTAATTTGTGTTATCTAAGTTCACTCAGCGATACTTCCTAAGTCAGGATAAGGCAAGTTTCTATACAGTATAACTAACTTATTTTTTAAGAAATATTTTCTCACCTTTTTTGCTTTAGTTAACATTATGTACATTTACATTGTACTTAATATAACAGTTTCAATAACAATAGTTCTATTAAGCTGGCTCTTCTAGAAAAATTTGCCAATCTTAACATTTTATATTAGTCAATTATATTTTTCATACATTTATATTATTTATCTATAAATTTACTTGAAGCTTCAAGTAGTTTTAAAATTCATTCATTCATTTTTTTAAGAATATAGCATATGATTGTCCCTTTTTTTTCCTCTAACACTTCTATATACTCCTTGCTCTTTTTCAAATACATCACCTCTTTTTTTGTTAAGTGTTGTTACATTGTGTGTGTTTGTGTGTGTGTGACACAGGTCATCATAGAACACACTTTGTAGCCAGGGTGGCTTCAAAACTTCAGAACCCTGCTTCCTCAGAATCCATCATGCTTTATTACTCTCATCAGATTGAAAACCATAATTTCACCTTAGATGTCATTAGCTTATTTTAGGTCACAGATTGTTCAAAGGGAAGGACAGATTCTCACTTCTTTTTATAAATTTTGTATTCACAAAATCATATGTGGCTTTTCTTTTATAAAAATAATCAGAATATTCATGTTTCTGAGGCCAACCTTGAAAAAACCCCATAAGTTTGTACACAATACTCTGTTAAGCTAGACTATATATTACTAATGGAACAATGGTGTTCATTTGCTAAATAATATATGGATATTTTTATTAATTATATTCCAGAAATAAGTCTAGTATTAAATAAACATCCTGCAACTTGCATGTTATCACCATTTACCGATAAAAATAAGTGGTGAGCAAATATAAAAGTGTTTTTATGTAATTCATTATTTAGTTGGCAATTTCAAACATCTCATCAAAGAGCTGATCCTATTGCCTATATTATTATGTTATAGTAATTATTGTATTTGGTAGTATTTATAATAACTTCATTTTCTATAATACAATATTTTGAATGTATTTAAACATCTCAAAACCTTCCATTGCAAGTACAATGGTTTTATTTAATATTCAAACCCAAAGGGCTAAGCCTCTTTCAGTACCAGTTCTGATGGGACAGTTTGCAGAATGTAATGTGAATAGCCAGAAGCCAAAAACTATGTGTTTAACTTGTGAGACTCAATTTGCATATGCCAAAGTACTCAATAACTTTTTAATGTATTCAAAACACAACATTTTTATGTGGCTATAACTGCCTGGTTTTAATTTGTAAAATTTAGAGCTATTGAGTCTTGATCTTTCCAATATAAACTCATTTTTACTTTGAACATTTTCAATCAATAGAGCTATAATTATGTGTGTCAACAATGTAATTGTCAATAGTTACTTTTGGTCTTTAAAGCAGTCAACTATACTTGGAGTACAATATAATGTTTTCCAGCACATCTGTTTCTATTTATATTGCTTCAGATATTTCACAATGTTACAAATGATAGGAACCTTAGTAAAGCAGAAATATGACTATCAAAAATATCACATAAAAAGTTGATTAGCATAATTAATCATGAAAGTATAAATCAACGCCCAAATTAAACACTTCTACATGTTATTTAGCTGGCCAATAAAATGATAACAATGACTTTAATTAATAATAATAATAATAATTTGCCATTGGATAGTCAAAGCAACTGTAACTCCTAGCCAAATGTATTTATTAAAGACTAGACATAATGACATAATATAACAATACAATTAGATTTAACAGTGAAATTATGCTGCAAGTAGGCAAAGAACTTTGATTTGGAATTACCTCCTGCTTTAAAACTATCACATGCCATCAAACAAATGAAATGATACAGAAGTTGTCATACCATTACACAATGGAATATTGGTCAGTAAAGAGAAAACTCATACACGTACCTTTAGACACATCTTCATTGAGTTATTGAAATGCAAGAAAACAGAGCTGATGCTTTCTGATCTCTGATATTCCATTTATATGAACAGCTAAGAAATAGACCTGCTGTTACCAAGCCCTAAGGGGAGGAACTACAAAACACATGGACAGTGACATTTTGTATGTATCTTGGTTATGGTGGTTTTTATATGTATAATTGAAAAAATAATCCTGTGCATACCTAATAGAAAAACATGATGTATATAAATTAGTTATCAATGACACTGACTTTACCTGGAGCCTATGACAGTTTATTGGTTTTTGTTTTTTAATGAAAATATATGGCTTTAAAGAGACCTATATGTACTGGCTGTGTATAACTTAGGGTGAACCTGTCAAGGCTTGTATATAAAACCTCACTAAAATATAAAAGGTAAACTTTCATACACTGCAAATTATAGAAAGGCAGTTATAATGTTCACAGCAGATTAGAAAATTAAAAAATTGAGAAACATGACTTTTTAATATTTTTAAATTTGTGAAATATCTGGAAATCAAATTATATGGAAATTCTTGTGTGTTGGCTCTTGGTCCTCTTGAAAACCAATCCAGATGTCCCTTCTGAGACTACAATATCACAGATACACACATTTCTATGTGCTATCTTTGACTTTTTTGGTAAGAATTTTGAATTGTTGCAACAGATACAGTATCTCAGAATCATAACAGTGATACACTTATTTTAACTTATTTATAATTTACTGTAATTTATGAATGAAAATGTGTATCTTTTTTCAGATACACAGCAGCAGTTCCTTACAATTCAATTCAGTGTCAGTTTCTATAAGTCAAATGAGCACATGGGCTACGGAAAACAGTGAGTCTTGTATTTGGAATGCACAATTGTTACCAGAAGGATGATTAGTTTGTGAATGTGAGAGACCATAGATGTATAAAGAATAATAAAAATAAAATAAGTCAGAAATTTACAATTTGAACTAAAATATGCTTGGATCTGTCTTTTCTAGGGAAAAGTAAAAACACAAAAACCATTATTTTAGGAGGGTACAGAAACACCAGAAAATGACTCCATAAAGTCCCGTCTGCTGAATTGATTAAATTTATTGGGGTCACTTACAGTGCAAGGATGTCTTACTGTGCTACTTGATGCCTCCTAATTCTTAACCTAGTGAACACTGAAATCTTGCTTTACAGTGTTCAGCGTCTCTAGCAGGGCTCATGAAAATCTTGGCTCTGAGTATGGATTGTCTGTTGTTAAAGCCATTGGGTGCAGAGTAGAAAACATAAAGACACACTAAAACTACAAGCTGCTGCATTAGTCCTGATTCTCATAAAAGTGATGAAAGACCCGGTATAAACAGCTTAAGCAAAAAACGATAAATTTTGCCCCACAGTTTGGTGTCATAGTCCAACATGGTGAGGAAGCCATGGCGGCTAGAATTCAGCTAGCTGCTCATATTGTACCTGTAGTTGAGGAGCAGAGGGCAATGAAAACTGGGACACTATTTATCATATACTTTTGATTGAAACTGGGACCCCAGGCCACGGATTGTGCCATCCTGTTGTACTTGTTTTAGATACTTAATTTGTTTTTTTATAATTCCTACCTTCCTCAAAGCCCTTATTTCTTACAATACTCAAACACCAGATAGGAGAGACAGAAGGTTAATGGGGAGAGGGGGTTTTAAGATCTTTTTAGACCACTTCCTGCTGGTTAGGGGCATTGAGTTCCTTGGGGCACCTCCAATCTTCATCTCCTTAGAATATCTCCAACTTCTTCTTTTTTTTTTTCTTTTCTTTCAACCACTTGACAAACCAGCAACAGCAGCAGTAGGAGCAAGAACCAGCAGGAAGAACAGCCATGTGCTTTTTGTGGGGCTTTGGTCTTTTAATACCCTCTCTCGGTCACCCAGAGTTAAACTAAATTCAGAGTCATACCTCTGTTGTAGCACACGAGGCAAAGACACTGCTACTATGTTATATTCTGAAGAAGCCTTGTACCCCACACCTTGGATTAAAACAAAAACATGTTTATGTAACATGACTGGGCTTTTAAAGACACCCAAATTCTCTTTACAGTGACTCCTGGAGTAGAGATGGCTCGTTTTATCTAGAGACAGTTTAATAAACATTCCCACAGGCTTCTGTCCCTGGTGGATCTGGACCCTGCCAAGTTGACAACGAGTATTAATTATGACATCTACAAAAGTTATATATTCGCATCCTCTCTTGGATTACTCTTCTCTAGAGTGCAAATAGCTTCAGAAAACACCTTCCACATTTAAGAAAAATGATCTATTTCCATGAAATATGGTGCACAGAGTGGCATAATACTTTCCACAAGATATAGTCTCATCACAAGTGTATACTTGAGAAACTGTGTTTCAATAAATCACTGCCAATTCAATGATCAGATGTTCTTAGTACATTGTCTTGTAGGTGTAACTGTTGGGGGATGTGGGAGTACAAAAAAACACAAACCAGATAGTGGGATATGACTTTCTCACGTACTCTGGTGCCTCACATTTGACCATATCCCCTGGAGGAGGAGACCTGGTGGCACTCAGAGGAAGGACAGCAGGTTGCCAAGAAGAGACTTGATACCCTATGAGCATATACAGGGGGAAGTAATCCCCCTCAGGAACAGTCATGGGGGAGGGGAATAATGGGAAAATGGGAGGGAGGGAAGAAAGGGAGGATACAAGGGATGGGATAACCATTGAGATGTAACAAAGAATAAATTAATAAAAAAATCTAAAAAAAAAAAACAGATTTTAAAGAGCTTAACATAAATACAGTAAATTTGATATTTGTATGATATTGTGGATAACTAATACAAAGTATCAAATAGAAGCCAATGAAAAGACAGATTAGGAATATTTCCTTGATGGTTGGGAGATGATTTATTTATTTTTATTTCTTTTGAATTTTTAGAACTAATTTATTTATACATTCACTTTACATTCCAATTGTACCCCTCCCACCTCTCCTCTGGTCCCACCCTCCCTCCCTCTTCCCCCATATCCTTTTCTTTATTTCTACCCACTCTACCCAGCTCATCCAATATCGTCAGGACTAATCACATCCTCTTCCCCTGTGGCCTGGTGAGGCAGCCAAACTAAGGAGGAGTGATAAAAAAGCAGGCAACAGATCCCGCGTCAGAGACACCCTGCTTCCCTTATTAGGCGATCCACATGAAGCCTGAGCTGCCCATTGGATACCTAGGTTCCTAGGTCCAGTCTGTGCCTGGTCCTTGGTTGGTGCTTCAGTCTCTGCAATGCCACTCTGGGGCATGGTTAATTGGCTCTGTTAGTCTTCTTGTGGATTTACTTTCCGCTCCAGGTGCTTTTCTCCAACCACTTCTCCACAGGTGTCCCTACACTTTGCCCAATGTTTGGCTTGAGTCTCTGCATATGTTTGTATATACTGCTGGGTGTATCCTCTCAGAGGACAGCTACGCTAGGCTTCTGTCTGTGAGCCCAGCAGAGTATCATTAATAGTGTCATGGGTTGGCTCTCTCTCTCATAGAGCGGGTTTCAGGTTGGGCCAGGTATTGGTTGGACATTCATTCAATCCTGATCTATTTTTACCCCTGTACATCTTATAGACAGGGTAAATTTTGGTTTGAAATTTTTGTCGGTAGGTTGGTGTTCACCTGTGTCCTCTAGGAGTCCTGTCTAATTAGACGGTGTCCTCCTCAGTCTCCATGACACCTGCTACTAGGAGTCTCAGCTAGAGTCAATCCCGTATCTGTCCAGAAGTCAACCCAGTCCCATGTCTCCACTTGTTAGAGACATGTTTTTGTCTATGGTTTCTCTCCTCTGGGCTGGCCCTCTGTCTTCGCACCCCGCTCTCCACAGGTCTGATCTCCATCATCATTTCCTTGTGCATTTCCTCTCCTACATTATTCCTACTATTCAACCTCTTCCAGTGCTTTTTCCCCTTCTGAGTGAGATTTAATCATCCTGCTTTGGGTCTTCCTTGTTACATATCTTCTGTGAACTGTAGTATGTTTATCGTGTACTATGCCTAAAGTCCGCTTGTAAGTGAGTACATGCCATGTGTGTCTTTCTGGGTCTGGGTTACTTCACTCAGGATGATCATTTCTAGTTCCATCCTTTTGCCTGAAAATTTCATGTTTTCCTTGTTTTTGATAACAGAGTAGTATTCCACTGTGTACCACAATTTCTTTATCCATTCATTGGTTAAGGGACATCTAAGTTGTTTCCAGATTCTGGCTGCTATGAATAAAGCTGCCACGAATGTAGTTGAGCAATTGTCCTTTTTGCATGGCAGAGCATCTTTTGGGTATATACCTAGGAGAGATATAGCTGGGTCTTGAGGTAGAAAGCTCAAGATTGATTTCCAAAGTGGTGGACAAGATTATACTCCCACCAGCAATGGAGGAATGTTTCTGTTTCTCCATATCTTCACCAGTATGTGCTGTCACTTGAGTTTTTGATCTTAGCCATTCTGATAGCTATGGCATCTCAGATTTGTTTTGATTTGGATTTCTATGATGACTAAAGACATTGAACCTTTCTTTAAGTGTTTCTTGCCCACTCAGGATTGTTCTGTTGAGAAATCACTGTTAGCTCTGTACCCCATGAAAAATACTATTGTCATGTCAAATGAATGTTTCCAAGCAATGTAAATTTTAAGAAATGATGTAAATTTTGTTACCTCAAAATATCTAAGTGTATTTGTTATGATATATAAATTACACACCATGAACACCAACTTCCTTAGATTCAGAAACCTCATAATCTTCAGAGGGTTCAAAATATAGAATCTAATGCTTTCTTTTCCTTGCTTCAAGTGACCTTGACTAACAACCACACCTCTTATTAATTGTTCTCCCACTGGTACCAGTATTTCCTACTAGATGACTGCCAGGAATTTATAAACTAAACACCAAGTGGAAATTTAGGCTAAAATGTCCAGCAGCTAAAGATACTACATTTAATGACTTAGTGACATAATTTCTACTCAAGAAACATGAGCAAAGTAAGAAGTTGTGTAAATTTTTACAGTACCGTTTGCTATTGGCATGTGTTTCCAATTACTATTTATCCATGTTATTAATACCTTCTTATAATTCATAGAGCTTCAATATTCTCCTGAAGAATAAAAGCAAAAGCATTTCAAATCAACAAATATATAAGCCAAAATCCCAAGCTATGCTCTTCTAAATATAAGTATGAAATGAAGCTGAAATGAATGCCCATGCTTTGTTGTCTAAAAGAATGGTAAAGGATACTTCCTAGACCTGACAGTCTATGCACACAAGCCAGTTGTACTCTTGCCTTTTTGTATATAGACTTATTATGTAATGAAATGCCATGGTGTCTGTCTAACAGTCACTAGACTACATGTTATCAAACAAATTGGGTTCACTTCCTATTTCAGACAGGGGGAACACACAGCAGGTAGAAACATCCCAAGGCTACAGTGTAACAAAGACCAAACAGTATTCAGTGTTTCCTAGGGTAATTTTAGATAGAATCAAGAAGTAGAGCATTGCTGTGCATTGGGCTGGACAGGAACCATTACAGAAAAACAGAACAAATAAAAATATAGAGTTGTAGAGGGCATTCCGAAAGGATACATCTACAAAACAGCTCCCACACCTAAGGCACAGGGAACATTATTGAAGAACAACAGATATGTTCAAGATTGGTAAAACTTCAGAAATAGGGAACATCTACAGAATACGTACTTACCATATCTGCATGTTGCAAAAAACTGCTTGGTAGAATGACTGCTCTTGCATTCATCATCATAAGGCATTTTTAACTCTGATTTCTGCTTTGTCAACTCTCTAAATCCTTTATCTTTATAGCACATATGGCTTCACAACTTGAAACTAGTAAACACAGTTCTGATCTAATTAATACTCACATTACAGTTACATTTTAAATATCATATCAGGAGGTCTATAAACAACTAAGTTAGTATGTGGAGTAGCTTGGCAATGCTCTGAATGCATTAAAGTTGCCAGCATCATAAAGTTCCATTTACTTTTGCTTATAAATGTTGGGTATTGAATTTGCCTTCCCTGGACTATAATTAACAACATTTTGAACTGCTTACAAGATTCAATTGACTGACAATATTAATCACACATTTAGAATGAAATTGGCCATTACATTTGAATTTTTCCTATGTGATCTTGGCATCTAATCACTGATTAAAACTAAGGAAATGGCTCTTCTCACCATGCTCCATGGCCATTTGTTTTCTTGGTGTATTTATTCTTTAAAGATTTCTTTTCTTCATTTCATCGGATCTTTACTTTAAACGTCCATAGACATGGAGGGAAACCAAGAAACAATATTTCTTGTCAAGAGGAATAGTTTTTTCCAGATAATTAAATCCAGGATTGTTCAAAGAAAACACAGCAAGGAGCATAAATTAGGTTCTGCCAAGGGATATAGGTCGTTCCTCATGAATGGATACTGACAAAACAATTTTGTGGAGAGCTCTGAAAAGTCATTAATAGTTTTGAAAGTTTTGAAAACTAGTACAGTTTTCAGAGGGAAGAAGCAAGTTCTAATTTTATATTTTAAAAGTGTACTTCAGACAGTCAGAGCTATTTCATTTTTGTTGACAGTATTTTAAGCCTGCATGTAATATTTCTGAGAAGAGCCTTTTATGAATACCACAGAAGATTTTTAATTGTATTTACATCAAAACAACTTCAAGAAACAGAGAATGGAATGTAAATCTTAAAATAGAATAAATGTACAATCAAACAGACCTAAAAAAATTGGCCGAATTCTCCAATATACATCACTATGACATAGGACTGAATAGTGTCCACAGCAACACAAACAGACATTAGTCCCTAGAAAGAGATTTTTTTTTCATTTTACTTGTTATTTCCCTTTTTAAAAAAGATTTGGAAAAATTTTGATAAACAGTGCTTGTGAATTAAATAAATGAGCAATGGTAAATTAGGTAGAACTTTGTAATTGGGTTGCATAGCAATATGCTACTTACGTTTGATAATCAGGTAACAAAATTTAAACAAAATTAAGACATGTTAAAATGATTGCTAGTATGGATTCCAGAATCAGGTTATTTGGGTGGAATTCCAGATTCTGGAAAAAGGAAAAAAATTACCTCTTTTTGTTTATATAGTGAGGCAAATGAAGATACCAATGTTACATTTATATTGGGTAATACAGAAAGGTCTCACATGGAAGTGTAAGCCTAATTAATTAGTGAGCGCTTGCATACATAAATGCATTTTACCATTTTAAAGCTTTATTTATTCTATAGATTTCTCATGTTGATAGAGGCTATTTATAGGCACGCAGGGCACCATTTTATATTCATTTATATTATGTGTAATTTAAGGACCATTTACAGTTTTCTATTTTGTGTAGTTTATTACTATTAGAGCCATAAAAAATGAACTGCATTATATATTATCTCTGTTATAAAATTTTACAGCAGCTTATTTTATTGTTAGAGCAGTTTAACATCTATAGCAATTTTGGCCAGAAGATCCAGAAGGTCCAGATTTTCTCAATTGTCCCTGCACTCCTGGGCAGAGCATCCCCCATCATCTCCGAGTGTGTTTGTTGCAACTAACGAAGCTACAAAGACTTTGTCTTATAGTATAAAGTTCCTAATTGCTAGTAAGATCACTTTATGTACTAGATACATTATGGTCTTATAAAGATATATAATGACATAGATTTATCGTTACATTACGACCCACAATGGCCTTGTAGCCCTAAAAGTCTCCTGGTCCCTGCTGATTGTTTATTCTTCCTCTCTTCTAAGTGTCTGGTAATCACTGTTATTTTATTGTCTCAATAATTGTACTATTTTTCTTCCTCTTATACTTGGAGTCCTTTTTAGGTGACTTTCAAATGATTTTTTATTGCCTTTGTAGTTCATTTCTTTTCAGTGTGATTTATATTCTAAGTTTAGAAAACAACCAACCAGTGCTAATAGTGGTGAAGAGAGAAGGGAACCTTTATACACTGCTGATAGGAAGGTACATTACTCTAGTCACTTTAAAAAACACCACCTTATCAGCCACCTGTGGCATCTGGAGCCATACCTGAAGGACTGCGAGACATCGTTCAGTAGAGGTGATTGACTGCTCATGAACTATACTCTAGCGTTACTTATAACAGTGGATTTCTAGAATCAGCTTAGGTCCATAGCAACAGATGAGTGGATAAGTGAAATGTTGCAACTATATTCAATGGAGTTTCATTCAGACAGAAAGGAGAATTAATTTATGCTGTTTGCTGAAACAATAGATGCAGCTGAAGATCACAATACAGAGTAAAGTCATTTTAAAAGTTACAGAAGAGAAAGGAAAGTTGGGAAAAGAAAAGAAAGTGGGAATGTGTCTTGGTTAAGGTTTCTATTGCTGTCTCGAAACACCATGGTCAAAAAGTAAGTAAGGAAGGAAAGGGTTTATTTGGCTCACACTTCCATATCATTGTTCATCATCAGAGAAAGTTAGGACAGGAACCCAGAAAAGGTTAAATCATGGAGGCCAGAGCTGATGCAGAGACCATGGAGGAGTGATGTTTACTGGCTTGCTCCTTGTGGCTTGCTCAGCCTGCTTTATTTTATGAAACCTAGAACCACAAGACCAGGAATGGCACCACTCACAATAGGGTGAGCCCTTCCTCATCAATCGCTAATTAAGAAAATGCCTTACAGATGTGCCTCCAACCTGATATTATTGAAGAATTTTCTTTACTGAGCATCTTTCCTCTCAGATGACATTAGCTTGTGTCAGTTTAACATAAATCTATCCATCTAGTACCAGAGAGAGGGTGGAGGGACTTAAAAAAAATAATTGGGCATGGTAACCTGTTCTAACTATATGAAACAAATGAAATATTGAAGAAAGTTTTCTATGTAAAACTCAACACTATATATGATGAATACACAATAATTAAATACTGTGAGTTTAAAATGCATAAATACAAATACTCCATGGATACAGTTATTAATAGCTGCCAATGATTACACGCTAAATAATGAAAAAATGATATGGCATATATTCCATATAACATGTGATTTGGAGTCATAAGGCTGTTGTTGACTTGTAGTATCATTATGAGAAGCAAAATAGTTTTAATGTAAAATTTCCTAAATTCCAAATTGGCTATTATGTTTCAGGTATTTAGAGATGAGATAGCTTATTATTATTTGAAGTCATAGTACTTTATGCAATGCAAAATACTATAAGAACACATCTTTACCTACATTTCTCTGTACCATGTATTTTAGTGTTACATACATAAAGAATCAAATGTTGCTACCATTTGGAAATTTGCTTATAATGGTACAGAAATTAAATTTCTTTTAAAACCCAAACCTAACCAACGAAAGCAAACAAAAACCAGAGCTATTAGAAAGAATATTATATATTGCTAAAGGTCTTTTCTGTGTCTCTTGAGATTGCAAATGTGATATTTTTATTTGTGAATCCAACTATGTGGTGAGTCACAATTACTAGCTCATTAGGGTTGAATCATCCTGTATCTTTGGAATGGAGCCAGCTTGATCTTTGTTTTTCCATTTAGTTGAAAGTGGGTTGTTGTTGCTGTTGTTGTTGTTGTTGTGTTTCCTTAAATAGGTTTCGGGATTACAGTTCACCTCCCTCTACTTTTCCCTGTTCTTCTGCCTCTCCCTTTGCATCCCGATCCACTCTACCTATCCCTCATTAGAAAACAAGCAGGCTTCTAAGGGATAATAATCTGAAATAATAAATATAATACATATAACATAATATAATATATTACCACATCAAAATTGGATAAAAAAAAACAGAAGGAAAAGAGTGCAAGAGAAGCCATAAGAAACAGAGACCTACTCCCTTGTTCATTCAGAAATTTCATAAAAGAATTAAAATGGAAGCTCTGCACAGAGGATCTTGTGTAGCCCCACACAGGCCTGTGCATGTTGCCTCAGTCTTTTGAGTTCATATGAGTTTTGACCTGTTGACCTAGAGGGATTTTCTTCTTAGTGTCCTCCCCTCTGGATGTTATACCCTTTCTGCAACTCAACCTCATCTTCACGGTTCCCCGAACCCTGAGCAGAGGGATTTGATGGAGACAGCTCAGTAAAGGTTCAGTGTTCCAAGCTCTGTCACTCTCTTCACGTCTGGCTGAGGGTATCTATGTTTGGCCCCATCTGCTGCAGTAGGAAGATCCACTGGTTGTGGCTGAGTAAGGTTTGCTTCCTATGTCCCTTTATTTAGAATATTGCTTTCTATCCATTTACACAGAAATGATGTTAAAGTGTGTTGCACAGACGCCATAGAATAATGAGTCAAGCCTTTTTTATCTATTATGTTGATTTTTATTTTTATTCAGGAATTGAGACATTGAGGTTCAGAGATATAAATAAACATTGTTATTGATTCCTGTTATCTTGTTCCCTTGTGGAGTATGTGTGTATATGGTGTGTGTGTGTGTGTGTGTGTGTGTGTGTGTGTGTGTTTGTCCTTCCTTTTCTTTTATTTTGCTATTCTGGGATTATTTATTCTCTGTGTTTTCTTGGGTGTGGTTAACTCTTTATGTTGGGGTTTTCCTCCTGTTATCTTCTGAATGCTTAAATCTGTTTTTATTTTGGAATGTCCATCTATTGTTATTGGATTGGTTTGGTATAGCTAATACATGAGGATGGGAATGGCCAGTGAGGCTGAGGGGGTCCACAAGAGGGAGGAGAGCAGGTGTTCCACGAGCATCTGCTTAGTCCCATGGAACTATGGGGTGCGAATGAGCAAAGGCCACTGCAGAATGTCTGCTAATGAATTGGGATGAAATGCGGCATTGGACTCAGAAAAATGGAGAGAGAGAGGAAGGTGTGCTGCTTCCCTGGCCAGAGTATCCACCTTTATTTTAATAAATGATATTCAGATATTATCTTAAATTTAGTTTGCAGTAAATGGGAGAATAGCAAAGTAGAAGGATCCAGAGGGTCCTAGAAACCTACAAGTAGAACATTATGATAGGCAGATTTGGGCCCAGGGGTCCCGCTCAAACTAAGGCACCAGACAAGGACAATACAGGCCGTAAACTTTAACCCCTACCCAGATCTAGCCAAAGGGCAGAACATTCTCCACAGTTGAGTGGAGAGTGGGGTCTGACTTTCACAAGAACTCTGGTGCCTCACATTTGACCATGTCCCCTGGAGGGGGAGACCTGGTGGCACTCAGAGGAAGGACAGCAGGTTACCAAGAAGAGACTTGATACCCTATGAGCATATACAGGGGGAGGTAATCCCCCTCAGTCACAGTCATAGGGGAGGGGAATGAGGGGAAAATGGGAGGGAGGGAAGAATGGGAGGATACAAGGGATGGGATAACCATTGAGATGTTACAAGAATAAATTAATAAAAAAATTTTAAAGGAAATTTATTGATAATCTTTGAACCTTGTGTTTATCAGGGAGAACCTTTTAATATTTGCTTTTAGTTGTGCTATATCTTTACCTGGCTTTGGTATCCATGTAAGGTTGGACCCTCCATACATTTTTTAATGGAATAATTTGAGTTGTATTGATGTTAGTTCTTCCTTGCATTTCTGGCAGAATTCTACAGTAAATCAAGTTGGTTCTTAGTCTCTCCGTACATGGATGACTCTTTTTATTACTGCTTCGACACTTTTGGTGATACAGATATTGGAAATGATTTGTTTTATCTTAGTTTAATTTTGGTAGGTCATATACACCTAGGAATCCACCAATTTATGTAGATTTTCAACTTTAGTGGAATTTTAGATATATCCTTTTGATATTCTAAATTGTTGATTGTATAATATCACTTTTTCATTTTTAAGGTTATTTATTTGAGAATTAATCCTTAATTGTTTTGGTGAATTTGACTAAAGATTTGTCAGTTCTATTAATTTCAAAGAACCAATTTATGTGTTAGGTCATTCTTCAAGTAACTTTACTTCTTTAGGTGGGGGTATGTACAACATTCATAAGGTTTTCCTGCTAGTTTTTTTCCCCTGTGAGACTGGATTTGAGCACTGCAGGTTCTATTCCTAGTTTTCATTGAGAGTTCACCACAGTCTTTGGTACACACCTTTGCCTGCCTCTTCTTTTATCACTGCCTGCTATGGGCCTCTATACCCATGTCTTAATCTGGGCCACCACTGGCTCTTCCCTAATTCCTCAGTTTCCACCCTGAATTCCAAGACCCTAAATTCTTCTCTCTGTCTTGTCCTGGGTCACTCCTGGAACCTTCCTTGTTGGCATCATCTTTGACCCCAGTTTCGGGGGTCATATTATTAAGAACTTCATTTAATAGGTCCCAGATTTTTAGGGATATAAACATCCCTCTTAGAAATAACTTCTGTTGTTTTTCATAGGTGTTCATATGCTGTTTTATTTTCATTCAATTCTAGAATTTTTTCTTCAATAATTTCTTCATTGATACATGTATAGTATTTTTTGAGTATTGTCAGAATTGCAAGAGTTGTATACCTAAGCATGTCAGGTTTGGGGTACTATCGTGTCTCAAATTGATATCTAACATTTTTTATTTTATTTATTTTATGAGTATGACTTATGCCTGCATATATGTTACTGTAGCACACATATGCCAGATGTTCACCAAGGTCAAGGAAATAGTTTCCTAGAACTGTTGTAACAGATGCGTATAAGCTACCACGTGGGTGATGAAAAATCAAACCTGAGTCCTTTGCAACAGAAGCAAGTACTCTGAGGTGCTGAGTCATCTCTCCATCCCAGGATCTAATAATTTGAGCCAGCTGAAAGATTTTTTTGGCTTCTTTTGTGAACAGAGAGATTTTCTGTTAAATCTTACTTTCTGACCTTGTACAAATCTCCTCCACAGTGGAACTACAGTGTAGAATCATGTAGTACAAGTTCCTTTTCCTAAAACAAAAGGGAAAGGCAACACATGCTGGAGCACTGTGATAAGTTCCACGTAACAATCTATAAAAGAGTAGGTGGGGCTCTTATCTAGGTAACTTTGTAAGAGATAGCCCTGTCTAACTGACTGTAGTTTCACTGCTAACCTTGACTCCGTGTGGAATAACAGAAACTAGAATTTGCCCATGGGGCTAATTATGGCATTGAAGATTGCAAAATACAAATAAACAAGAATAGAGCCTCTCTATCCTTTGGTGACTTTCGTTGATATAATCGAATCATATGTTCTATATGCTAATGTATGACAAACCGGGATATTATATTCCCCATATGAGAAGAGGGATTCTTACCTTGATTTGCAAAGATTTCCAGAGACTGTTGAGGAGTTGTCCCACCAGCACAGCCTTTTTCCCTCGCAATTCATTTTATTTATGTATTTAATCTGTGGTGAGTCAGGGAACATAAAATACTCTTAAAAAATAAAATGCTCACCAAAGAGTTATAAATGAATTCTTTCAGGATTCTAGGACTCTACCTGGAAAAATGGCTGCTACTTGGATAATAAATGTGACACCTGGGGGCCTGAAACAGATAATTTGCTTCACACGAATAATTCCTTTCCCCTCAGACAAACCGTTTCTTATACTTACAGCATTCCTGTGACCAAATTAGTTTAAGGATTTCTACAGAGGGACAATTCCTGGTTTGTGAAATTTATGTACTGAGTTATTAAGACAGCCATTCTTCCTCTAATAGGACCAGAGGTGAGAATAGCCCTGTGATAACATACAGCACATTTTAAACAATGAATTTCCACTTTTATATTCTCAGCTATCATAAGAGGTGAATGTGCCATGATTTATCTAAGGCAGGGGACCTAAATCAAATGATGTGCTAGACTTAATAGGAAAATCCAAAGTTGTGAATGAGAGGCTTTGGCAGATTACGCTCACAAAAAATAAAAATAGACTTAGGGTGTTTGCATTCCATTATATCAGAAGATGTCACATAGTCATAATATTTAAACTTTTCCATTTATATTGAAGGATTAGCAATGTAGCAGTATGCATAATGACTTGTTTTATTTTTCTTTGGTTCTTGATATTGGAATACAATGTGTAATGGTTGTCCAAATTTGAAAAATGCCTACTATATGATGTTTTTGTACTTATCCCAAATATAAGCATTTTGCTGATTGAAATGCTCTTTAGAAAATATTGGAACTTTGAGTATAGAAACTCTGTCTCTGTCTTTTTCCCCAAAGAGGTGGTCAGAACTATTCTTTGATTCATTGTTTTATGATTATTTCCTCATTGAATAGAATTTGAGACCAGGACCCATTTTATTTCTTCCTGGGTGTTAGGAGTTGGAGTGCTGTGATGGTGACATGTCTTCACCAAATAGAGATCATTCCTTTAAAGCTGGAAAATTAGGCAAGTAAACTGTTTGGAATCAAGGTAATGAATAAAAATCCTAGAAACATAAACTAAGGTATGAGACAAGTCAGAAAGTTCATATCATTGTGAATAAGAGTTGAACTGACAATTTGTTCAGGGTAGATAATTGGGTGATTCCTCAGCATATGCCCTAAGGGTCTTTTACAACATCAGATATTCAAAATCTAAGGCTGATGTCATTATCCTGTATCAAACACTTAGTGAGACACTGCTGTAAAGTATCACTTCCTGCCTTATATCTATATTAGCGGAGCAAAAGACACTTTGGAGGTTCTGTATTAATGTCTGTGAAGGCACATTGCCATCTCCAACTCCCATGGGGAATCAGAACTTATCTAATTTTACCATTCTGCCTAATGACATGATATGAAGACTTCCACTCATTTCTTTGAATAATCAATAGTTCCAAACACAGTGAATTAATAACCCAGTTTTACATTATTTCCCAGAATTCCATGTACTGAAGGCAAGGAAATGAGTACTGACCATGTGTCATTGGGTGTTCTCCTTGGCTTTTTCATGTGAATGACAGCTGACTGAGAAGTCATTTGAAACAGTGGAAGGTATAATCTAAAAGATTCTCCAGGTTTTTGAATATCTATTTTGGTAAAAAAAATTGAATATATTTTATATTCTAGATTTAGAAATCCTGAATATATCTTTCCATATGTTATTGTTCGATCAATCCGTGAAACCAAGTTTTTCTTCAAGGATAAGAGAATGAAACTGTTTTTAAAAAATTAATTACAAGATGAATACCCAAATTAGTAGTAGTAACAGGGGCCATAGGAGACTGTAGAGGACACCCTCTAACAAGACAAGTCTCCTAGTGAAGCGAAAGGAACATCAACCCACCCACAAAAATTTCTACTCAAAATTCACCCTGCCTACAAGATATACAGAGATAAAGACAAAACAGATATAGCAGAGACTGAGAGAAAATCCAACCAATGTCTGGCCCAATCCAAGACCCACCCAATAGAAGAGAGCCAACCTCTGACATTATTAATGATATTCTGCTATGCTTGCAGACAGGAGTCCAGTAGAATTGTCCTCTGAGAGGCTCCACCCTGCAGTGCCTCACATAGATGCTGAGACTCACAGGCAAACATTGGGAGATGGGTAGGGAGCCTTGAGGCTGGTGGTGACAGGAGCTTCACAAGAAGACCAACCTAGCCAACTAACCAGAGACTGAAAACAGAATGCTGAGACTGAGTACCAACTGAGAACTTTGCAAGGACTGGACCGAGGATCCCTACAAAAATGTAGCTGATGGGCAGCTCAGGATTCGTGTGGGTCCCCTAGTAAGGGGAGCAGCTGCTTTCTCTGACATAGACTCTCTTGCCAGCTTTTCAATTACTTCCCCTTGGCAGGAATGCTTTGGCAGGCCTCAGGGTAAGAGGACACACCCAGTCCTGATAGGACTTGATGAGCTGTAGTTGCTTGGAAATGGGGTTCCCCTGTTCTGATGAATAGGGGAGGGGGGAAGGGAGGGAGGCTAAGACCGGGAGGTGAGGAGAGATGGGCCTATGACCAGAATGTAAAGTGTAGTTAGTAGAGTCATCTTCAAAGTGCATCTACTCCTACATGTCAGGAACTTCACTTTCATAAATTATTTGTTTTTAATCTGGTAATGCTTCAAAAAACCTGGAGATATTATAATTTTGCCTTATTTATTTTATTGTGAGGATTGTTTTCTTGATACTTATTTTTTGAGTTCTTTGCATAGCAGATATCAATCCTCTGTCAGACAGTTATCTGCCAAAGAATCTTTTCCATTTGCAGGCCACCACTTTATCCTTGCCTTAAACATACCTTTGTTATAAGAAGGCTTTTAACTTTGTGAGTCCAATAAGTTACTCAATGACCTTAATTCTTGAACCTCAGGATAATTGTTTAGAGTTATTCCCTCTGCCAACATCTTATAGACCACTCCTTACCTTTTCCTTTAGCATTTTATGGTTTCCTTCCTTTCTTCCTTCTTCATTCCTTCCTTCTTCTTTCCTTCCTTCCTTCTTCCTTCTTCTTTCCTTCCTTCTTTCTTCTTCTTTCTCTCTTTCTTTCTTTCTTTCTTTCTTTTCTTTTCTTTCTTTCTTTCTTTCTTTCTAATGCAGACTGGATTCTAGATTTATTCCTGAATGTGATTTCATAGGGTGCAGAAGAGCATTGCATAATCTCTAAGGAATGTGGGGCTTACCCCTTGTCCAGGGGACTGTAAATTGATTGGGGATATAGTTGACTTCATGTAGTCAAATTCATTTGTATTAAATTTGGTAAAGCTCTTATTTCTTCATGGAGTGGATCTCCCAGCAACCAGGGAACTTGAGCTTGGCTCTATACGGAGCTTCAATCACATGCTCCTCACTCCTTATTCACCATCTTGGTGCAGATGAACATGATGACCTGACCATTGTGGATCCTGGACACTGGGCCTCTGGCTTCCCAAAGGCACCATGAATGCCTGACTGGAGCACAGACTGGAAACAGCACTTGGATCAGAGACTTGAATAACTGCCAGAAAATTGTTCCTAAGGTGCCTTAGGGCAACCCATATAGGCATCAGGCTGCATATACTACCAAGGAGCCTGCTGCTTGCAACCATTGCACTCCAGGTCCTTGTGCAGAAAGAGACTAGGTCAACTTAATTAATTCCAAACTAATTCCAAATTAATTAACTCCAAGTAGTTTCATTTTTACACTGATGTCTTTGACTCCTTTGGAGTTGATTTTTTAAAATTTTTATTTAATTAATTTATTCAGATTACAGCTCAATTGTTATCCCATCACTTGTATCCTCCCATTCCTCCCTCCCTCCCACTTTCATCCTATTCCCCTCCCCTAGGTCTATAACCTAGGGGGACCTGCTCCCCCACTTTATGATCCTAGGCTATCAAGTCTCATCTTGATAACCTGCTTATTCTTTCTTTGAGTGCCACCAGGCCACCCAACCAAGGGGAGATTGTCAAATATGAAGTTTATTTATCTATCATCTATCTATTTGTCTGCCTATCTATCTACCTATCTATCTATCCTCTGTCTATCATCTATCTATCTATAATTTTCTTCGTACCATTCAATCATGGTCTTTCTTACATTTTCTTCAATGTTTATTTATTGTCCTATTTGTCAAAAATTGGGTGGGTGAAGTTACAGGGCCTGTATCTGGGTCATCCATTTTATTCCATTGGCCTATGTGTCAGTTTTTATGACAGAAAAATTCTATTTTTACTTGAATTGTCCTGTAGTCAAGCATCACTCACTTTTCTGAAGCTGGATTTTATCTTCTAGGTGTTTTGTGCTTCCATATACATTTTATATGTTTTCGTTGTTTGTGAGAAGTATCACTGGGATGTTAATTAAAGTTGGATTTTCAATATAAATGTAGCCATATAGACATAAGTAAAATGAACAACTGATGTTCAGATACAAAATTCTGTTTATGACCAATTTACATACATAACAATAGGTTATGATAAGTTATAAAGGCAAATTCTTATTGTTATGAGTGCTGGCTTTTCCTACCTTCAAAACTTACATTATCTGTTTAAATGAAAAATGTTTTGTGACATTAATTATCATGTTTATTTTATAAAATTGTTACAAAAAATGCAAAAGCACAGATAGATGGATGCAAATCTAAGTGATGAGAAATGCATACAATATTTTATAACTATCTCAATATTCTTTCAAAAACGTAACCTTATAAAAGTTGTCCATAACTTATTCAGAAAGTCTGTTACTGATAGCACTTTTCTGTTATATAATATTTTGCTTCAATATCTTTTCCATGTATCCAGTACTTCTATGTCAGTGTTCCTGAAATGAATTGTATTTCCTCCCAGAAGACATTTATTAATGTCTGGTGGCATTTCTGTTTGTCTAACCTTGAGGGAGAATGCCTTCTAATTTTTTCTTACTCAGGTCCAGTGTGCTGCAAGGAGCTTACAAAGCACAAAATTGTCCATTGTTCTCAACACAAGAAAGAATTATATGGATTGAAATACTATGAATGCGAATATTTTTTAACACACACACACACACACAAACACACCACAAAATAGAAAGAAATACAGGCATTGCAAAACTAGGAAAAAGGAATTCTATACAACAGTATATACAGCACATTATAGTAAGCATATTCTTTCTTGTAAAACTAGTAATTATTTCTTTAAGCATAAGAAATTGACAAGGTCTCATACTGGCAATATTACACACTAATGGTGTATGTCATTCACTAGGGTGAGATTTTGCACATGAGTGAGAATTAGCTTGTTTCTCAAAAACTCATGTTTGTTGACATTTTCCTAGACCTAAATATATCCAGCTGGGAGGATTCATTCTAGTTCATTACTAAATCCCCAGCTAGCTTGTAATGCTTCTAAGTTGAAGAAAAGGAACATCCAATATTGACAGAAAGCCCTGGGAAGGAAAAGAAATTGTGGTTAAGTGAGCACTTCTGTTAAAAAATACTTTTGCTACCCATCTTGGCAAAATTCCCAATGTTTAGCGCAGTCAAAATATTGTGAAAAACAAATAAGTAAGCGAGGAAACATGTAAAAGTCCACTGATCTGAGAACACAAACAAGTATCTTTAAAAATAGCCCATTATGTGAATTTCTCTGCAATCATATACAGAGATCATGCTTGAACGTTGAAGTTGACATCTTCTAGAGAGTTCTAATGGTAGTAGGTGTATGTAGCTATCAGTCCAAATTGATCAAACTTGGTCATGGCAATTCTGAACAGTGGTTAGTTACATTTAACTGGGCTTAAATCTTACCTTCTACTGTCCTTTACAACAGACTTTAAAAAATAGTGGTTCCATGACTGCTTCTGAGACTTGGGGGAAACTAGAGGGTTCTGTCAGCTGTCATGTGTTCTGACCCTTCTATGCCTGATTTCTGCTGATAAAATATAACGCGTGCGCACGCGCGCGCACACACACACACACACACACACCACCATCCCTCTCAAATTGCTACATATTATTTTTCCAATTCTGTTCTCATGGTTCTGAGTTCTAGATCATCATTTTTCTAAGGATGTCTTCCAAGTGGGAAAGGCAGACCTATAATTCAAGTGCAACTTTACTCAGACTACCGTAGCAGTGTAGATGTTTTATCATCAAGCAGAAACATGCAGTTTTAAAAATAAAAGGCATTAAAGAAGCATTCTATGATCTTCACATAGAATCAGGAAGTTTAAATATTTTATTTTGTTGGTGTGTGTGTGTGTGTGTGTGTGTATGTCTAATGAGGTACACATTAGAGAATTTGTGTGAACCCAGATGAGGACGCCAAGTGTTCTGGTACTTGAGTTGAGAGTGACTGAAAGGTACTATTGTTGGTGCTGGAAGCAGACTCTTGTCCATGTTAGGGTAAGTATACACTCTTAACCACTGAGCCATCTATGAGGCTCCAATGTTTTAAAATCTTAGGGAAATAATTTAATTTGAAACCTAGGCTTTCAAGAATTCTATCATGCAGTAATTGTTGCTAAAGGGATATTTTTTCAAAGAGTTTAAGCAATCAATGCTGATTTAATTATCCTGGGACACTGTTCTTCCTTAATCTAATGCTACATAATTTAGAACAGAACCTATTAGTACAAATTGCCATCATTTGTCCCTGTTAATATAACCTTATTTGGGCACAAAACAGGACTGACAAATATGGCTTCAAGGGATTTTCTTTCCCTCCATTTGAAATGGGTACGTAGCACAAAGATTGTGGTGAGTAGATATAACAAAAAGTAAGAACTTTAAAATAAAATTTAATTTTTGAATAAGTATATATTATAATAATGTGTAATCATTGGAATTATTTCCATTATTAAACCTAAAATTTCTAAGTATACTTGTTTCTAACCATAAACAAATGACCCTCCCAGTCATAATCAGAGAAACATTTCTTTACCATGAAAGGAATTCAGAGGCACATAGCTACAAAATTTACTGAGAATAAGTGACAATTGAGTAGTGCTTATCAGGCAACAGGATATCCATATTGCCTGCTCTTAGGCTCAAGGGACAATAACAACAAAGGGGAAAGGTAGGGTAGGAGACAGCACAGGGAAGGGGATGTATGCAGTGCTTTCATGTGGCCATGACACTGCCAAAATAATCATTATCTTACAACAGAGATGTGCAGTAGGTCCACACATGCCTGTTGTCAACAGTCATGTTTTGGCTCAACAATATCTAATCTTTTCTCACAAAAGAATGGACTATTAACAGCATCTGTATGAGGGAATGTATTCAGTTGTGAAGTGGAAACATGGCTGAAAACCCTATATTCTAAACAAACAAACAAACAAAAGTAGGAAACCCACAGTCACACATAGGCTCCTGGTTAAAACTTGGGCCACAGAATTAAGAGACAGAGAGAAAACTACCACCACAACAAAAACATGAATGAGGGAAAAAGAACTGGAAGGTGAGGTGTGTGTATGTGTGTGTGTGTGTGTGTGTGTGTGTGTGTGTGTTTAAGAAGAAGATGTAATAAAAAGAAAAAATACATCTCCTGCTTGGCCTTGTAGTACTCCTTGTGGTCTTTAGCTTTTCATGTGAGGAAGTGAGTCTAGGTGTGCACCAGGAATTATTGCAACTTCATCAAGACTGTTTTGTTTCTTATATCATATTATCATTAAAAACAGTGTGTTAATTTGAGCTGCAGAATCATTTTATTCATGGTTGAAGACACTATAGGTACTGTACTTTACAAGGCTTTAAAGTTAAACATACATTGGGTCTATTTGGATTTGCCTTTCAATATTTGTTAGCGTGATTCCTCCAATTTTATGCTGCTCAGTTATATTTACTAAATACATAGCACATATATAATATATATGTATGTTCTTTTACACATTAAATATTTAAACATTAAACAAGATTTAACTAGGTGTGCATATTTTCAATCTCCCAATTGTATTTTTGATGAACTCCTTGGTTATTCAATTATTGTGTGAATGATTTGCATAAAGTCTATTTATACTCTATGGGCTTTTGCAGAATCACTTGATATTTTCCCTGTTATATTAATGGATCCATTTACTCTTGTACTAGTGGGAAATGAAGTCCTATAATTGGAATCTAGTAAGATACTTTACAGCTTATTAGCTTAGGGGTAATTATCTGCATGTTATATTGAACATTGAATTGCAACTGAAAGTAGCTCATTATAATATTTAAGAGAAGTGGCAACAAAAATAATTAAATTGTTACAGTAACCTCTGGCTTCCAATGAAAATGAGACATGTATTGAAATACTTTTCTTTAACTTGTAAACAGTGTATTCCTTTTTGATAACTATTCTTTTTCTCTTGTTCCTTTTCTTTTTACTTTTTAAAATTTGCTGCTTGCCATTGCAGGAAGTGGAGGTTTGTATATTGCTTCTATGTTTCATATATTATTTTATATTTTATATGACTCCATGTATTTTAGTTGATCATATACACTTAAATCATGTTATTTACCCTCCTTAGGATGATTACTTCCGCACTTGGAGTCCAGGAAAACCATTTGATCAAGGTAGGAATCTAATCTTTTAAAAATATAAATATTTAAATGTTCATAACTGATATTTTTTAGAAGTACTATTTATTGCATGGTTAGAATTTAAAATGCTAAACACATTAACATGCATGAATAGAAAATTTATGCAGTCACTATGTTTATTTCAGTATAATAAAGTTAGAAAGTAGCTAATTATGTACATGATTATGTCAGAAAGAAATTTATTTTTAGAAACGTGGTTTAGATTACTGATTTGGGATTTTTAACTTTATTTAAAACGTCTATTTTTATAGACTGCTATAAGTTACTCTGTTTAGTTTTCATCAGTACCCAACTGTGCAAATTTACAAAAGAAATATTGTTACTATCTCCAGTTTAATTTACTAAAATGTTTTATTTGAAACAGACACCCTTGGTGATTACACTCAACTAAGGCTTAAGCAAGACACTAAAGGAAATGCTAGGAACAAAATAATATTCTTGAGATCAACACTTAGAACTTGCTACCTGGTAGCTCACCTAAGGGAGGAAAGCCAGACCGCCCAACATGCATGTGCTATGAGAAAAGGCTTAGCCATCTCACCAAAATCATGAATGTGAAAAATCGGAGGAGCTTTACTTTTTTTTCCACCAATTTTCATTAATGTGTTTATAGTTCACATACATATATTAATATTTGCCACTTAAACTCTGAAAAGACTATCATAATTGTAGAGAAGTGATATTTTATTTATTCATTATAACCTGTGATATTAGATCTAGAATGTGTTTTTAAACTCTAATTCAACTAATTTTGAGAGATTGCTCTTCTAAACACAGATAACATGCAGGGAAGAAGCCCTGCTTAAGAATCAGCCATTATCTCCTGCAGAAAATACAAGCTGGTTAGGGGGCATGTTTCTTGAGGTTCTAATCCAAGAGAGAGATACCCTGTTGCTGTGGGTACCTGGGAAGGGAGAGCATTACAGAGCGAGCAAATCATTGTTATCACAAGGAAGTGAGCCAAGAGAGGAAGATGAAGGGGTTGGAATGCCCCAGCCTTCTCCTGATGGATGCCTCTCAAGGCCTTGTACACTGCCAAGACCCACTTGGTAAGGGTCTACTGTCTCACAGCTCTCCTAGTTTGGATGACAGTCCATCAATGCTTCGATTTTTACAGGGCACTATTTAATGCCCACACTAACAACATACCCAAACTAATGACATATGTCATAAATATTTACAAGTTAGTGTAAATAATCTTTAGATCTTGCTGTGGATCATCAGCAGTGGCAATATCAAGCGAACTTTTACCCAAGCCATGCTTCAAAATTAGTACTGGATTATCTACTCCACATCATATCAGCATATTGCCCCTGTTGTTACTGAGTCTTCTGAGTAGGATTTCAACAATATATTTTTCTCTTGGTGTACCCATAAGTTGTGCCAATGTGCTAAGAAAAAAAAAAAAAACGGAAAAGTTCATTCTGTCAAGCAGGATGAAATGCATTTATGCTTTTTCTTGGAAATTGAATTTTTATGATGGAATCATAAACCCCGACAACTGGGCAATTGTCTGTAAACACTTAAACTTGTCATTCTTGGTAAATGCTGCTATAAGCAAGACGTTTTGGTGACCCTTGTGTGTTGAGAGTGTGTTGGACTGTGACTTCTCTTTACTTGTGTAAAACTGCTCATTATAGGAATGGATACTAAAAGCAAATGTAGCACAAAAATGCTTTAATCTTCAATTACCAATACTATAATGCTGCCTTATTACAAATAAATCATGGATGTTATATTCATTAAGTAGTTTATTATACAATCTTAGCTAAAGCATATGAAAAGTATCTAATATCATTATTATGTTTAATATGTATATTAGTTTATTTAACCCAGTACAATGCCTCCAACTAAACAAGGATAGTTGGGGAACTAAGGAGGTCAAGTTCTCATCCATGCGATTGTCCTCCCAAGAGACAGAGCAAGGATTTGAGTTTGGGAATTCTGATTCCATTGCCCTAACAGCTATGTGCTATTGATAACCACAGAGTAAAAATAAAATATAAGAACTATGTTTCGCATATATAATTTCATTACCATGTGTAGTTCTGGCCATACAGTTCAGTGGTACTCAGTGTGATGTTTGTTTCTGTGCATGAATGTAGTATACACTGAGCAACCTTCTGTTTTCCTACCATAAAAATGCCTGTGTATATTTATTGTTGCTGAACCAGATATAAGCATTACAACTCTAGGACTACAATGTTTTCTATACCATCACATATTAAATTTTCATTGATAAGATATATGTATCATTAATAGATAAAAACACACTAAAGTTGTATCCCATTCAGAAATACATTTTTTTCCTTTCTTTTTTATTAATTAAACATTTTTACATATACATTTATATTATTACACATATATACAATAAATTACCTATAGCAAGAAGAACCCTGACACAATCAGGAAATATATAAATGTTATATTCTTCGTGCTTTAGCTATTCGTTTTTGATATCCTTGAAGTAAACATCTTTCCTATCTTGGTGCATCTAAAATTCTGAATGTAAGTCAATCTCTATCACATCCTGTTTACATGATAAAATATAGGCAAGTATGTAAAAACTATGTTGATCTATGTATAAAATCATGCACAAATACACATGTATTCCTGAAAACTAGTTTCTTGTTCATACATATGTCAGGTCATACATTTTTCACTGTAAAAATTCTAAAACTCTCACTTAAGATTCTTCTTACTCATCACAACATCTCTAGATTGCTGTTCTATCTACTAAAATAAATAATTAGAGTGCCGGAGGTCTATAATAGTTTTGTGTGTTTAGGTAAAACCATTTCAATGATTGCAACTTTCCTACAAAATGAAATAAAGTTCACAGATGCTCAAACTAAACTGCTCTGCATTCCTCGTTGTGAGTTCCCTGTGCCATTACTTCTCTTCATTACTGCGGTTAATCATGAGTTGACACAACTTAAATCAACTGAAAAATAGTTTTAATGAGGACATGCATCTTCTGGAATAAGGCATAGACTGCATTCTGTGTTTACTGTGAAAAATTAAGGAGAAATTTGTAAGTTAATGTAGAGTGGTAGCAGAATCCAGGTTTAAAATAACTTAGTAAGGTTTTTACTATCTTAACAGTAGGTTTTAAGGACAAACATGCATTTCTTTGTCTTAACCTGTCTTGCCTTTGAAGTCCCTGGTATTTTCAACAGTTCCTTTTTAGGTTTTAGAAAATCTGTTTAATCTAAAGAACTGTATCTGTACAAGTTATCTTTATTCAAAAGCACGAGACATACATAGACACACAGAGAGAAGAGGGGAGGGAATGGAGTGGGATCAAAGAGATAGGAAGGAAATATGCTTTCTGTATTGGCCTAGTCTTTCTATTTATATGTATTTGTTACTTTTCTATTGGTTGTTATAAAACACGTTATGAATCTAAGTAAAGTAGAAAGGATTAATTTTGGCTTACTCTTTGAAAGTGTAGATCATCTTGGCAGGGACAGCAAGATAGTGTGTATGCTAAGGACAAAAAGAACTGTGAATGCTGTTGCTCAGTTCTAATTTTCCATTTTATTTTTCCACAATTCCAAGATCATGAATAAGTGCCTGTCAATCATAATGGGTCCACTCACTAGAATTAACCAAATCTACAAACTGACATTGATTGGCCCAGAAGTTTGTATTTTAAGTGAGTCTAGATCCTGTCCAATTGACAACAATTAGTCATCATGCCAGAGGGCCTTGTGGTTGCTTCCTTTGAATCTACCTGGAACAGGAGTGTGCTTAGTAGATTGGCAACCAGGAGCCTAGATAGAAACATACCATGACTTTCATGAAAAATCAGGGGCATGTGATAGCTATTTTCCCTATTTTGCATGTATCTGGGTGATGAAATTGTGGACAACAAGTCTAGTTGTAGATTTCATGAATGGTTTCTATCTTGTTTGTGAAGGGCAAAGTCCTAATACTATATTAGATTGGATATTTTTAACAGTTTATAAAGATGAGATATGTAAAGCCATTCTTTTTTTTTAATCCATGAAGGAGTTTATTTTACAAGACAAGAGTAATAGATATATCAGTGGTAAAGATGCAAAACAAGTAAATACTGTGGTTATTGCAAAGATGTGCAAGCAGGAAGAGCTTCCTGTGCCTGGAAGAAACTAGAAAGTGTCCTCATGAAATAGGACCTCTGATACGAGGTTGAGAGAATAATTGAAGGCTTCATGGGCCCACACCACATCTCATGTCCCCCCCTTGCTGTGTGCCCAGGTCTCACTCTGTATAGAGAGTAGACTGCTATCATCCCATTCCTTCCTCAGGCCTTTAAGCATCCACAGCTAGACTCACTTTTCTATTTGCTTGTGTAAAGCCATTCTTAAACTCAAGATGCTGAAAACTTTGTTAGGACAGTTGAGGAGATTGTGCAATAGGGAAGTAGATGAGCCATGTTCCAAGATTGTAAGAGAGTGGATGATAAGTGACTACTCTGAAAGAGGAGTCACATGTGTAGATATGTGCTTAACTATCACTTCTGTTTTCATTCTCAGTTATCAATACTTCCCCTCGTTCTCTCTGGTTCCATTTTTCAGCAGGATGTCTTCCAAGGCATACCAGTCACAGCTAGATTTGCCTCCTCTTTATCAACATCTGGCTGCAAAGCACATGATGGGGGAAATTCCATCTGTAGCTTTTGTTCTCATCAATGAACGTAGCTCTTCATGATGTTATGTTTATAACTTTATAAAACTGAAGACGTGATATGTTTGAGCATGTAGACCTCAAGGTTTGTTTTCTCCTTCTTCACAGTGATGAACCTGAAACACAGGCTCTGTAGATTTCCTAGGGTACATAGAGCCTGTTACAAATGCTTTGAGTCTAGTTTGTTTACATGACTGTTGTGTTTCCTACTCTCACGCTGACCATTTCTTAGTAATACTCTGAAACAATAGATTGATAAAAACCTGTATTTCACAATAGGGGCATAGTGTGATACAATGGGGCTTTGTTCAAATCTTGGAGCTTTTTGCTTTTGCTTTAGTGCAAACAACAGTGCTCTGTTAAAATTCATTGAGTGAAATATACAAAGATGATTGTGTCATTTTATAAATGGCTTTCAATTATTTAAAACATGAATTTGAACTGCTGATTAATGTGAATAATTATGTGATCAATTCACATGGTTTGAAAGAAGATTTTTAAATCATTTTTAACAAAATCACTTTTAGATGCTAACAGCTGTATTGATTCATATCCTATGTTGATTATTTGGCCCATATCAAAAATCTTGTATCATAGGAACCTTCTACACTCCTAAAATAAATCACTCAGCAATTGTAATTTTCCAAGGCACCAGTATTACTTGCTAACTTATTCTAGGCCGTGTTTATAAAATTTGAGAGATTGCTTAAAGGTGAAATGTTAATTTTGTTTCTTTGTTTAGTCCTTGTATCATGCGTTTTGCATTAAATCTAAAAAAAAATATATAGCATTTTACAATTTTTCACAGTTTTAAATCTATATTCATTTGTATATGGTCTCCAAAGCATAACAAAATTTGTAAAACATATTTTGCTTTAGATCATAAACTTAAATTGGTCACACTTCATTTAGTTTATAGGGCACTATCCTACACAGGTGTGCAAGAAGTGAAAGTATGTCTATTTTTTCAAGGAATTTATGTACTAAGCAAAAATTGGTCAAATTTACTGAGCATGGGATTAGTCAAATTTACACTGAAAGTTTTTAGGGATTTTAGAAAAAGTTGTCTTATTCTAAATCTTGTTATTCAAGCATGGGTAATATTCATTGTGGTTATAAAGGCATACTTTATTAGAAACTTCACCAAAGAAATTATTCTAGGTCATAGTTGTACATGAGAATTAATTTACTTATTTTAAATGTGGAAATATTTAGGCCTGGTTCCTAAATACTGTTTAAAATTAATTAATTCACTTTACATTCCGATCATAGTACCCTCCCTCCTCTCCTCCTGGTCCCACTGTCTGTCCTTATTTGCCGTTCTCTCTCTACCTCAGAGGCTAGGCCAGGCAACCACTCCAGGGAGGAAGTGATCCAAAAGCAGAAATCAGAGTCCATATCAGAAACAACCTCTGCTCCCCTTACTAGTTTATCCATATGAAGCCTGAGCTTCCCATCTGCTACAGCTGTCTTGGGGACTTAGGTTCAATCCATGCATGGTCCTTGGTTTCTGTTTCAGTCTCTGAAAGCCCCCCCTGAGCCCATGATAATTGGCTCTGTTGGTCTTCTTGTGGAGCCCCTTTTCCCTCTGGGTCCTTCTATCCTTCCTCCGACTCTTTCACAAGGGTCTGTGCTCAGCCCAATGTTTGGATGTGAGTCTCAGCATCTGTTTTGATCCTTTGCTGGGTGGGGTCTATCAGAGGACAGCTATGCTAGGTTCCCATCTGCATGCAGAGCAGAGTGTCTTTAATAGTGTCATGGGTTGTCTCTCTTGTATGATGTGGCCAGGCATTAGTTGTATATTCCTTCAATCTCTGTTCTCTATTTATCCCTGCACATCCTGTGGGCAGGGTAAAATTTGATTCAAAGTGTTATTGGTGGACTGGTATTCCACTCCCTCTAGTAGGAGTCCTGTCTAGTTAGAGGGTGGCCTCCTTAGTCTCCATGTATAGCAGTAGTAGAGGTCTCAGCTAGAGTCACCCCCAAGCCATCCCAGAAGCCACCCTGCTGTAGGTCTCTAGCCTGTCTCAGAGATGCTCCAGCCCTCACTTTGTCTTGTCTCTGTAGGCTTGCTGTTCCCCTGCCTCTTTTCTTCCCACATTTTATCTCCACCCTTATTTACCTCTGCACTTCCTTCCTATCCCGTTTCCTCTCTTTGAGCACTTTCACTGTGTATTTTGTTTTCCCTTCTCAGTAAAATTTATGCATCCTCCCTTGGTACCGACCTCTTTGTTACTTAGCTTCTTTGGGTGTGTGAACTATAATAAGTTTATCCTGTACTATATGGCTAATATCTGATTATAAGTGCGTACATACCATGTTTATCTTTACGAGTCTGGATTACCTCACTCAGGATGGTCTTTTCTAATTTTGTCCATTTGCCTGCAAATTTCAAGTATTCCTTGTTTTTAATAGCTGAGTAGTAAAGTGCTGTAAAAAGCTACCATGGTCTGACCATGGTACATTTTTACAGCACTTTACTACTCAGCTATTGGGAAGAATGGGAGGATACAAGGGATGGGATAACCATTGAGATGTAACAAGAATAAATTAACAAAAAATAAAATAAAATTATTTTTAAAAATTAAAAAAAATAAAATAAAATGCTGGAGTGAGGCTGCTAAGATGACTAATGGGTAAAGGCTTGTGCAGCACAAACCTGAGGACCTAGGGTTCAAAGACAGAAAGCTAGTCAGAAATCTGAATGAAGTGGCTTTCATTGTTCCAAACTCCAGCTCTCTTATTGCAAGAAAATAGCAGAGGTAGGAGGCATGGCCAGAAGCTAAAATTGCAGTGAATTGAAAGAAACTATTTTAGAGACCTGCCTAGGAAAAAGAGTGTGAAGAAAGAATCAGCTCATGAAAAGTTACTTTCTGATGTTTATCTGAGCATAATTTCTATGCAGGGCTTAGCACACACATACACACACACACACACACACACACGAACACACACACACACAAACACACACACACGAACACACACATTCATACACGCATGAAGGCATGCACGCACATGTCCATGCATGCACAAACACAAATGTACCATATATAAATTTTTAAATGGTGAATATTTAGATATTTTAAAAATAATTCCGACATTTATTTTCTCACTTTATTGTACTCTATTGTGTCATGTATTTGTCTTTTCCAATGTGTTCATATATGCATATATGTATGCTTATATATTTATATATACATAAAATGGTAAAATATATATATAACTTCACTTGGATTTTATGATCATTTTAAAATGCTGATTGAGTATGTTAGTTTCATTAATTTATGAGTTCTTGTTTACATAGGAATGCAATAATTATCAGTTCTCCAATAAAGTATTAATGCAATAGTAAAACAAAACAAAAAAAAATAATACTGAAGCTTAGGGGTGCCATATTTTCCAGAATAGCATTAATACTATTTCATTTATTACCTCAATTTTCTGTTTTTTCCCTGTAGTGTTAGTGAGAAATTTTGCTCTTACAACCTTGGATACTTAAGTATTAACTTGGGCAATGTGTCTGTGCACTGATTCACATATTCTAAAGGTTCCACAGCTATTCAACCTAAGCAACAGCTGTGTTGAATTTTCTTTTTTCCAGTACCTTGATTTCAATATAAAATACGTGACATTTTACTTTTATTTAAATATAAAGATATGCTCTGTATCTATTGTTGCATATTTGATACTTTGTAGAAGTATAAAACTAACATTAAAAAGGTTAATAGCAACTAAATTACTATTAGATAACATTTCTCTCTGGAAAAATCATATTAGACATATACTGCTTTTTAGTGCATAAAATCATTGTTTGCCCTATGAAATTACTGTACCTATAGAACACTGCACTTTCCTCATAATCATCCCCACTTTGCATGCCCATCCTTTTTCACTACATTCACAGAGCAGAGTGAAAATGTAAGCGAATAAGCATCGTGGTTCTTTCTTGTTCCTAGTCACCTTTCTCCTCTCATACTGCTCAGGACGATCTGCATAGAGAAAACTGCTGCCCACAATGGATTGGGTCTTTTCCATCAAGTAATAATTAAGACCATCCTCTGTAGTTACACATAGCTCAATCTGATCTTGACAATTCTCCATTAAGTCTTCCTTCTAAAGAGATTCAAGGCTGTGTCATATGGATATATTTTACCAACAAATGATTGTTTCTTTTTATTCAATTTCCCCTTCAAATAACAATCTACATTTAAGAATTAATGCTTCCCTGATACCTTTATTGTAGATTAAATATGCATGATAATTAAAGAATGTTACTTTAAAATATAACTGTAATGATAATTGCTAATAATTATGTATTGATAACAGCAGATATGATAGCTTCTTTACTTACAATTTTTTAAGAACAAACATAATCTTTTGTTCTCACAGACATGTTATTTTCTGTGCTTATTAAGACATAAAAAGCATTACATACACTGGGTGGAGAGCTGAAGAGATGGCTCCATGGTAAAGTACTGGATGCACAAACATGTGGACCAGAGTTGGATCTCCACAATCCTCTTAAATAGCTGTTGTGGCAGAGGGCATCCTCAACTCTAACAGGGGAGAGATAAGAAGCTCAAAGGTCCTGGGGTAACCAACTTAACTGTGAGGATGATTTCCTGGTTTAGGGAAAGACCTTATCTCAAAACAGAGAGGTGGAGACGTGATTAAGGAAGACATTTTGATGTCAAACTCTGTCCTGCACAGCACATGGACGGACACACACACACACACACACACACACAGAGAGAGAGAGAGAGAGATAGAGAGAGAGAGAGAGAGAGAGAGAGAGAGAGAGAGAGAGAGAAAGAGAGACAGAGAGACAGACAGACAGACAGACAGACAGACAGACAGAGACAGAGAGAGGCAGAGAGACAGAGAGAGACTGGGGACCAGAGCTCAGTGGTAAGTTGTTTCTGCATCTGGGCTTTTAAAAAAGGTCTTGTTTAAAATGTTGTCACTCTTGACATTATACTCTACACCGTTTAGGATGACGGTGATGTCGTAAGAGCACAATATCATTACATTTGTATCCTGGCAGCAGGATGAAACTAAATTAAATCACAGTAGGCAAATAATGGGCAGCCCTGCTGAGCATGTCTGCTAAGCATGAACAATAGCAAAATAAAGTCATTATTTATAATTGAAGAATTTATATGTTTGTGTGTATTTCTCAATGAAAACTAAAGGGAATAAATCCTAATCAACTCGAATTACAATATAACAGGCCCCATTGCTTCATAGACTCTTAAGAAATAATAATAAATATAGGGCTCTTGTCTGTGTTTTCCAGGGGCTCATTAAAAAATACAGATTTGAATTTCTAAACATCAACACGAAAACAAATTCTCATAAAGTTTTCGTTTTGCAGTGAGCTCCCTGCTTTTGTCTCTTTGGTTTTCTGTGATAATGAAATGTATGCAACACAGGTGCATGAATACTAATAGGATTCAATATTTTCTTTACAAAGAGTGTAGGTTTTACCTTAAGAAGACATGCACACTTATAAAGGCTCAGCTCTGAGCCCACAGAATCTGTTGAGGACAGCATAAAGCTGCCTTGTATGATTTCAATATTTGTACAAGCCTATTAAGCAATCCACAAACAAGAACTCTAAAATATAATAGTATCGTGTGTAAAGCCAATTAACTTCTAGCCCTCTGTCTCATCCTTTCCAGCGGGGTAGTCTCCAAGCTTTATTATTTTCTCTATTGCCTCTTCTGACCAATGGGTGCTAATATCTCTCTTGCTGTGCTCAACAATATTAAAGCCTTCATGCTGTGCCGTGAGATCTAAATTATAACATCTTTATATTAATTACATTAATCCAATTAAATGATAAACTTTGTATTAATGAGTTAAAGTATGTGTGAAAATGAGGTTCTTATCTTTGTTTCACATTATTACCCTTGTGCCCCCCCCCCAAATGTAAACTGCTCAAAAACCTTTACGTTATTTAATAATTTTCAGTTTCGCCTTTTTTGGCTTATAATTTTGGACTTTTTTCAACCTCTTCCTCTTGCTTATTCAGATTCTTTGTTAATTTATTGAAGCAACTCAGTAGTTTTTGTTTTAAAATTTAAATAAATGTGAATCTTATACCTCAAGTGAAAAATAAATACAGAGTAGCATTAACTGTACTATATGCCTGCTCCATCTTGGGCCCTGGGACTTTCTGTGTACTGGTGGGTGGTCTGATTTTAGATCCAGCCATTCTCCTGGGTTCTCTCCTGGGCATGCAGACCCAGATGCTGGCACTTGACCGCCCCCAGTTCTGTCGCAGCTACAGAGTCTGAGATATAGAGCACACATGCAGCTCATAGGCAGGTATGCTTAGAGACTCTGGGGACTGGGCACCCATCCTCTGTGACCCAGTTGGATGGCCTGAGGCCAGACCCACCTGTGCTCTGCACCTTGTGGACCTCTCTCACCCAGGGCTCTCTAGGTCTTGTGGTCTGTAGCTCCCAGCCTGGTTCTTAGGCAGTCCTGCCGATCAGACACTGTGTGTGTTCTTAACCACCATCTTGGATGTCTTAGTGATATATACATACATATATATATATACATATATATATGTATGTATGTATGTATAGACCCTATATATATATATAGTATTAATGTTGAAAATAATTACTACTAACAACATTATCAATATCACTAATAATAGCTTGTGTTTCTAAAGAGTTACTGCAGGATTTGAAGGCCAGCCTCAGCTACATATCAAGTTGAAGGCAAGCCTCATCTGCATGATATTATTGAGTGAACAACAAAAAAAAAGTTAGAAAATGAGCCAGATTTTAATGCGCTATGTGGGAAATGAAAAATGATTTTTTATAATCTCAAAAAAGACATGATTATTAAAAAGTAGAATATGTAATATATGGTCAACCAACACCACAGCTTAAAGAATAGAAACAGATTACTCCTAATAAATAAAAATCATAAAGAAAAAGTCCTGAGTGTGCCATTTAAAAAAAGTTTAAATACAGAAAAGTGAAAAAAATCTTGAAGCTGACATATTCCTGTTCACAAAGATCTGTTTAATAAACTGTATTCATAACTTTAACATTGAAGGAAAGGAAATTAAACCACAAAATACAATATAATATTCAGTTAAGTTATGATCATAGAATAAGTGATGAGTAGTGGTTAATGAAGAGACACGTCACTGTCTAAAATTATGAGAATAAATTACTGTGGGGGCTCATCTCCAGATGGGCATCTAGTTCTGTCTCTCTTCCTAGGCTCAGGGAAAAATCACAGAAGAGAGGCAGAAAAAGCGTAAGATCCAGGAAAAGGGGCAGAGCAGTGTGAAATATTGTCCTGTGGAGTAGGCATGGCTTTCATCCACAGCAATTGTTCTTTTTTTTTTCTTTTTATTAATTTATTCTTGTTACATCACAATGGTTATCCCATCCCTTGTATCCTCCCATTCCCCCCCCCATTTTCCCCTTATTCCCCTCCCCTATGACTGTTCCTGAGGGGGATTACCTCCCCCTGTATATTCTCATAGGGTATCAAGTCTCTTCTTGGCAACCTGCTGTCCTTCCTCTGAGTGCCACCAGGTCTCCCCCTCCAGGGGAAACTGTGGTACATATACACTATGGAATACTACTCAGCTATTAAAAACAAGGAATTCCCGAAATTTGTGGATAAATGGATCGAGCTAGAAATGATCATAATGAGTGAGTTAACCCAGAAGCAATTGTTCTTATTGGTACAAAGTCAACATGTTAAAAATCCAAATGTGATGGGGCAAAGTGGTCCTGAACCTCTACTCCTGACTGAGTTACTCCTGGCACTCTCGTGCTGCTGGGCCGAGGTCCTCACATTTCTTTATGACTGTAGCTCCCATGACCCAGTGGATGATCTAATGCCCATGCATATGAGGGCATCACTAATTCGACACAGTGACCTGGAAAGAAAGAATAATGCCTTCATACGATCTAGCTATTCTGCCAAACTCATAGATCACTACTTAGCCTAATCATAACTAGAGAGGCTTCCTTCAGCACTTGGTGGAAGTAGTTGCAAAGACCCACAGTCAAATATTAGCTAGAACTTGCTGAACCCCACAGAAGATGGGGGGGGGAGAAGGATTATAGGAGGCAGTCTGAAGCGACAGTCACATAGCCTGCATGGGTCTGAACTATCACCTCTCCACATCTGTTACTGTTGTATAGGTTGGTGTTCTTGTTCTTCTCACGGTATGAGAGGCTTATCTCTGACTCTTTGGTTGTGCGCAAGATGCTTTTATTCCTATTGCATGGTCTCATCCAGCCTTGATATAATGATTTGTACCTACCTACTCTTATTTTAACTTGTTAAGTAACGCTTGCTTGATATCCCTGGGAGTCCTGCTCTTCTCTGAAGGGAAATGAAGGAACAGTGGCACTGGGGAAGAGAGGAGGTGGTGTAGGGTACTGGGAGAAATGGAAGGAGGGGAAACTGCTATTGGGGTATAATGTATGGTTGAAGAACTTAAAAAATTAACCGTGAGAGATTTTCCTAATGAATTATACAGAAAGTCCCAACCCATTGTGGATGGTGCTATTCCTGAGCTGGTGATACTAGGTCCTATTAGAAATCAGGCTTGGCAAGAAAGTAAGCAGCGACCCTCTGTGATATGACCATCTGCTCCTGCCTCCAGGTTCCTACCCTTGTTTAGGTCTTGCATTGGCTTCCTTTAATGATGAACAGTGCTCTGGAAGTATAGACCAAACAAACTCTTTGATTCCTGAGTTACCTTGGTCATGGTATTTCATTGCACCCATAGAAACCCTAAGACACATAGTACGGAAATGAAAAAGAGAAAGAGAAAGAGAGTCCTGACAGTCCACACTCCTGTGTGAAGGGTCTTGCTGTCAGTAGATACTGAAGGACTTGAATCCTGTTCTCTCTCCATAAAAAGCTTCATAAAAATGTGCATTGTCATACTTAGAGCCAACAGCTTTTCTTTTTCTTTTTTTCTTTTTCATTTTTATTATAATTTATTTAAATTACATCCCACTTGTTATCCCTTCACTTGTATCTGCCCCTTTTTTCCCTCCTTCCCTCTTTCCTCCTATTCCCCTCATCTAGACTACTGACAGAAGGGGACCTCGTCTCCCACCATATGAACAAACCCTATCAGGTCTCACCTTCCCCTTCCTCTGTGTGTCACCAAGCCTTCCCGCCAAGGACAAAAGATCAAATTGGGGGCAGCAGAGCTCATGTCAGAGTAGTCCCTGCTCTCCCCACAACCTGGAGAATGAGCTGTGCACCATTTAGTTCTAGATCTGAACAGGGGGTCTAGTTCCACTGCGTGCATTGTCTTGGTTGGTACAACAGTTTATGCAGGACACCCTTTGTCCAGATCCACCAGCCTTGATGGTCTTCTTGTGGGCTCCTGAGCCCTCTGGATATGTACTAACTTCAGTAATATGAAGGAGGGAGTGAGAATGATCAAGCATAATAGACAACCAGTCTGATGTTTTTAAAAAAAGGCTAATCAAAATTGAACAAGTCACCTAGAAATATATGCACACTGACTGTCACTGAACAAAATAGTAACTGAAATTCAGATGTTGCTTTAAACATGTGTTTTAGAAGAAAGGAATGAATGGAACATAGCAGTTTTGCAATGGAGGAGTGAATAAACATATGTTCTTTCCTAAACAACAAGATAAGACCTCTTAATGTTAGCTAATGGAGATATTTACCTCCACAAAAACATCAAGAGTGATGATCTTCTAAAAACCTGACAACATAAAGCTGTCAGTAGAGTTTAGCTCAAAACAGGGAACACTGACAAAATTAATGAGAACATGAAGAAGACTAAACACATGGAACAAAATGTAACACTTCCATTGGAAATATTACGTAAGACCAACGGTCCAACTTTTGAAGTCTGGTAGGAAGAACTTGAGAGTCACAGACTTATATAACTTGCAAACCTCATCTGTTCTGTGTGAGGGAGTAGGTGAACACTTCGCTGAAGAATGACATTTCCAAAAACATATCAGGAATAATTAAGGCTTTATTAAATGAACACTGCAGAAAAGGTTTTGAGATTCTAGGTTTTCTGACTTGAGGTTTCAGGGAAAACTCATGTGATGCGTGGATGGAAGATGTTGCATAAACCGTACCACACAGTCTTCTCTGGTCTTTTTCAGCTCGTCTATAAATATCACACTTTGCAAAGGTGTCTTTAGTTTATATGGAGAAGTCGGAAAACTGAAAAGTAACCTTCATGTACAAAAACACGCACTTTTCAGTGGAAATTACAAACGCTCACATAAAAAAGTAATTAAAATTTGGCACACAAATGAAATCTATTCAAAATATTTGTGAATCCTACATGGCAAACAGCTTATTTTTATAAGCTAGTTTCCTTATATCAACAATGGAAATGTTTGGGTTTCACTCATTTCTTTTGTCTATAACAATGGAAAAGGATGATTTCAAAGTTAACAATTCTCTCACTACTGTCAGAGAGTAGATTTAGTGTGTTAAGCCAAGTATCAGCATGTTTCAATTGCAGCTTTTATGTGCTCATTTAGCAAAGGATACCAAATCTATCATTTTTTTGTTTGTCTCAGGAAGAACTTCTAGTTGGGTGGGGAATAGCAGAGAATTGTCTTAACTCTAAGATTTTATTAGTATGGCATGGTGGCCCCTGATTTTAATCCTAGTCTTTGAGATGAATGCAGAAGGACCAGAATTCAAATCCAGCCCTGTATACATACTAACCTCAGTGCCAGTCTTAAAACAACAACAACAACAAAATCTTTATATTTTGTGTATGGTTCTTAGTAAATCTATCTAAATCTTTGATTTGAAATCATTCTTGTTAGACAGAAATTCTTTGAAATCCAACAACTCAGATGGATCAAATACACCAAAGGGTCTTCCATTCTCTGGCATAGGAGCTGCACTGAAATCATGGCATCAGGCTCTATGTGTGTTGAAATCACACAGTAGCTGATTTCCTCTGTTTGTTTCTAAACAATATGAGAAGGTCAATAGAAATAACCAAACATATTTAAAACAAATTATATTTTACATATGTATTTGGTGCATTTTGTTTCCACTGTTGATCAGAAGGTCTCAGTAAATTAGAGACTAATGATATTGCCTTGTCTTTCCTTATCATGACTTGAGTAAAAGTAATTAATGTTGATGTGTGTGTGTGTTGTGTTATGTATACATTATAAATCTATGTTAAAATGCCATTATATGAAATTCTCAATAGGCAATGTCTACATCTTTAATAAATATGGCGAGAAACATGTTGAACTTTATTCTTTTGTAGTGTTTAAGACTCTGCTAGTTGAACCACACCACAGGCTATCAGTTTTCACTGAGACATTTATGAAAGCTTATGGGAGAAAGGATGTGGAAATAGTTCCAGTCATATAATTAAATGGACCACTCAGTGGCAAAGAGTTGTACATGACAGCTAAGAGAAAAGTGTTAGCAGGGAGCAGGAAAAAAAAACCTAAAGCTTAGGCCTGGAGAAATGTCTAGATCATTCCGAGAACCCACACTAGGTAACTCTTAACCTTCTGCTTCTCCTGCTGCAAATAATGCAGTGCCATCTTTGACTTCTATAGGAAGCAACACACATGCGTGCAAGAATCCATACAAATGATTACATGGACATAAAATAAAAATAATGTTAAATTAAAAAAAAAAGTAAAACAGGCTTAAATGAAAGGGAACTAGATATTTCTATCTAGTACCAGCTCACACCCTGTAGGTAACTAGAGAATTATCTACATGTTTCTTCCACTACTTTACTTATCAGTTTTTATTTAAATATATTTTTGATAATTCTTCAAGAATTTCATGCAGTATATTTTAATTACATTCACTTCCACTCACCGGCCTCCCCAATTCCTGTCAGATATAGACTCTCTATCCAACCTCAAAGATTTATTTATTCATTCACTTATCTATTAATACATTAATTGTTTTCCTGTTTATTTATTTGTACATATGTATCCCTATTTTGTGAAGCCATTTTATTTATTTAATTACTTTACAGTCTGATCTCATCCCTATCTCTTCTGTCCTCCTGTCTCATCCTCACTCACTGTTCCCCACAAATTTTTCCCCTCTCCTTCTGAGAGAAGGAATGGCTTCCAAGGGGTAATACCCCACCCTGGAATCTCAAGTCCAATAGGACTAAGGGCATCCTTTTCCACGGAGGCCTGACAAGGCAGCCTAGCTAGGGGAAAGGGACCCAGGTATGGACAACAGTCAGAGACAACACCTATTCACATTGTTAGGGGACTTACATGTTGACCAAGCTGCACTTCTCTTACATATGTGTAGGGGTCCAGTTCCTGCGTTAAGTAAACATGAGACAGCAGTTGTTCAGTGCTTCTGTTTCTTACAGTCTTTTTGCCCCATCTTCTGCAAAGTTCCCTGGGCCTTAGGTAAAGGTGTTTTAACTGAAAATGAATACCTTATAATAGGTTGACTCCTGCCTTTGGAACTATTGTGCCTTTGTGCAATGGTATCTTCTTGGGAAACGGCAAATGGCAGCTTCTTGGGAAGGGGTGAGAACTACACTCATCAGTATTTAGAATGCAGTTGGAAATGGCTGGGTTCTCACCCAGATTCCATGGCCTCACTAGCCATAGGTAATTGGCTAAGTTTATAGAGCTAGGCATGAAACAGCCCCTTGTTGATTTAACCAGAAGAACAATAAGATAGCTTTAGGTTACCTCCAGGATATAACTGTCACCACCGTACCTTTAAGAATATCTTTTTGTGCTGGTCTTTGGTACTGTTCATAGAAATTTTAATGATATAAGGCTATTGATTGCTTTTCTCATTTGTGGAATTGCATGCTTCCTTCACTTATGAGAACAATCTTGGGAGAGGAGGGTTTGAAGTCAGATCTAGGATGATTCTTCTAAATCTTGCATCCCAAACATATGATGTCCATATCAATGGGTTCTAACCTTCAATTTCTGGTTGATGGCAAAGAGATGCAGTAGCCTGTATTATTATGTGGGTGTCTTGGTGTACCCTGACTAACAACTCAAAAGGAGGTGTCTAATGCCTGGCCCTGAGGGTTATGCTAGGTATTTTATAATTTTTGAGTGTGCATTGTCACTCTAAATAGCATAATTATTATATATAATATATAATCGTATATGTATTTAGAATAAACCCTAGACAGGAGAGAAAAGAGGCTAAAAGGAACAGAAGAGATAGACTTTTTTGATACTCAGTTCCTTGGAGTGATTCCATTGGCATAGTCTGCAGGATTCCAATAGACCAGTTAAACAGTGAGCCAGCAACTCAGTGAAGGTGACTGTAAGCGCAGCGGCTGGAACCTGGAGCAGCAGCTGGAGCCCTGAGCCTCAAAGCATTCCCTGGAGTGGTTCTCTCTAGCAGCATCTTGAAGTGGAATGATGAACAGCCAAGACCAAAAAAGGCCTGGCTCTTGTTTTGGGCGCGCGCACACACACACACACACACACACACACACACACACACACACACACACACACACACACACACAAAAAAAAAAAAAAACCAAAAAAAAAAAAAAAAAAAACAAAAACCAAAAAAAAAAAAAACAAAAAAAACCCCACATATATATTTTTTCTCTCAGAGTCCTTTCTAGAGTGTTTATCAGTTGGCAAAGACCATGCCTCCAAAACAAGTGATTACTCCTCCAATGGACAAACATCACCTGTTCTCTCACAAATCTGTGTTCAGCAGAAAAACACCGCACCCCCTCACACAAGTCCATTTCACATTCCGCACTTGGGATCAAAACAAAAACATGTTTACTTATGCTACCATGGATAAACACATTTCCAAAAATGAGAAGTAGAGTAATAAAACAGAGCATCAGCAAATGTAAGATTAGTTTAAAATACTCTGCCTTATTCCATAATGTGCATACTTGAAACAGAGCCCAATTTATCTTTTCAAATATTAGTTGAACATTTTTATTTTTATCTACTTTTCAAATATTTTAGGATTTATTATCAAAAGTACAATTGTTGTGCTTCAAAGTAGTCTCAGGACACTTCATTACTAATTTAATAGAACTTATTGGAAGACATTTAAAATTTATTCAATTTGGATGAACTTCATATATTATTTAATTCTGACCCTTTTGTATATTTTACACTATTGTTACCTGGAAGAAACGGAAATGAACCTGGAAATTATTTCAGCCATTAGAAGTAATATTAAGTCTCTTCTTGACTACCTGCTGTCCTTCCTCTGATGCCACCCACTTGATACCCTATGAGAATATATAGGGGGAGGTAATCCCCCTCAGGAACAGTCATAGGGGAGGGGAATAATGGGAAAATGGGGGGGGGGAGGAATGGGAGGATACAAGGGATGGGATAAACATTGAGATGTAACAAGGATAAATTAATAAAGAAAAAAGAAAAAAAAGAAGTAATATTAATATGATATTTATAAACTCTCTGTTGATACACACACACACACACACACACACACACACACACACACACACACACACACAAACACTGTAGTCTCAATTCAGTCAACACAGGTGATCCTCCACCTTACTCAGTATTCCGAATGCTGGTTGTCTAGTCATGTAGGTACAAACATACTCTTCTGAATTCTTAATTTTGCTGTTATCTTGAGTAAATCCTTCACTACCAGGAAGTAGATTGTATAAAGTGACCAAAAGGGCAATTTCATAGTGATTGTAAGTTTCTTTTAACAAAGTTACAGAATCCAAAATTGATCTTGCAGTAGAGAAATGTTTTAACACTTGGGCCTTAAGGGATAAAGAATCCAGCAAAAACTGAAACCATCAGAATGGTACTTTCGCAGTGCAATCTATAAAATCATAAAGACAAAGAATATTTGGAGGCCAAGCAAATGAGTATGTATAATTTACTTGTAGCCACTGTTCAATAGCCCCTTTAGAGGACGAGGAAGCCAAGATGATAGATATTTTTATTTTTATTTATTTATTTGTTCGTTTGTTTGGTTTGGTTTTTCCAGTCAGGGTTTCTCTGGGTAGGCTTCACTGTCCTGGACTTGCTTTGTAGACCAGGCTGGATTTGAACTCACAAAGATCCACCTGTCTCTGCCTCCCGAGTACTGGGATTAAAGGCATGAGCCACCATGCCTGGCCTAATGATAGATATTTTAAAAGCCAGTCTTACACCATAGAACAGGTGTAGTGCAAAAAAACATGGGTGAGATGGCCATCAGATAATGTACAGGCCTCAATGCATTAGCTCACTGATAGTTTCCTGTCTTCCACAAATTATAAAATATAGAAGTCCTAATCCCTTCATTGTCTCACTATAGAGATATGCTGATTTTCTGATAGTCTTTAGGAATCAAAATGGAAACATGGCTCACAACTTCTGCTTTATAGTTGAAGGCAACAGAAAAGAGAAGAAATAAAGATATTAAAGCCTTTACCTATTTCATGAAGACTTACACCTGCTAGCTACTTCTGTGCCATGTTCCCCCTTATCTCTTTCCATTCTTCTTTGCCAGAAAATTCAGGAAGTGGCATTTGTTTTTTTGCTTTGTAAAAGTCCAATATACTGATTCATATCTAGAATTGAACTGAATCTAAGCCATTATATTTTCTCTACTTAGTGATTGTCATGAAGAAATGACCTGTTCTATTTGCTACTAGAATGCTATAAAGCATCTAAGAGGATATCTTGGTTTCTTAGCACAAACCTTTTGGTCAGGTATAAGGATTTTCCCCAGTTCATCCCACTTAACTGGAAAAGATTCACTTTAATCTACCAGGCAACAATTGTTCCTTCTAAAGAATGGTATTATAGGTTTCTAGGACCCTCTGAATCTTTCCAGTTCCCCTTCCTTCCATGCAGGGGTTCTGCTCAAACTACTGCACCAACCAAGGACAATACATGCAGAAAACATCAAACCCTTACTCAGATCTAGCCAATGGACAGGACATTCTCTACAGTTGAGTGGAGAGTGGGGACTGACTCTGACATGAACTCTGGGGCCCCTTATTTGACCACTTCCCTTTGGTGGGGAGGCCTGGTGACACTCAGAGAAAGGATAAGCAGGCTACCAGGATGAGACTTTATATCCTATGATCATATAGTGGGGGAGGAGGCCCCCTTGGTCACAGACATAGGGGAGGAGAATAGGGTGAAAGCAGAAGGGAGGGAGGAAGGAACAGGAGGATACTTTGCATAGGATAACAATTGAGATGTAATCTGAATAAATTAATTTTAAAAAGAATTGTGTTATATTGAGCCTCAAGTTGTGACTTTAACGACTAGAAACCAGGATCATCCAGATAAACTTTATGAGAAAAGACATTTTAGCCAACATATCTGAAACAAAATCCATTTAATAATGACAAATATGTGTATTGGGGTTTCAATAAATGCAACCACAGAACTTTGCATATGGAATTGAACAATAACTATGAAAGTTCCAGAATAATCTTTAAGGATTAGAGAGGACATTTTAAAAATATTTTTATTTTTATTTGTATGGCTGTTTTACCTGCATGTACGCCTATACATCACATGCTTGCAGTTCCCAAAAGTTCCTGCATATTTCACTGGAGTGCTTAAAAAAAAAAAAAAAAAAAAAAAAAAAAAAAAAAAAAAAAAACTGTTAAAGAGTTATGCTTTTAGGGGGTATTACTGAGCACAGTGTATTTCTGGCTTTAATAACAAAAACTTGCAAAAGATCCTATTGAATTCATTTTTAGTTTAATTTAAATTTTTGAACATTTCAAACTGATTAATATTTTCCCATCATTTTCACCACTCTTGACCTTCCTTTCCCTCCTGTTCCCTCCAACTCCCACTAAAATCCATGACTTCTATCATTTTTACATCCATGAGCGCGCGCATGCACACACACACACACACACACACACACACACACACACCTCATCTGTATGCATTTTAAGCTGACCAAAGGAAATCTTCCTATCTTGATTGCTGTTGTCATTATGTGGCTTTTGTATGTTTTGTTTCGTTTTGATGTTATTTATTTATTTATTTATTCATTTTTGAGAAACGGGATTTCTTTGTGTAAGAACCCTGGCTGTCAATGAACTTACTTTCTAAACCAGATTGAATTCAAACTCACAGAGATCCAACTGCCTCTGCCTCCCAAGTGCTGGAGATAAGGGCATGAGGTACCACTTCCTGGAGCATGGATCAGGTTTTGTTTGTTTGTTTGTTTGTTTTTCATTATCAGTATTTTTAACAACGTTTAATTTTCTGTGATTGTGTGTTCTAGTTCCTTTATTTTATTTTGTTTTGCATACACAGCCATATGTCTCCTATGGGGCCCATTCTCCTTGTGGCATTTTCTATTGACATTTTATGCGTCTCACTGACTCCTTCATTTCCCGATTCCTGATTTAAAGTTAGGTTTTCTTTAGTATGTCTTTCTCTTCATTGAATTATCTTATCTCACCCTGAGTTGTTCTAATTTTTGTATTTAGATTTTTTTTCTACAACTTCACTTAGTTTATTCCTGTTCTCTCTATGTCTGTTTTGTGTTTACTTGGATTCTAGTCGAATGTCCTGAAATTGTTAAGCAGTTTTACAATTGTTCTATTGAGTTGTGTGTCTGGGATTAGATATATGTTATTTTTCCTAGCAAATATTACTGGGCAGCTGGAAATTTGTGGGGGAATGGTAATGTCTTGGATTGTGCCGTTGTTTGTATTTCTGTAATGGAAGCTGGGCATTTGGATCCAAGAAGTTTATCTGTTGAAATGTGTTGCTACCTTACCAGGGTGGAATCCTAAGGCATCTTGGCAGGATGATTGTCTTAGGGGAGAATCAGTGACTGGAGCTAATGCTGAGGGGCCCAAAGTCTAGAGTGTGGGAAAGGGTGGCATAAAAGAATTCAGGGTCATGACTATTTATAGCATGTAGGGTGGGACTTAAGGAGGAACAGATGAGGAAGAAAGGTAGAGGCTATGTATCTTACACAGATAAGGCCAGATGCTCCACATTGGAAAAGCTGTAGCAGGCAGGATTGGAGACAGAATGGTTATAATAGTGGCATAGTAGGGTGGTGGGTGGAAGTAAATTATGAGGTTGGCAGCGGTTCAGAAAGACCAGCTTTGCTGGCTTTGGTATGTGGACGTAGAGGATGAGCAGACTTGGGATCATATGGGGGCAAGATTACTCACCAGCCTGTGCTCAAGAGACCTTATTGTGCAATTGCCCCGTGTTTTCCACTGAGTTTTCTGCTTCTGTGAGATAATCCATGAGGGAAAGTGATTAATATTCCCACATTATAAACATTTTTTTTAAAAAACTCTACCACAAAATAAAGAAACCTGCCTTCTCACTGAGATATAATTTTTAAATGAAAATGTAATTATTTTGAATATCTAACTTTATATTGTGTGAAGGTAGATTATAATAAACACACTTGCATCAAGATAAATATCCTTTTTATCACTTCCCTCATATACTACTAGTCCTGTTTTTATTTTCCTATTTGTCCATGGTGCGTGTGTATTTTTAATGTATCTAATATTAGCAGTATTTGATCAACTCTGATTACACAACTAATTTTCATCCTTTGATGATTAGCTTTTGAGCTCTTTAGAAAGTTTTCCTATGAAATTTGTTGAGTTTAGTTGTAAATAGGCCAAAAGCATGAACCAAATAAAAAATCATCAGTAAGCAGATTTTATTTGGGAAAGGGTGAGTTTAGAGCCAAAGGATTTTCTTTCATGGAACTAAACTCTGAGGAAGGCAGAATATTAATCAAGCTTGGTCAGAGGTCCTAGCAACAATCAAGCCCCTCCCCAGTGAAGTGGTTCTATTTCTAAGTGGATAACCATCACCTGTTCTCTCACAAGGCTGTTCCTCATCCCATACTTTGGATCAAAACAAAAACATGTTTACATCTACTACCTCGGGGTCCTTCACATGACTGTGCTCATGGCAAGCACACAATTTACCTCAGGATTCTATCTGCTCTCCACAGAGGATGTCTATGTTTAGTTTTTGTAAAGGAGAAGTCAAAGTGAGTAGTTTTTATATAACTGGAGACACACTAGAGTTTGAAACTAGGAAAGTCGCTCTGAAAACTTGTAACTATATTTAGTAACATTTCATACCACAAAATTAGTTGTCAAAAACCTAATTAAATATCAAACAGTAGTTCCCTTTTTTATGCTCACTTGTCCTGCTCATTCTTAGAGCATCTGTCATGTTTTTAAGAGATTCCTTGGAAATCACTACTTTCTTTGACTTAGTAGCATAGAATTTTACCAAAAGGAACACATAAATTTTGCATGTGGTGTTTAATTTCTTGATTATATATTTTGGATATTAGACCTTTGTCAGATGTAGGGTTGGTGAAGATCTTTTCCCAGTCTGTAGGTTGTCGCTTTGTTCTCTTGACAGTGTCTCCTGCCTTACAGAAGCTTCTCAGCCTCATGAGGTCCCATTTATTAAGGGTTGACATTAAGGCCTGGGCCATTGGTGTTCTGTTCAGGAAATTGTCTCCTGTGCCAATATGTTCCAGGCTCTTCCCCACTTTTTCCTGCTGGCAAGGACGTGGGGAAGGAGGAACACTCCTTCATTGCTGGTGGGAATGCAAACTAGTACAGCCACTTTGGAAATCTATCTGGTGCTATCTCAGATAACTGGGAATAGGGCTTCCTCAAGACCCAGCTATTCCACTGTTTGGAATATACCCAGAAGATGCTCCAGCACACATCAAGAATATTTGCTCAACCATGTTCACAGCAGCCTTATTCATAATAGCCAGAACATGGAAACAGCCTAAGTGTCCCTTAGTAGAAGAATGGATAAAGAAACTATGGTAAATATACACTATGGAATACTACTCAGCTATTAAAAACAAGGAATTCCCCAAATTTGTGGATAAATGGATTGAGCTAGAAATGATCATAATGAGTGAGTTAACCCAGAAGCAGAAAGACTCAAATGGTATATAGTCATTTATATCTGCATAGTAGCCCAAGGGGCATGTCCCACGAAAGCCTTCACTTACCAGGAAACTGGGACAGAGGGGAGGACATCCTATTGGGACTCTAAATGAGAGAAGCATGGGAGAATAGCAAAGTAGAAGGATCCAGAGGGTCCTAGAAACTACAAGTAGAACATTATGATAGGCAGATTTGGGCCCAGGGGTCCCCCTCAAACTAAGGCACCAGCCAAGGACAATACAGGCGGTAAACTTTAAGCCCATACCCAGATCTAGCCAACGGTCTGAACATTCTCCACAGTTGAGTGGAGAGTGGGATATGACTTTCTCATGTACTCTGGTGCCTCACATTTGACCATGTCCCCTGGAGGGGGAGACCTGGTGGCACTCAGAGGAAGGACAGCAGGTTGCTAAGAAGAGACTTGATACCCTATGAGCATATACAGGGGGAGGTAATCCCCCTCAGGAACAGTCATAGGGGAGGGGAATAATGGGAAAATGGGGGTGGGGGGAGGGAAAAAATGGGAGGATACAAGGGATGGGAAAAACATTGAGATGTAACAAGAATAATTAATTTAAAAAATTTTGCATGTGGTTTCCACTTTTTCTTTTGGTTCTCAGTGTCATTTAAGGTCTAATGATAAATTATGGTTTTCTGTGAGTTTTTAGTTTTATTTTTTTGGTATTTTTATAGAGGATAAAGGTTAAAATTCCTCTTCTTTCAGTGATTAATTGTTTAGGTGTACTGTAACACCAAGCTCAGGGAGTACACAGAAGAACAATAGGGCAAGTTTGCCTTACATCCCACTTCTCTACTTTCTGTGTGCTAAGCTTAAGTTTTCCACTGCTTTCACATTAATGGATAAACAACACATAATCATTTCTATTTTTCTTTTTACTGACATAGCTAGTAAGAAGTTAACCATTCATATTAGCCAGACCCCCCGTCTAAGAATTGCTAGTTGTATGGAAGAGCTGGGGGATGGAAAGATGGAGAGGGAGAGGCAGGGGTTGTCAGGAGCTCCACAAGGAGACTATCAAGGCTAGAGGACCTGGACCCAAGTGGCCCTGCACAAATGGATGCACTAACCAAGGACATGGCAAGCAAGGACCCAATTGGTGGATCTGGGGATAACTGTGGAAAGGCGAGTGAATAAGGTCAAAATAGATTTTAGGAACGTATCAAAGAATGAACAAAAATAAAAGCAAACAAAGGAAGCCTAAGCTGTATTCTAATTGTTTTGTAATGTGTAATTTTAAACATTATATGCTCACAAAATAAATAATAGCAATATTCAAAGTCTATACCATAATGTATACTTTGGTGTTACATTGATAGTAGTTTCTGCAAATAATATATTTATTACAATTTTTCTATCTGAGGGTAATAAGAAACATAGATATCCTAATACTATCTAACTTCTAGTGTTAAAAGTTAATATAGTGTACATATATAAATAAGATTAAATATCCCAGCTAAGCATGGTGGCACACTCATAATCTCAGTGTTTTGGGAGGCAGAGGGAGGCAGATTTCTATGGATTGAGGCCAGCCTGTACAAAGCAAGTCCAGGACAGCACAGGTTATCAAGAGAAACCCCTGCTTGAAAAACCAAATATATGTATACTATCCCATAACTTACAGATAAGGAACCTTCTTAAAATAGTAATTTTGAAGTTATTTATGATCTATTATATACTTAAATATTGGACATTTAAAACTGTTTGCTTTTAATCCTTTAAATTGGATATTTTTAACAGTATTTCTTAGGTAAGAAATAGCCATGTTACTGAACTTCTAATTCCTTTTGTTCCTGCTAGCATTCAAAAGTAAATATAGCTCCATTGTGATAATTTATCTTTACTGACTGTGTCTCCAGTTCCACAGCTTAAGGAATTTACATTAATCCAAATTCAGTAACAATTGGAGTATCCCTTTTCTTTTTCCCTTTCAACCTGCTTATAAAACATTGATTGCATTCATTTTTAAGTGAGTCCACCTTTATAATGTACTTATGTGTAGAAATGCTCTGTCTCTGTCTGTCTGTCTGTCTGTCTGTCTGTCTGTCTCTCTCTCTCTCTCTCTCTCTCTCTCTCTCTCTCTCTCTCTCTCTCTCTCTCTACATACAATTCATGTACACATGTGAAGATATGTGCACCTGTGTACCAGCTTGCAGAAGCCAGAGCAGGTAATTGAGTATCTTCAATTCTGTCTGTCTTATTCCCTTAATATTTGGTCTCCCATTGAACCTGAATATTTCTTTCAATATTGGCTGGACTGACTAGCCAGTGAGCTTGACCATATCAGATCTGAGTGTCTCTGCCTTCCAGTGCTGAGTAACTAGCAATCAAAACTGTATCTGGCTTTTCTGTGGGTGTCGTTGGTCTAAACTCAAGTCTGCATACTTGTGTATTGAATGCTCTGATTGATTTTAGTAATCCATCAGCTTAGCCCCTCAAAAGAGCTTCATAAACATAAAGCAGTTATCAATTTTATATTTTCAATGTCTCGCACATAATATCCATTAGATAATGTCTAATGCCAATAAGCATAACTAATAACAGCTTTGTCTCACTTATTGAGTGGGAAAGCTATACAGAAAAAAATAAACACCAATGAGCTAGGTATGTTTTATGTAAATATGTTTCTTAAAGTTAATTTTCAGTAGGAGTGTGACCTAGGTTCTCTGCATGTATGTTATAGCTAAATAACATGTGTTTTTGTGGAACTCCTAATAGAGGGAATGGGGGCTGTCCCTGACTTTTTTTCCTACTTGTGGGAACCTTTTTTATCCTAATGTGTTGCTGTATCTAATCTTGATGTGATGATATGTAACTGGTCTCATTGTACTTTGTTTTGCTCAGTTTGGTTGATGTGCCTAGTAAGTCTGCTCTTTTCTCAGGAGAGGCAGAACCTGGGGTGAATCTCAGGAAGAAGAGAGGTGGAGGAAATAATTATTGGGGGAGAAAAGGGGGAAGGAATTGTAGTTGGGATGTAATATATGAGAGAGGAATTTTTAAGCATTAGATTTTATTTTAGCGTTATAAAATCTAATCAAATAAATACAATCATCTTACGGCATGAAAAAAAAAAGACATTTCAAAATGAGAATGTTGGGCAGAGAAGATCTTCTTTGTGCATTTTCTTTTGTGGTAACTAACCCTGAGGCAAGCTGTTGTTTATAGCTTTTACAGAGATTATATTAAGGGCTGAACAATTGTTTGAATAACATTGAGTGTTCGCTTTTTGTCATGCATGAATGGGAGCAAAAATTAGGGTGCTATGGTTTCCTTGATCTTTATTGAATCTTTATTCTCTGAGAAGTGGAAAATGTGTGCTTCCTGGCAAAGACGGAAGGACAAACATTGTTTGTAAGAAGGATCTGCTGTTGCAAAACATACTTGAAAACTCAAGTGACACGCATAAAAAATAACCCTTAAGTGTATTCTTTACAGAAAGCATCTGTGTAGAATTAAATGGTAAAAATAAATCTAAACACTCTTAGGGCATAGACATGTTGTGATAACATTAAAAAGAAGAAAATGTAGTTTTCTGTACCAAGAACCAAGAGTGTATCAGAAAAACGATACCGTTACCATTTGGTTGACCCAAAGGGTTTTGGGAGAGATTCTGACACCAGGATGTGAAGAGGATAGATAAATGGTGCCTGAACTCAGGTAACTGGCCACATGGCAGAATATAGATTAGTATAATGGGTTATTTTAAGTTATGAACTAGGCAGAGAAAAGCCCAGCTGTATAACCTAGGTATTTGTAAATAGTAATTGAGTCTTATGAGTCATTGTTACAGGAGTTAAGGTTGAAAGAAACACACACACACACACACACACACACACACATACACACACAATCCCTTTCTTTATCTCCTCCCTGATCCTCCCGCCTATCCATCTTCATGCCCCAACTCTCTTTAAAAAAAAAACAAAAACAAAATCTAGAATGAAACAATACAAACACTCAAACAAGAAGACAAGTATAAACACAAGAATCACATACACAAGCTCATTCATACTTATGAACACATACATACACATATACACACAATCTATGAATAAACAAATAGAAAAATAGATAAACAAAAGACAATTAAGGTTTTAAAAAAAAGTCCAAGCATAATACTATTAGACAAAAATATCTCCAAATATACCACTGAGTTTGTTGTATGTTGGTAATCTATTCCTGGCAGAGGACCAGACCATAAGTGTGTTTAGAATACCAATGAGACTCCTTTGAAAAAAAATAGTTTGCTCTTTCAAGTGGCTGTATATTGGAGTTAGCTGATGGGTTAAAAATGGGGGCTCATGTCCACTTCCTCTCTTACTAATGAAACCCCATGTGGCTTGAATCTTTACAGGCCCTGTGCATGTAATGACAGTCTCTGTTAGCTCATATGTACACCAGTCCTGTTGTGCCTGGGATGCACTATTTTCTTGATGTGTTTCATTCTTACTGCTTCTTGCTATTTTTCTGTCTCCTCATCTACATACTTCAGTCTTTCACACTGCCCATTGTCCAGTTCTGAGTCCCTATATTAGTTCTCATGTCCTGCAGAAGAAAGTTTCTTTGGTATTGGTTGAGCAAGACATTGATCTATAGGTATAGTAGAATGTCATTAGAAGACAATATATTGCTCTGATCCTTTAACAGAACAAACGTATTTGGTTTTCCCTTAGCTCAATAGCATATCTGTCTCAGATTTTCGGGTCCCTGATCAGTGTCAGGGACGTAGTACATCTCATGGATTGGCCCTTAAGTCCATTCAGTTAATAGTTGTTTACTCGTACAACTTTTTTGCCACTGTTGCACCAGCAAACCATGCAGACAGATAGGAATTGCAAATTAAAGATTTTGCAGCTGGGTTGTTGTTTAGTTTTCCCCTTTGGTAACATGCAGTGTGCCTTCAGTACCATCAACATTAAAGTAGAAGTCAAGGTTCTAGTTAAGGACCAGAGTTTTTTCTCTGTGTCCGATGGGATATGTAGTCTTTGGCAATATGGTCTTATCATCAGTTTGTGGAGAGGAACCAATAGCCACAGCATAGCTTGTTTTTTGTTTTGTTTGATTTTGTGTGTGTGTGTGTGTGTGTGTGTGTGTGTGTGTGTGTGTGTGTGTGTGTGTGTAGGGAGGGTTCTGTGAGGCTCCTTTGGCCAATAATTCAATTAGATATAACCCATTTCTGGCATTGTAAGTTCCACTTGTTAGTGAGAAATGTCTAGATGGACATTTCTCTCCACTGTTAATTGCTGATTCTATTTAGGATTTTTATTATACCTATATTTTATTAGAAGCCTCTTCTTTAGTAAGTGTCTATATCACCCTTAAAATGGCCTTGGGGGTTTTCTGTCCTTCCCTGTGTTCCCTTTCTTGCCTTCCTCTTCTCTACTTCTTATGGTTTAATTCTCCAGCTTTCATGTCTTAATGGTTACATTATTTAGTTTTCTTAAGACCAATTATACTAAATATGTATAATTTGGGAATTGAACACTTGGAATTCAGTGCTCAGCTATAAATTATTGTAACTGGCATCAAGTGTTGCTTGGTCATAGAATGAAGGTTTGCAATGTGTATGGATCTGGATTCTAACCTAAGCTCAAAAACAAAACCAGATCATGTTTAGTTTTCACCTAGTGTCAGTGCTATGATTCCTATTCTCTAGGTTTGGTAGTTTTCTTTTTTATCAACTAAATATTTTCTGACTGAAGTATGTACTGAAAGTTTACTTTTGTTGTCTTCCACCTTTCCTCATGCACATGGCTTTACTTTTAACAGCTGGATTAAGCCTGGTTGTAACAAGTTACTAAATTTGGGAATAGGTGGAAGAGTCTTGCTTGAAAACCAACTATTCTGGTAAAAGATCGTTGAGAAACCTACATCACACACGCAATGAATTTTAAAAGTTAAATTGAAAAAAAAAGTTAAATTGAATCTGTTTAAATACAAATCATGCTTTCTGAACCAAAACGATAATAATAAGAATGTTTAAGTAGTCATATTAAATAATGGCCATGTAAATGATCCTCAAGATTCCAGTGAGGAACTGAATTAGACAAAGTCCTCCTACAAGGAGTTTTACAGGATGATGCTTGAGAGGAAGCTATCAAATCCGATGCATCTTAGAAAGCAGGCATTATGTTGTAAAAGATGGAGCCTAGTGGCACTCCTGGAGGTAAATTGTGAAAGAGGCCAGCCTCCTAAAGAAATGGTTGATTAGACTCTCTGAGTGTCAAAGAGGCCAGCCTCCTATCGAACTGATTGATTCTACTCTATGAGTGTCAACCAGTGGTTTGCTTCCATTATTGTTGTGACTTCCATAATAAAATTTCATACTTCTATATTTACAAGTGAGTGCCTTATGGTTTTTAGGTTGTCAACAGAGTGAATTCTACAAGCTTTTCATAAATCAAAATGACCCTCACATAATTTTTGTTGTTTTAAATATTGTTTATTCCTTTTACCCTTTTCCTCATTTTTGCTGTTATATATTCTATCCTAATAACTGGTATATGTTTTATGGTGTTTTATATGCATATAATTGAGTATAAACATTTCTCATGAGCCATTGGAGAAGGCTATTTTCTTATAACTAATATCTTCAGTACAAAATTTAAGTGTGCATTCTCTCTTTCTCTCTTTTCCCTGTTTCTTCCTTTCCATATTTTTTTGTGCTGAGGATCATACCCAGGGACATAGTCAAGGTGATAAAGGACTTTAGCATTAATTCCATACTAGCTCTTTCAGTTCACTTAAATGTATATAAAGTTATAAATGCCACGGGAATTTTTTAAATGCTAAGTTTACCTTGAACAAAATAACCACAACTGGAAAATACTGTAATCCAGAAGGTACTATAGTGAGCAGACAAACATATCCATGTGGCATATCCATGAAACAGAATGTTGTTTACTGATAGAATGGAGTAGGAATTGATGCTCTATAATTTGAAACCTCTAAGATATTGCACATCATGAAATATTTCAGTCTCAAAAGACCACAACATTGTTTGTTCAGAACATATGAAATGCTAAGGTAAAGAACTAGTATTACACTAACTAGAAGGCAATAAATAGAAGATATTAAGTAGTTTAAAATAGCTGTGGTAAAACCCATTTCAATACACAACAAACTACGGATTATAAAATTTAATTATGTAATATTTATATGTATGTCCCTATCTTCATGTATTATTAAGGTGCTTAATAAATTCTTGTTTTAATAATTAGCACTTCATGTATTTGTGTTGGAATTCACTTAAAGACAACATAAAGTTTGGTTCCAAAGGAATGTCAGAATCCGTACCTTTAAACACTGCATGTAAGTTCCTCTATGATGCACTCAGCCCACAGAGTAATGAAGATCCAGCCTTTAGTGAGTATCCAATGAGTTCCTGGTGTGACTGACAGATTTAGTTGGCTTTATCTTTTTACTATAGCAACCAGCAACTATATAAGGTAAAGTTAGCAACTGTTACTTTCCATCAACATAAAATGTGGTAGTATGACACCACATCTCACTTCTGTCTTTACTTGAAATCAGTTTAAATCATCTGATTTGTGCTTCACTTGTAGATAGAAATTCCTGGAAAGTATGTCTGTCTATAAAGACTTTAAATTTACAGTGATATGAGGAGGTTAAAATGTTTGACATCTAAAGGCTTGCCTAGACTCCTATATATATATATATATATCCTTTTATAATATTTTTCTTTTTTTTTAAATTATTTTTATTATTAATTTATATACTTTACATGTCATTTGTAGAACCCTCCCTTGTCTCCTTTGGTCCCATCCCCATCCACTGACTTCACCTGGTACTCAGAGATAGGGAACTCTCTTCCCCTACTATTTGACCCCAGCTTATCAAGTCTCATCAGGACTGCCTACATCCTTTTCCTCTATGGGCATGAAGTAAATGGTGAAACTCACAGGCTAACTTTGGGGCAATGTGCAGGGTGACTTAAGGACATGGGGGATAGAAGGACATGAAGGCAACATGGCTCCACAGGGAAAACAACATAGCCAAAAGTCTTTATGTGAGCCCAGTAATATGGGTAGCAGGGGCTGCCTCTGACATGGACTCTGTTGCTCACTCCTTGATCACTTCCCCCTGGCCGGGCAGCCATGTGTTTGAAATCTATTAACTTTTGCTAACCACTAGCTTTCACTAACTCAAAAATCTAAGATGGTCATAGATAGGGTCTTAGACCTATAGAAAAAACTTCCTACTTCCTGTTTTAACTGCCTCTCTCATGTAAACGATGTGTTTCTAAACTTGTTTTTTATGATTTTACTTGTTCCATAAAACTATAAAACTTTATAAAACTGCTTCCGTGTTATAAAATTGTATTTGGGATTATGTTTTTCTATGTGCTCAAGCCATTGTTACTCAAAATAATTCCATAATAAAGTATCTTTTATCCCCTTCCAGGTGATAGTTGCGATTTTTCATTGACATTCTTATATACTTTAAAAATATAGCACGTTATGATTGTTAGCATCTGAGTAGATTAGGTGAAACAGAACTCAGTCGTGATCCTGTATGAGTTACATAACTAAAAGCAGGTACAACTCTTCGCAGAGTAAAACTATCAGAAATGCTCATAGATAAAAACAATAAAATTCCACGATCTTGCATAATGGGGGTAGTACAAGAGTTCAGGTGTGAAGATGATCAAAATAAATTATTTACATGCATAAATGTCGAAACTGATGAGACATACAAAAATGATACAGAAATTGTATTCCTAAGTATATATTATAATATTTAGTGCCTTTGTAAGCAGAATCATTCAAATTATCTCTCCATTTTCCACTCTCTGTAGCTTTAGATCCAGCTAAGGACCCATGCCTGAAGACAAAATGTAGTCGTCACAAAGTCTGCATTACTCAGGATGCTCAGACTGCACTCTGCATCAGTCACCGGAGGCTCACACACAGGTAAACAACTCTGAAATTAAATCCTACTAATAGGGCAGTATTTCTTGACACGGTGTAAATAATTATCAATATGGGTTAATACTTCATAAAGCTATTTGTTTAAATGGCTCCAGAACTTTGTGTAATATGGTCATGATAAAAATAAACATGGTTGTCAATCAGAATTCCCAGGGATTACATAGTTTTAAATCTATATCATACAAATCTGACTTTGTAAAGATTGGGTTGAAGTAGTTTATATGAATAATTATGTCGTTAAGTTAAAAAAAAAATTGCAATTTGCATACTACTGTAAGCTAGTTGCCGTGAAACTTCTATACTAGATCACTCTGCGAGTCGGAAGACACTATATTGGGTTGAGGGTCAGAAAGACAAATTGCCAGTCTACCCTGCAGCATACAAACTAGTACCTGGGTGGGAAAACCCTTGCAAGTTTTATTTGTAAGGTAGCAGTGGGAGAGTACATGGGAGTCAGAACAGCCCAGGAGTTACAATAAAGACCTTAAACTCTTGTAGGCTGTTTGGGTTAACTGGAACCAGGAGCCTTTAGCTTAAGGTAGTTGACCATTGAGGGTGCATAAGATAAGTAATGGCTTCTCAGAAAATACAGAAAGCTGCCTCAAGAGATTCCTATGAAATGTGGAGCATAGGTTTCTGTTTACGCAATAGCAATCCTCTGCTTAAGAGTAAGAGTCCATCTGGGCCAAGGGTGGTGGTGCACAACTTTAAGCACTCGTGAGACAGAGGCAAGTGGATCACTGTGAGTTTGAGGTCAGCCTGGTCTACAAAGCGAGTCTAGGATAGTCAAGGCTACACAGAGAAACCCTGTTTCAAAAAAAAAAAAAAAAAAAAGAGTCCCACCTGGGTTTGTTCTAGACTGTCATTAAGTCATTTTCGTCAGCACTGTCATTTTGGTGCCTAACTTCCACTACTTATTCTTGCTTATAGCTATAACTACATCTCAGATGATCACAAAGTTGAGCTTAAAAGGAAAATTAGTTTATGAATGTTTATGAAAAAAGCTCAAAATCATAATATGAAGATTTTGGAGACTAGTGTCCTTGTAGCAATACCCTCAAGCAGGCAAACATTCTTTGGCATAAACACCCTTTGATCACATCTCCCATTATTCCTGTAGAGTTGACTCTACTTTGAGAAGAGCGATCCACTTATAAATAGTCTATGAAGCATGGTTCGAAGACCAGGGACTGGACCATTACAACCTCTTTTCCTTTTCCTTAAGACCTTGAACTTCTTCTTTCATAATGCTCATTGAATTAACAATAAATTATCTCATTGAAGCTTTCATCATTTTGCTGGATGTTTTATGAGCTTGGCTCCTTTGCCTCTCCAATATTGTAGACCTAAATCATAGGTCTGGCCGGTTCATATTTTCTTTGAATAGAGTGAAGGGGCTGTTATTTACAGTGCACTCAGTATTGCAGTTTCATCAGTGGAAAGAGGCATTCTAGGCAAACTGTGTCTGTGTGCTTTATGCATGTTCCCTAAAAGCAAGTTCAGGATATGCGTGGGGGACCAGAAACATATAATTTTAAAAATTATATTGAAAAAAAGAATATGTGTAGGACTTAACAAAAACAGAACATCTAAAAAACACACACTGGAAGGGGTCTGTGCTGTTCTTTTTAAGTTTTAGGTTCATGGATTGGGTTCGTAATTAGTTAAAACAATAAAACTGTTCTTTCTTGGTGATATAAAAAGAAAAGAATAATTCTTCTAAAATAAAAATGTCCTCTAAACTCAAAAAAAACTCATATTAATTCATAGCTTACTATATGTTTAATACTGGCTCTAACTTCATCTGCCAGCTCAGTGTAATATGGAAAATGTCCAAATATGCCAGGATCCTACTAATATATGGTTGTTATTTCTACTGTAATATGGTGATATTCTGTGATGAACTGTCCTCAAACCCCAATCTACTGTTTTCTTGAAATTTTTCCATTAGTATTATGAGGAAGTAAAGTACATAGTTTTCTATTAATTAGGGAAAACACTAATTATAACAACATTACAAATATCTAGGTGATTTAATGCAATCTCCGATGGTTTATTGCACTTTGTGATCCATTTTGTTATCTATGTTTTATCTTGTGATCTTAATGTCAGAGCTTTTCCAATCAAGGGTGTCAAGGGATCCTTTTTTTTCATGTATTAAATAAAAACTGGTTTTTCATCCTCCTGAGATGCCTGTGCAATAAGCATATAATTAACACTGACTCTACATAACTGCTTTGGGCATCAATCAATACTGCCCATATGAAATGAAAAAGGGTAACCATAACAATTCGGAAGAAGATAGATGCAGTCATTGTAGGATAGAGTTAGTCATGTTAATTTCTACTTCACTTGCCACCCAAGATAAGAAATGGATCAATGAGCAAATGATTTTGGGCTTCTAGGCAGTCATTGCACAGAAGATTACAAAACCTATTTTAAAATGTTGGTTATCAAAATAATGTGATCATTAAAACTCTTTGATGCTAATGATTTACTTTGGGGGTTTATATTTTATAATGACTGCATTTAAGATGGGACCCAGTTTTCTTTAGAATGATGGTAATTGTGTGATGGAGGCCTTTATTCCCATTGCTACATTGTGGGGATAGTTTAGATAGGAAAATTCAGCCACAAGGTCTAAGTTATGGTAGACTTATATTTGTTGAAAGAAATTGAAAATAATCATAATTATTTTAAAATATTTCACTTGGCACTTAAAAAAAGTGAAACCTTTCTAATACCTAAACAAATTGAAGGTGCCCCCAAAGGAATTGACATTCTGTACTTAGCTCATGTTAGATATGTGAAAAGCTCTTCTAAAAGCTCCTTAAATTGATTTTCCTTATTAAAAAAAGAAAAACACTCTTTATATTGTATTCATTGTATAAAAACAATGACAAATTTTGCATGTTTCTGTGTGTTTGTAGCAGCATTAACTAAATTAATAAAAGATGATGAGTGGATAGATGATGAATTTATAGAAAGATGGGTAGACATAAGATTTGAAATGCACATATATTATTTATATATTCATTTGATATCTACACTTACCAATTAACTTTGATTTTCCACATGACTAAATGCTTCTTCAATTTGGTAACTACTCATCTGTCTATCACTCTCTCATGATTAGTGTATAAAAATATCATAATTCTTTCTAAGGTAAATTATATTAGGAAGTAGTTATAGAATTTTGACCATGGACATAATTTTTATTGACTTGTAGCCTTAAAATACAAATCATATATAAGCATCGTAATATCTTCATTTTGTCTACTAAGAGTGTTCCTATGAACACACAAGCTCACTTCCATGAACAGTATGCATAATACATTAAATCTCATAGATATCACAGGACCTGAGATGAGTTATAGTTGTCATGACCAGTTTATCAAATATAAAACCTGAGACATGGAGAATATACACAATCTGATCAAGTATATTCTTATAATATCATTGATGAGCTGAGCTACAGTCCATACTCCCATTTTTCCTATAATAAAACCTGGGACAGATAATATTTAACTTTTAGGTGTCAAGTTTGGATATAAAAACTGGATGCCAGTGTTGAATTTTTTTTTTCATTATGATGTACCATCATTTGAGAGATATTTTATGAGTTAGAATAATTAATTCAGAGTCTATTTGTTTCAAAAATACACTCTGAAAGCTGTTCAGAGAGTACTGTCCTGTATAGTCCCTCAAGCACATGGAAGCCTATTCAATTCTAGTTGAACACACAATTCTAAACATTCTATTTTACGACATCACGTTAAAATCAAAGGTGTATAACCTCTACCTAAGTGAGTTTTTCTGTAAGAAAATGTATTCAGTATACCATATAATTTGAACAGTAAAAATAAATCTGGCAGTTTATAGATCCTGACACTTTGCAATGAAAACAATAAATTCCCATATAAAAACAAGTTATGGTATTGACTTGCTTTCTTAATGTGCATCTCTTAGCACCATTGTGTTACATTTGGTCAGTAAACAATAACCATGAACCACCTAATGAAGCTGCAGATCTTCCACATGTTCCTTCCTAGTGTGACCATGGCAACACGTTTAGCCTCCTCTGCACCTTTCCTCCATCAGTTCATCACAGGAAAATATAAGCACCTCAGAGAAATGTTTTAGAACAGGAGGCCAAAGGGGAAAAAAATCCTCACTTCCTCTAACCCTGTTCATTTTAGTTCAATAATCTTAACCTCTGTGTTTCAGGGTCTTCCCCTATAATGTATAAATAACAGAAAAATATGATGCTTTCTGATGATCATTACAATGATATGTCACGGAATAAAATAACTTATAGTCTACTGCGTTATATGTGAAAAACAAATTAGGGAAAAAAAGCACATAAATGTTAAAAGCTACTCCCTGTACTCTGGGACGCAGAGTTCTCTGAGTTCAAGGCCAGCTTGGTCTAAAAAGTGAGTCCAGGAAAGACAAGGCTACACAGAGAGACCCTGTCTCGAAGAAGCAAAAACCTTTTAAATAAGGATGAAGTATCGCTGGACTGTCTTGACACAAGGCTGCAGTGTTTGTGAAGTATAAGAAGAAATATTAATACTAAATTATGTGAATCGTCTTACATATAAAGAAATATTTCACCCATTTTTTAAAAGTGCTATCTTTTCATGACTACTACTTATTCTAATTGACCTAAATACAACATATGTCTATTTACTCTTTGTTCTGATTGTTCTTGTTTTATTTTCAATATATTTTCATTATCTGTTTTTCTGTTGGTAGACACTATGCAGGGATCCATCTCCTTGTTATTGGGAACAATGTACAATAAACATGGATGTGTAAGTGTCTTTGTGTTAGCAATGCTGTAATGAGTGATATGGTAGGTCTGCTCTGAAATTTCTGTGAAAGAGGCATGCTCAAATCCACGAGGCTACACCAGTTCACGCTCGCATAGCCAAAGTTGCGGGAGGATGTAAGTGACGGGATAACAATTGAGTTGTAATCTGAATAAATTAATTAAATAAACAAAGAAAATAGGCTGAAATAGGGAAGGAGGGCAAACAGGAAGATACAAGTGAGGAAATAACCATCAGGATGAAATCTGACTAAGTTATTTAAAAAAAAATTTTTTTTTAAATTCCTGTTTCAGAGCAGGCACAGTGGAGCATGCCTTTAATCCCAACACTCAGGGGAGAGGCAAGAGGATCTCTTTGAGCTCTAGGCCAGTCAGGTCTACAAAGCAAGTCAAGGACAGTCAGTACTACAAGAACAACCCTGGCTGCAAAAATAAAACAAAACGAAAACCACTTCCTGTTTCTCCATAGCTTCTGAATTTATTTATTATCTTTACTTTATCACCACAATTATCACTTTCCATTTCACCAGTTTATTAGAGGCCTGGAGGACATAAAAAAAAAAAAAAAAAAAAAAAAAAACTTATGTATTTAGATGCTTGAGGCGATTTTTAATTATGGTAAGTATATGCAGCTAACAAAATGAATGGAAGCAGGTGAAGCTACGTAGGTATCAGGAATTAGGAGGAGCAGTGTGAATATCTACATAGGCCATGCAGAATCCTGGAATCAGACTCCAAAGTGCAGGCCTAAGTTTATTGTCCAGTGTAAAGGCCTTTAAACGGTCAATAGGCCAATCAGAGTATCCCATACTAGCCTCAGGCACCAATAGCAATCAATCAGGTTGGTGTAGCTTTGAGGAAATGTGGAGAACGTAGGGGAGGGAAGCAAGGCCACCTTAAGAGATTTCCATGAAGAAGGGGGAAGCAGTCCGCGCCCTAGCCTCGGATCCATTTTGAGGCTACCGTAGTGTGCTGAGTCCCTCGTAGATCAACACTGTGGGCAATGGATCAGGACTGTTTGAGGAGTCTTAGGAGCTGCAGACACTTCGGTTGCCGTTCATTTTGGGCCTCCATAAGGCTTATTTTGTGACTCCTCACAAAGCTATGAAAACATATAAGGACAGAGATAATGCTTGCGTAAATGAAGATTAGAAAACACACTCAAACCAGACTGAGCCAAGAACCCTCAGCCGTCATGGCTGATGTGATTTGAATTATGTAGTCAGTAGTCTTCATGATTTTGTCTCTTTCTTTCTTTCTTTTTTTCTTTTTTCTTTTTTCTTTCTTTCTTTTTCTTCACTTTCCATCCTAGTCCAAGTCCCATCCCTCCTCGCCTCCAGCTCCATCCTCCCTCTCCCACATTCCCCTACCCAATTCCTCAGAAGAGGGGAACCCCCCTTTCCTATAGCCACCTCACCAGGCTCATCAAGTCAAATCAAGACTGAGTGTGTCCTCTTCTTCTGTGGCCTGGCAAGGCAGTCCTTCCAGGGGGAAGTAACTGAAAAGCTGGCAATAGACTCCATGTCAGAGAGAGCCCTCACATCCCTTACTAGGGGACCCACATGAATCCTGAGCTGGTCCTCAGCTATATCTTTGTAGGGGCCCTAAGTCTATCCCGGAAAGGCACTTGGTTGGTGTTTCAGTTTCAGCAGGCCTTTCTGGCCCCTGGTTAGTTGGCTCTGTGGGTCTTCTTGTGAGGCTCCTGCTACTGTTGTTTTATTATATGAATGGTTTGTTTGTGTGCATGTCTGTTTGTCACATGTGTACCTGGTCACTGTAGAAGTCAGAAGAAAGCATCCTATCCCCTGGAACAGGAGTTACAGGCATCTGTGAGCCACTGTATGTGTGCTAGAAATTGACTCTAGTCCTCTGCAAGAGCAACCAGTGCTCTTACCCTCCAAGCCAAATCTTCATTCCCCATTTTTAACTTTTTAGACAAAGTAATAATCATCAACAATAAAAATTTGCATTTTTATAAATTTTTTATTTGGGGGTAGGATCTCCAGGTTCAATTCCAGATTTATTATGAAATGTGGGGGTATATAGAAGTCACCACATGATTTATGATGGAAAAATACTACAGAAGTAAGTCAAACACAGAAAAGAGCCTTGGTGTAATACATTTATACAGGAACTTGCAGAGGTCGAGTAGATTTTTCTCAATAGAGTCACAAGGACTGTACTTCATCTCTCTAATAAAGAACTATGTACACATATGTCAGGTTACCATCTCCTGGACCCCAACTGAGACTCACTCTTGAGGGATGATAATAGAGCTAGTCACACTGAAATTCAGTCTTCTTGTATGCATTTTTATATTGTCGAATGTCACACGAAAATATATGGATGATCAGTAATTACATGAAAACGTTTAACCAGAGAAGCATAATGAAAATACTTAATAACCAGGAAATTGTTTGCTAGATAGATCAAAATGAAATAGTCTTAAGATATAAATACCCCATTTAGTTGAACTTGTGTATGTGTGATTAATGTTGACAGTACTGATCTTTGTGTATCAAATATTTTTGGAATGATTTTTAATTTGATTCTTTTTGCCCTGATTTTTATTATGACTCAGTTCCATCACTGCTGTGACAGAGTGTCTGACATAAACATGTCAAGAAGAATATTTATTTTGCCTTAGAATTTCCAGGATGTCAGTCATGATTGTTTGGCTCTACACATCTGACATGGCATCATGCTGAGAATGTGTGAAAGAAACAAATTTTTACTTCTGCATAGGTGAAAAGGAGAAATAAGGAGAATAAGAAAAAGTCTAAGGCTGGATATAGCCCTTTTGGGTACACACCTGTAGCTTACTTCCTTCTCCTGCTCCTGCTCCTCCTCCTCTTCCCCCTCCTCCTCTTTCTCCTCCTCCTCTTTCTCCTCCTCCTCCCGCTCTTCTCCTGCTTCTCCTACTCCTCCTCTTCTTCCTGTTGCTCTTCCTCCTCCTCCTGAAACTCCTCCTTCTGCTTCTGCTGTTCTTCCTCCTCCCCTCATAATACTACTCCCAAGTCAGAGTCCACTGTCGGGTCCCAGCCCGCGGGAAAAATCGTATCAGGGTCACCTGAAAGAGGGAGTGGGGATTGAGAGTAGGATACAGAGGCGCGAGAAATAACAAATCAAGTCAGGACATTTCTGATCAAGATTCACTTTATTGAAATAACAAATCAAGTCAGGACATTTCTGATCAAGATTCACTTTATTGCCGACTAGCAGGAACATATATAGGGCAAGGTCAATAGGATCTATTCTTATCTCACTCACCCTAGCCCCCGGGCAAAAATGCAATAGCCTAAATAGCTCCCTGTAGAACTTCCTAGTTCTCTGAGTAGTTCCTTGTAAGAACTTCCTAGCCGATGGACGGGACATTCTCCACCATTAAGTGGAGAAGGAGATTTGACTTTCACACAAACTCTGGTGCCCCATATTTGACCATGTTCCTTGGATGGAGACGCCTGGTGGCACTCAGAGGAAGGATAATAAATAGGTCATCAAGAAGAGACTGGATACCCTATGAGCATATACAGGGGGAGGAGATCTCCCTCAGTCACAGACATAGGGGAGGGGAATGGGGGACAAGCGGGAGGGAGGGAGGAATGGGAGAATACAAGGGATGGGCTGCCAACTGAGATGTAATTTGAATAAATTAATAATAAAAATAAGGAAAAAAATAACAACAACAACAAAAGAACTTCCTAGATCCTCTGGGTGATTCCAAGTTGAGACTTCTCTACTTCTTTCAAAGGTAAATAGTCCAAGGATAGCCTAGAACACAAGACCTCATGAGGCAAAGCTCAGCAACTGGAAGGTCACAGCATACAGCCTAAGCACAGGATTTCTGACATGGCAGAATTTGGGATGGGTCCCCACAGTCCACATGATCTAATTGTCTCTAAACACACACACAGATGTGTTTTGTTTTTAACACTAGAATTTCTAAAGGCAGTCAATCAAAACTGAACATTGTAGACTGTCCTACTCCTGTAGTCTCATATACACTCCAATCTGTCATAGACAATGTATATGGCTTCATAATCTGCTGTATGTTTACATATTAAAAATATATACTATAATTTTTCTTTTAAACGCTTAAAAATATGTTTTCATGCGCTATACTCTGATCCCGGATGGCCCTCCCTTATCTCTTCACAGATAATACACATCGCTATGTATGTCCAGCTTCATGCCTTATTTATCTATCCTTTTATAAAACAAACATATCAATAAAAATAAAATTGAGGAAAATCACAGGAAAAACATATACAGAGGCCCATATACACAAAATTCATCAAAAACATAAAATCATAAACCATTATATACAAGCAAAAGACCAGGAAGATTAAAAATTGTCCCAAATTCCCAGGACTGCTTGCACAAGGATGGCATTGCCTACAGTGTGCTGGGCCATTCAATATCCATTATTATAAAAAAATTTTAAAAAGCACTCCACAGGCATTAACTAAAGGCTAATTTAATAGGGGCATTTTCTTAACTGAGGTTGCTTTTTTCCAGAATATCAAGTTTGTATCAAATTGAAAAATAACTAACCAGCAGAATATCCTAAGTTTTTATTTTGAGTAAGTTAAGGAAAAGGTTTTTGATTATTAGCAAAACATAAAAAGATGAAAATGTTAAAGTAATGTAAGTGAACTTGGCTTTTATTGTTTTTAAATTTGAGACCATAATATAATAGCAACATTTTGCCATTCCTCCAATACCTTATGTTCACCTTTGTACTCATGGCCTGTTTTAGCTATTAATCATTGTTAAGCACGTATTCACATGTACACACACACACACACACACACACACACACACAAGCTACTGAATAAGCCTGGTTTTTTATATATACTTGAAACAGTTATGAAAATTAAATGTGGATAAGGTAACAACTCTACATTATAGATTAGGAAAAATCTTTCTGTCTCCCTAGATGCACTTTGATTTGGTTTTCTACCTTAATGCCTTTGAAAGTTTACAATTCACCAGCTCCATAAAGAAATTTATTACATAGTTTTAATTAATGATTCAGTTAAGAAATATCTTCTTGGTGAATATTAGCATAAATTTTTTTCTTCCCATATAGCTATATCCAGCAACCATCAGTGTGTTCATTTGCATAAATTCTTATATTTCTACAAATCTCTAGGGGATGAATTACTAAGCCTAATGGTAAATATGCACTTTTTGATTGGTAATGCCAAAGATTTTCCAAGGACACCTGCCCAGTTTTTCTTTTTCTTTTTCTTTCTTTCTTTTTTTTTTTAATTTTATTTATGCTTGTTACATCTCAATGGTTATCCCATCCCTTGTGTCCTCTCATTCTTCCCTCCCTCCCATTTTCCTCTTATTCCCCTCCCCTATAACTGTTCCTGAGGGGGATTACCTCCCCCTGTATATGCGCATAGGGTATCAAGTCTCTTCTTGGTAACCTGATGTCCTTCCTACTGCCTTTGTTTATGCTATTTTCAGTTCAGTATCAATATGGCTGCTCATAGAGTCATTTCATCTCTTCTTTGTCTGAGGAATGTCTCTGTTTTTGTATCCATATATGTGTTCCATTGTGGAGTAGCAGAACAATAGTCCTTGTAGTTTGATATAAGACCTGATAAAAATGCATAATGATATATAACGGTTTTAAGAAGTAGACACTGAAAAAAATATTAGCTGTATTAGTAACATTTTTGAAGCTGCAGAATTTTTATATAGAAGAGGATTATTAGTACAAGATAAGAAGATTTAATAACAGGTTCCATCTATGGAAAAAGATTGTTGGATCATCGCCCTGCAACAAAATGTGCATAATTTACTAACTCCCATTCTTTTAATCCACTATTTGTAAAGCACTTGGTATTTGATGGACAGTTCTAGTAAGAAGCCTAATTAGTGCTTTACATATTTCTGTTTTTGTTAATCTCTTCATCCAATGAATATTTCTTATTCCTTTCTCTCCAGGTAATCAAATATAGTTCTTAGCATGATGGAAAATTTAATATTATCCTTTTTAATACTCTGATTTTCTACAAGCAATTGGAATGATCATATTATAATTCAGTTGATGAATTCATTTTAATTTAATCATAACTTTTAAAATATAAATCAACATTTCTTTTTCAAAAGTATCTTTTTAAAGTGTAAAACATTTTGGCAAAATTAAAGTTAAACTGTCTTTTAGTTATGTGTTGGCCAAGATACAGGAGTGTTTCTGAGGAAAAGATATTAAAAGTCCATATGATTAACTATGAATGTGATTTATAAGGAATTGGCTTTGAATCTATGAATTATTCTGAGAACATTAATAATATAAAAGTGATTAAGGAATATGATGGAGTTGTAGTAACCTTCTTATCAAACAACATCTGATAAAAATAAATATAGAGGAAAAGGATAAGTGGCAGAAAAATCAGGGGCCTGATATGAGGATGAGAGAATGTCTTGATGACTAGTATTTCAAAACATGACAAGAACCAAAAACCACATGTTCATTCTAAGGTACATTCATCTTTTCTCTGCTGTAATATTACAGTTTCTCAGACACAAGAATCACAGACAATAACTTATATATGCATTTACAGAAAGTGATTTCAGATGATCAAGTTTTTCTAACCTTATTGTAACTTTAACTGTGAAAACTACATTAGTAAAAATCTGTAAGCATGCTGTGTTGCTGTTCGGGTAATCAAACAATCAGTATGAAGTTCAAACATGCTGTTTGAGGTGTTCACATATTATTGATAAAGTAGAAATCGCACGTATTTGCGGGAAAAACCTATGCTTCGTGTATGTTGACTTCTCCTGCTTTAGTAGGAAATTAATTGAGATGGCTCTAGGATGTTCACATAAATAAGTATGTCCTATTCTTCAGATATAATTTTATATAATTACACATTCCACATATAAAGGAGTGAGCTATGATTTGTCAATAAACAGGAAGAGGAGGCTGAAAGTCAAGAGTGTTTACTTAAGTACTTGCCATAGATTATTTACCTAGAGATATATAGATATCTTATAATTGCATGTTATTTGCTAGATCTTCACTTTACAATAAATACAAATATTAAGTAAGCGACAGGAAAAGATAAATGAACATGTGTTTCATTTTGAAATTTTCGTTTCACGTGATGAATGACAGAGAAAATTTCAGTGAGGCCAGAGAGGCACTTAATGAAGGAACTCTTGGGGTACATGTCAAAGACTGATGCAGGGGAATGTTAATATACAGCACTGGACTGAATGCAAAGTACAGCACATTGTGTAATGAATAAGTCAAATGCATAAATTTAGAGAGAGAGAGAGAGAGACAGAGACAGAGAGAGAGAGAGAGAGAATGAATGGCAGGTTGAAAGATTTAACTGTTTCTTCTTTGGCCAGATTCAGTCCACATCACAATAAACTTGTCAGTTTTGCATTTTGAAATGATCTTCTATTCTGTTGTGTATTTCTATGTTCATTTCTTCTTGTGAGGGCTATCTTGTATTCTTCACTTAAAAAAATCTCCAAAACTACCTTGTTAGAAGGCACCGGGGTTCAAGGCAGCTTCTCTCTCTGGATTAACTAAGTTGTAATACAAGGATATGAGAATGAAGTTGTCAGTCACAATATATATCATACTCCAGGCTCCTCCAAAACTTGAGGAAGATCTTTCTGATTATAGGACCAATCCTCAGGCTATATTTTACATGTCTCCTCCATATAAATTACCTGTTTTTTTCTTCCCAATGAAATTCACATCAGTTATAAAGACCACATCATAAACTGAAACGTTTAATTCCTTACAAAATAATTAATTATCTTCTAGAACACAGATATTGGTATAATGGTTAATTGAAATACAACCTTAAAAAGAACATTACATGAATTTCATAATTAGTAGTTACTCATGTAAAGAAGAAATCCATGATGCTAAATTGGGGGAAAAAAACACCTGTAAAAATTTCTATAGCCCACAGACTCCATATAAAGGTAAAAGGCCCCTTTCTTATTCTTCCATTTAACCTAGTTTCTTCTATTGTAATATTAAGACTCTGTTTTTATTGTTATACCTTTTGATCTCATGTGATGAATTTTAAAGCTAAGTGATATAAAAAAAAAACAAACCACAAGCTGGGCGTGGTGTCCGAAGTTTTTAATCCCAGCACTTGGCAGGCAGAGGCAGGTTGATCACTGTGAGTTTGAGGGCAGCCTGGTCTACAGAGTTAGCCTAGGACAGCCAAGGCTACACAGAGAAAACCAGTCTCAAAAAACTAAAAAACAAACAAACAAACAAACAAAAAACCAACAAGAACTACTTTTCATTATTATTTAATATATTTAATATAACATATGTTACACATATAGATTTAATTGACCATCTGACAGAGTCACTCCAGGGGATAAGGTAGGCAACTCATGTTAGAATTCAAGTAAATGGGCTCAAGAAATAACATAGTTAATATTTTCTTATTAGTATATTTTGGAAAACTAGAAGAAGAGCAATACAGTAGTAAATTTTTACCAAAAATGGTTCTTTCTCTAATATATTTCTATAGCACTCACTGAAATTATAATGCTTTACAAATGTACTATTTAGAGCAAAGCACTGCACATGCTCAGCTTCTTGGTTATGTGTTTGCCCTAGTATTGCCCTCCGCTGCAAATAGAAGCTTCCAATGAGATGGGAAAGCTGAGCTGATATATGGGACTAAATAGAAATCCATTTAATGCTACACACATTTAGTAGCATCTATTCTATGCTTCACTCTGAGCCCAACACAAGGTCTGTGCATTTATAATTGCAAGTGTCCTTATTTCATGAGCATTTTTGAGGTATGAAGGGATTGTAGTTCAAAACAAGTTGCAGTGAGTACAGTTGTCGGAGATACGTTTCCAGAATGACCAAAAATGGTACTTTAACAACTGAGGTCTTATTTTTAATACCACACATTGTCCAATTACTATAGTCTGGTTTTTTTCATGTAAGTTATTACTTCGATTGCTATATATTAGAATTTTCATCATCTGTAATCAACCTCTCCTTTCCCAGTGTCCTGTGTAACAACCAGCTCTCCTGAACTGAGATAAATCTCCAGAATCTTCCAACTAAAATATAGAAGCAAAATAAACAATTAATAGAGGAAAAATAAGCATCTTCACAATGTAAGAGCTTGGATATCTTTACTTATGACATAACCACAGTTGATACTACTAATGTGTTTCTTGGCCACTTATTTTTTAAAGCTTTCTTATGATATACTTAATGGTAGACTAAGGTTGAAACCTTTTCACAATGTTTACTTCCTCCATTAAAATGATGGGTCTTTTGTTTCAGAAGAGTCAATGGAGACTTCTAAAGCCTTTGAATTATGAGTAGACTACACTTAAAAGCCTATGTTACTGATAGAAATCTAAGATCTTTGTGTATATGCATTTGCACTTTCCAGGAAAAAGGAAATTGATGTAATGTTATTCCAATTCAAGTCTGTTTACATCCTCCATAAGAGGAAATTATTGGCAGTTTTCCCTACTAATGGAAGCTGTCAACAAAAAAGTCAAGGCCTTTCAGGTTCTGGCTTTCTTATCAATGGGACAATCACTTTAGAAGCATGGGGTTTAAATGACTGCAGAGTGTTCATTCAGAGAGATCTATTCCAAATCCTTTCAAATGTCCTTGAAAATATGTTTTCTTCAACTTGAAAACATGAAGATTTATTATTAAATCATGTCACATGCAACTATGGAAGTAACAGACAAAAGATATCCCACAATTTTTTTAAAGTTACTGTCATTTTAAAGATTGGCACAGAAAGGACCATAGTGATACTCCAAATATGGATTTTATTATAAATTTGATCTTTTTTCCAATCAACAGCCAGTATGAGCTTTTATTGTGTCAGTCAACATTTTCTTAAATATTTTTATTACCACCTTTATTTTTTGAGAGTATAATATACTTATATCTTTCTCTACTTCTCCCTCTAAATCTTCCCCTATTATCTTTAATGACCTCTTCAAATTCTTGGCTTCTTACTTTTATTAATTGTTATTATATACATAGGTATATTATAGGTACATATGTATTCCTAAATATAACATCTTCACTCTGTATAATATTATTTTTATGTATGTTTTCATGGCTCACCAATTAGTATTGGACAAGCAATTGGTATACACTTCACCTGTCATTTTTTTGTGTAATGTTAGTCCCTGTGGGCTTTTTCTCTCTACATTAGCCTGTCTATTATTATTGACCGTACTTAGCTCCTGTTTGATGTGTGCTTTGGCGTAATTTTATCTAAATTTCAAACTTGAAATTACACATCAATTAGTTTGAGATAATTTTTACTCTACCAAATGATCTTCAAAATAATTTAATCATAGTCTTAAACATGTATATCTGCTAAGAAGATGATTAAAAGATAAAACCTCATAATGTAAACAGGATAGATTTAATTTGAGGTAAGCTGTTTAAAATTACATCAAGAATGGAAGTAATCTTTTAATATCTTACTCTGTTGAGAACTTTAAAAATTAAAGTAAGACCTTTGTTTAATTTTTCTCTGCTTCTTAGGTTGTTTCATTAAGACATATTGCTATATTTTTGATTCTCAATTTCTCATATTTAAAAATAGTGGAGAGAGAGGAACACTGCTTCATTGCTGGTGGGAATGCAAACTTGTACAGCCACTTTGGAAATCTATCTGGTGCTATCTCAGATAACTGGGAATAGGGCTTCCTCAAGACCCAGCTATCCCACTCCTTGGAATATACCCAGAAGATGCTCCAGCACACATCAAGAAAATTTGCTCAACCATGTTCATAGCAGCCTTATTCATAATAGCCAGAACATGGAAACAGCCTAAGTGTCCATCAGTAGAAGAATGGATAAAGAAACTGTGGTACATATACACTATGGAATACTACTCAGCTATTAAAAACAAGGAATTCCCAAAATTTGTGGACAAATGGGTTGAGCTAGAAATGATCATAATGAGTGAGTTAACCCAGAAACAGAAAGAATCACATGGTATATACTCACTTATATCTGCATACTAGCCCAAGGGGCATGTCCCACGAAAGCCTTCACTTACCAGGAAACTGGGACAGAGGTGAGGACATCCTATTGGGACTCTAGATGAGAGAACCATGGGAGAATAACAAAGTAGAAGGACCCAGAGGGTCCTAGAAACCTACAAGTAGAACATTATGATAGGCAGATTTGGGCCCAGGGGTCCCGCTCAAACTAAGGCACCAGCCAAGGACAATACAGGTGGTAAACTTTAAACCCCTACCCAGATCTAGCCAATGGACAGGACATTCTCCACAGTTGAGTGGAGAGTGGGGTATGACTTTCACATGAACTCTGGTCCCTCATATTTGACCATGTCCCCTGGAGGGGGAGACCTGGTGGCACTCAGAGGAAGGACAGCAAGTAGCCAAGAAGAGACTTGATACCCTATGAGCATATACAGGGGGAGGTAATCCCCCTCAGGAAAAGTCATAGGAGAGGGGAATAATGGGAAAATGGGAGGAAGGGAAGAATGGGAGAATATAAGGGATGGGATAACCATTGAGATGTAACAAGAATAAATTAATAAAAAATTTTAAAAAATAGCATAAATATAAATAAGAGTCCAACTTTACTTTTATACCAATTGAAATATATAAACAGGTATATTTTAAAAACACATATGCCAATGTTCTATAATTTAGTACATGTCAATTTTCTAATATAAAAATGATGAAAAAATTTGACTTCCATTGATGAATCTAACATCTAAACTTAGAAACAATCTCACTAATCCATTTCGCTAGTGGCCCTAGAAATTTTAGGAAAAAAAAAATCTTTCCATGAATAATACTTGGCAATAAAAAAAAAAAAACAAATGTTTATTTGTATAAAAAAAATCGAATTAAGAAAAGTATATAGGAAGCTTCTAAAATGGCAGTGCCCAGTAAGTACTGTATCTGATCTACTGCATGGGGACCAGGGACTTGAATGGGGCCACAGACTGCTTAATCTAGAAAACTGTAGGTGAGTGGGGTCCTGCACAGCGCAGACCACTTGCGGGTCTGGCCACGGGTCAAGCAACAGACCCCAGTGGTCCTGAGCCCACTCTCCAGAACTCAAAGAGAACTCACCTACTGGCTACAGCCTGCAGATAAAGCCCAAATTCAGTGTATGGGTTGGTTCAGGAGCATAAACAGGGGGATGAGGTTCCCCTCAGTCACAGTCATAGGGGAGGGGAGTAAGGGGGAAATGGGAAGGAGGGAGGGAGGAATGAGAGGATACAAGGGATGGGATAACTATTTAGATACAATATGAATGAATTAATTTTAAAAAGGAGGGAAAAAAAGAAAAGAAAATAGGGGTTTTTGAGAAGGGCTCAGATAAACCAAGTCCAGTTAATACAGAATGTGATGGCCAAGCAAAGTGAGTCAAGTCTGAACAAACATAGGAAGCTTCATAGAAGCTTTAAAAGGTAATGTTTAGAAACTAATCTTAGGAGAAGCAAAGATTCTCAGCAGAGTGCTCCAAATATAGCCACACTCATTAGGTTTAAGTATATCAGCCAGATATCTGACAAGACTGACTAAGATAGGCAAGTATGGGAACATAGAGACTGATCACAGTGATCTAGACAGAAGATGGTAATAGTGGATTATTCTGTTGTCACAGACTAACCGCATGGGCAGGAAAAAAGAACTGTACTCTGGAAATATTTGCTTTATAATGTTGGCAGAATTTGCTGAATGGCTTGCCAGAAATTGTCTGTACCTCCACATATTAGGCTTAGTTAATCAAAGCTACCACTCAGTAAATGAAGAATAATATGCTAAGAAGAAATTATGTTTTATCATTGTCATTTTTCACTAGTTGGATGGTTCTCTCTTGGAAAAGCTAAATGTTTTATGTGGAGGAAAAACAGAACTTCATATGGAAACATAATAAGATTGAGATATCCATGTAGGTGGGCACAATTCTGGTTTTTAGCTTCAAGAGCTACCATATACTCAAATATGTACTAGACATCTAGCTATATAATAATAAGAGTAGAGTTATGAATTGAGAAGGAGTGAGAGACATAAGCATTAGAGAGGAAGTGGGGGAATAATGCATATATGTAGAATTAAACAACTAATTTTTAAATATGTACATTTTAGGTAACCCAAAGTCTTACATTTTCTTTGGGGGTTGGTGAGTTTGTACAGCAGGTAACTGTGCTAGTTGACATCCATGATGGTCTGGGTTCAATCCCAAGAACCTACATAGTAGAAGCAGAGAACCAACTCCTGGAAGTTGTTCTTTGAGCTCCAAAAATAAATATATCATGGCACATGTATGGACACACAAGTAACACACACACACACACACACACACACACACAAACAAACACACACACTCACACAAAACAAATTTAGGAAAGTAATACACACAAAACAAATTTAGGAAAGTAATAAAAATGAATCTTGTAAAGGTGTTTACTATAGCCATTTAAATATCTTCTATTTCCATTGTAGTATCATTTTTTCCTCTCTTGGATTCATAATTTTATATGTAGTCAAATAAATAAATAATAACACTACTTGACTATAATAGTTTACTCAGGGTAAATCTACTTTGAATGCCATCCCATCTAGGGTGAGTAAACAGGCAATTTCCAGAATATTTCATGACAATAATAATTTACTTTATCAAGTTTTAGAACAATGTTTAAGAATCCTAATGAGCTGTACATTATTCCTATGGCAACAATGTATAATGAAGATAATGAAGCAGATCACTATGTTCTACTTAAAGTTGGTTGTCTCCATAAGTAACAGATTCTTTGCAGTGTACTGTATCATTGCAGAATATACTTTGGAGACAATTTTATTGACTGTATCTTAACCATGGAATTAATTCTGTGTTTGTATAATGATATATGAGCCACTTTGTATAATTTAAACTAAGAAGACTGTACTCTTTAAAACAGAGGTTGACTCAGAATTTTAAATGTATTAATTATATTGCCATTTTAAAATTGTGTATTTTGATTGACTTAATAATATGTCACCAATTTGCTATTTATATTGTTATAGCTTTAAATTATTGTGAATTCAGAGTGCCATATAACTCATATAGTAACAAAACTGTAGTAGGATTAGTTCCATTGTTGATAAATAAAATTAAAACCCTATATGTAGCAACTTCAAATATAAACCCTTTCAAGCACTATTGGAAACTAACAAGATAAAATTTAGCACAAATTACAGATATTATGACAACGCTTGTGAAAAGGTTTGAGAATTGTTACTTTAATACTGTTGCTCAACCTAAGGCTATTTATGTCACATCATCACTTCCATTGTTTTCCACTCAGAAAAGCAGTTTAAGCAGTTTCTGATGGTCTTTTTATTTGTCAATTTCCTTTCCTGGTGCACTTGTCAACGCGGAGCTGACTTGAGACACAGTTTATTGAATCTGCCATCATATGCTATTTAGAATGTCATCATTCAACATTGTAATACCATTCTGTTGAAGACCAGATGGTGCGTTTAAGTATCTTATTGGAGATTTTCATCTGATTCATTATTGTGATTTGTGGTCTTATAAAGAAACACTTAATCATTCTTATGCAGCAAGGGCTTCGGAAGCTACTAGACACTTTCTGTTTTGATGAGTAATTTGTGTCACCATTCTGCTAGTGTGGCAGAATCTGCAGCTTGTATTAACAATGTTTATTCTACCTAGAAGTAATACTGAAGATATTGAGGTCATAATAGTGCTTTGTACTGGGCAAAGCTGCATTTCTTCTCCCATGAGGTTAGTAACACAATTAATATATAGCTATCTAGCCATAATTATACCATCTCAAGAATATATAAAACATGTGATCAGCAGTAATCACTGGTTTCTTATGAGGGAAATATGAATTGTTCTTTGAGATTTCCTTCTGTTCTTCTACTTGAGAAGACAATTTCTATTGCTTGGTTACAGAATTAAGAAGGCAACTTAAAAAAGAAATAGTTTGCTGGGGTTTACATTTCCATGGGTTAGAATATTGTCCACCATGGCAGAAAACATGGCAGTAGGAAGGCATCCCTTGGCACTGGAACAGTAGTGGAGGATGTACATGTTTATTTGCAAGCACAAGACAGAAAAAGAACTAACTGTGAATGGGCGAGGCTTTTCAAACCTCAAAGTCTACTCCTAGGACCCCATCTCTTCTGACAAGGCCATGTCACTTAAACCCTTCCTAAATAGTTCCACTGACTGGGGACCAAATATGGACCTCATGAACCTATGAAGGAAAATTTCAAGCAGACCACCACATTCCGCTCCATGGCCTCCAGAGTTTTTTTTAAACATGTCATAACACAAAATGCATTTACTCGACCTTCAATAGTCCCCATAGCTTTCGCAGTTGCAAGACTGTTTAAAAGTCCAAAGTTTCTTCTGCGACCCAAGGAAATACCATAATTGTAACCTCTTATAAAATCAAAAACCAAATTAAATATTTCCAACACACAGTGGCACAGAATATGTTACAATAGGTGAGGAACTACTGGACCAAAGGATTACTAAAACCAGTAGTACCACCTCCAAATCCAATAACTCCATGTCTAATGTCAAAGGCCCCTACCCTTCGAGCTTTTCTGCCTGCCACATGCTTTTCTCTATCTGATTTTACCCCCCTGTCAGTAGCTCTCCTTAGAAGGTATTCCATTACTCTGGCATATTCAATTTCTTGGAATTTTAAATACAATACAGGCTTCACTTTCACAACTTCATACATAAAACAGCCTCTGGGACTTTCATTAAGGGATATCCGCTGATTCTAAGGTTGAAATATTGAGAGAAAACTGACACGTTTGACTTGAAACACACATGTCCATTCTGACACAAATGAACACATACATACATACATACTTCAAATCTCACGTATATGCAGATATATTCAGTATATACTTTAAAGTCTCTTTACAATGAATGTGTAAGGAAAAAATATTTCTTGAAAAAAGAGAAAGGTCAATCTATACTTGGTAATAATCACACAACTAAAAGACAAAGGGAAAAAACACTTTAAATACAAAACAGAATTTAAGTTTAAAAAAATGACATTTGGTCTGCAAAACCCATATTGAAAACATCTGGTTTTTTTTAATGGCTGCCCTATGAAGTAGTCAAAAATTGTAAAGCAAAAAATGTCTTTTAAAAATGAGATAAACACTTGCAAATATCAGTGAAACAGTGAGCACATATCAGAATCCCCATGAGAAGCTATCTGGAAAAAGGTATTTATCAGAAACATTGTTGATCTTCCTCCTTCTGTCATATTCTATAGATACATCTAAAATTCTTGGTATTTTAAGTTATGTAGATTAGACAATGAAAACAGATACCTAACTATACATTCCCTATGACCTACTCAAACTAATTTTTAAAAAAATTTTCCCTACTTTTTGAAAATTTCCACCAGGAGTGTTTCGTTGATATGATTGATAACACCGCCTCTCCTCTCTCCACTCCCCTGGTACCCATCAATATTTCTCAGACTAATGATATCTGGTTATTATTAGCAATAATTTATAGCATAAATACCATGAATAATTAAATATGAAATATAGTATGTAAGTATTATATTTTATCTACATTTAGTGTTGTTCATATATGCATGTGTCTAGAACCTACCATTGAGAATGGATCACCCATCAGGGTTCTTGTCCATGGATAAAACTGATTCTTTCTCTTTTTTTCACCGAACTATAGTTCATATCTCTTTCCCACATCCACGGTGACATGGCGATTATTATTCTCAACATTTCAGGCTTCACAGATTCAGCATCCCCGCCTTGTCTAGCATACATCCTGCAGGACCTGTTCTCTGTCTCTTTCAATCATTGCCTTCTTCTTATACTTTCTCTGTGCCTTCACTGTAGAGTTTGACTGCGGACATATCAGTTAACACTGGGCATGTCATAGTCACATGTTCTCTGAATTTGGACCTTTTGCCTCAAAAAGACGCTTCTTTGATGGAAGGTGAAAGCTAATATTTAGTAATTCATTAAGTTATAAAATGAGAGTCATGACTGCAACAACAATAATATTAATGTATTTATTATGAGTTTACACCTACATCATTTTGAAATACCTCATAAAATTTCAAGTACCATAAGGCAATTATTTTTGAAATCTTATTTCTAGGTTTAGTTATCAACATGGCAAAGAAAGTAAGGCAGCATAATGGTGCTTTAGTCCTGTAGGAGGCCAAAAGTAAAGACATTTGAACACAAACATGAAATATGAACAATAAAAATATATAAAATTTGAATTTATATACAGGAAAATATCTTGCAGTATGACTGGTATGGAACTAGATGTCTCATCACAAATTAATATAAATTTGACAACGCAATAGCATACTGTTTGCTGACCTCAGATATCAAAGTTTGGAGGGAGCATGAAATGTCTGAAAGGGAGAAAAGTTATCACCTTCTGTGGGTATCAGAAAAGCAGGCAAAAAAAAAAAAATTGAAAGCAGGAGGATGACTTGGAGTCACTTGTTCATTATATAAGGCTACTGATGTGGCAGGAGACAGCAGAGGGCTATGGAGAGCAGAGACTTCATGGGTCTACATGGGCCAGTCCTTTATCTTTGGCCAGATATGCAAGATATATAGTGTTAGGGTCATCTGTAGCTTGCTGAGGGAGTGGTGGGTAGAGTGGAAGTCCTGAGGGTTGCAAGATGTTAAAAGAAAATGAGTACCAATAAGCCAGTCCAGGACATCTCTGTGCTCAATTGACGCTATATGTATGCCGAGCTGTGGACTAGAGACTAAACTTAACATGTTGGTGATATTCATTCAACATGACCTATGATTACCTGGGCTTCTTAACAAACTTTCCAGGCTACTAGACAAGTCATAATTATTCAGTAGAAACAACTGTACATTAAACATTGAGTATTCATGTTTTCAATGTTTTATACTTTAGGGTGATGTTCCAAGGTAGTAAGTTGGGCTTCTAGCACACATTATGGAGTGGGGGAAAAAACTACATCTGTGGCTATTTTATTACTCACAATGGGGAAAGAACAGTATAAAATAAATGTCACCTTTTAATAAGCCTCTAAATCAACAAAATATATTAGTTTTACTGTCCCAACTCTTCGTATGTCTTAAAATAATCTATATTATAAAATCAGAAAGATTTATACAAAACCTCTTGTGGATACATTCTAGAACATGAGTATCCTAAGATAAAATGCCCGCATGCTGCAGCGAGAAGCTAAGCAGTCCACTTCCTACACAGAATCACAATCTTGTTTGGAATTATGACTAATCAAATTCAGATCGAGTTACTTCAACATGGTCATTGAAGGACATATTCTCAGCAATAAATGACATGAATCTGCTGCTTCAAAAAATTTCCCATTAGATAAACTGTGGTTAAGGAGAAGGCTGCACATAAATAGACGTATATATGCATTCTGTATCTTCTACTCAGTATTACAGTGAATAAAATTGTTTTAGGAAACAAAGTGACTCTTAGAAGAAGAAGGTTAAATTAATACCAGCAACCAATTTACAAACTTGGTGAAATACAAGTAACAAATTAATTATTGTCCAAAATTATTACTTTCCCTGCAAAAGGAGAACAATAATATAGAATGGTTGTCATATATAAAGAAATGGCAGGATAAAGACACACAAGGAATTCTCAAAGGAAAAAAAAAAAAAAAAAAACAGTATTTCAACCCAGAATACTGGGTTTTTTCTATCTGGCTGGTTTTACTCCCTGTCAGTAGCTCTTCTTAGAAGGTATTCCATTACTCTGGCATATTCAACTTCTTGTAACTTTAAATAAAATACAGGCTTCACTTTCACAACTCCATTCATACAACAGCCTCTGGGACTTTCATGAAGGGATATCTGCTTGATTCTAAGGCAATGCAGATTCAGTTTTATATTGTCAAGTACCGAAATTTCCTAACCATTTGAATTTACACTTGAAAAGGAAAGACACAAAGACAAAACAAAAAGCAAAACCAAAAACAACCAACCAAACAAACAAACAAAAAAAAAACCCAAACAAACAAAACAAAACAAAACAGAAGGCTGAGTGGCGCTAACTGGAAATTCATTATTGCTATTTTGCAGTTTGTTCTACCACATAAGTCAACACAACACAAACCTAAGTATTTTGAGTAACAATCAAGGTAGTACGGATTATTGGCAACACAATATTACTTCAATAAGGAAGTTTTTACTTCTCAAAATTTTACTTTTGTAAATGTTATATATGTACATGATGGAATATGACAATTTGCCACCTGTATTTACCCATTTCAACCCACAATATATCCTCTCAATATTCCCTTCCTGAATTCATGTCTACAATTTTTAAAAAGCTAGCCATAAGCTCCAATTGCTGTTGCCTATATGCAGATGAATGTGATTCAATCCAACGTGACACAAGAAAACTACTCATCCTCAGAAAAGAATGATTCTTTCTTCTACAGCAGTAGTTAACTCTTAATAGCCCAATAAAGAAGAATGGAACCTGGAGATTCTATACTAAATTTAACTGGGAATTTTTGTTTTGACCTTGTGTTGGTATTCTGCAGGTAAATATAAACCTTAAGACTTAATAATCATGATGGTCATGTGTCTTAATTATGGTTCTATTGCTGTGAGGAGACATTGTGACCAAGGCAACTCAAAAAGAAAATGCATTTCATTGGGGACTCCCTTATAGTTTTAGAAGGTTAGTCTTTATCATCATGGTGGGAGGCAGACAGGCATGGCACTGGCCTAGGAGTGAAAAGCATTTTTTATTTTCTGACCTACAGGCAGTAGACAGAGGGAAGATGCTGGGCCTTGCATGAGGTTTTGAAACCTCAAAGCCCAACCCTAATGACTCACCTCCTACATGAAGGCCACGTCTACTCCAACAAGAGCATCCCTCCTTAACCCTCCCAAACAGTTCCACCAATTAGGTACTAACTATTCAAATGTATGAGCCTATGGGGGCCATTCTCATTCAAAACACAACACCATGTCATGTACAGAAATTGGCATTTAACAGCACTCCCTACAAACAACAACAGAAAACAATTATTTAGCTCACTTAAATTCAACATGTTTCTATGATGCAGCTATTAGAGCGGAAGCTGTTTGATCTCTAATACTCCTTACTTGTTGGAGATAAATCTGAAAGTTCAATGAAGGAGGAGACACATTGAAAATATCTATGATAATATTAGCAAGCTAAATATAGTGACATAACTTTAATCTCAACACTTGAGAGGCCAAGGTATATGGATAAGTAGTTGGACTCCAGCATGGGTTATATAATGAATATCTCCTTAAAACCTGAGAAAGAACCCCACTAAAACAAAGATCCAATAGATTCAGTACTTTTTTTTAGTGTTCAATTTTCTCATGTTACATCCTTACTGTAGCCCCCTTCCTGGTCACCTCTCAGTCCCACCTTCCCTCTCTCATTCCCCAGGTCCTCTTCCCTAGGTCAGAAAGAGAGACTCCTCCTCTCTTATCCTCTGACCTCAGCCTATCAAGTCTCACCTAGACTGTGGCCTCTGTGGGCTGGCAAGGCTGTCCCATCAGGGAGAGGTATTCAATGAGTAGGCACCAGAGTCTATGTCAGAAATAGCCGCACTCAAAATATTACTGGACCCACAAGGAGACTTTGTTGCCTATCTACTATATGTGAGCAGAGGGTCTACGTCCTTATCATGCATGGTCGTTGGTTGATGCATCAGTCTCTGCAGCATGCTCCCCTGCCCCAACCAAGATTTGTTTGCTCCATTGGTCTCCTTGTGGAATTCCTGTCTACTCTAGTCCCTTCTTTCCCCCAACTATTCCTTAAGACTCCCTGTGCTCCATCATGGATGGAGTTTGGCTCTGTGTCTCAGCATCTGCTTGAACCTCCTACTGGGTCAAGTCTTTCAGAGAACCTCTATAGTAGACTTCCTTCCTATTCCTTCTCTTCAACTCTTCCAAGGTCTATTCTATTTGCCCTTCTGAATGAGAATTAAGCATTCCCCTTAGGCTCTTCCTTGCTATTTAGTTTCTTCCTGTATATTGTAGTGTGGTTATCCTCTATTATTTGTAAGTGAGTATATAAGTTTTATATATGTTTATAAGTGAGTATAAGCCATGCATGTCTTTCTGGATCTGGGTTACCTCCCTCAGGATGATCTTTCTACTTCCATTCATTTGCCTGCAAATGTCATGATTTCCTTGTTTTAGTAGCTGAGTAGTATTCTGTTCTGTAAATGTACCAGAGTTTCTCCCTGATCTGAAGCTGTATTATAAAGCAACAGTAATAAAAACTTCATGGTACTGGCATAGAAACATACAGATGAATTGATGAAATTGAATAAAAGACCCAGAAAAAACAAAAACAAAAAACAAACCTATGAACACTTGATTATTGACAAAGAAGCCAAGACCATACAGTGGGAAAAATAGCTTCTTCAATAAATGGTGGTGCTCTAACTGGATGTCTGTGTGTAGAATGATGCAAATTCACCCTTATTCATCACCCTGCACAAAACTAAAGCCCAAGTGGATTAAATATCTCAACATAAATCCAGACCCACTAAGTCTGTTATAATAAATAATGGGGAAGAGTCTTCAGCTCATTGGCACAGGAGAAAACTTCCTGAACAGACTACCAACAGCTTAGGCACTAAGATTAACAAGTTAACTCCTGAAAGTTAAAAGCCTCTGTAAGGCAAAGGACACTGTCAACAGAACAAATGAAAGCCTGCAGACTGGGGAAAGATCTTAAGCTACTCTACATCTGACAGATGGCTAATATCCAAAATATATAAAGAAATTAAACATCAGCAAACCAAATAATCAAATTAAAGATAGGGTATAGATTATGTAATTGATTTTTATTATTAGATTTATTTTTGTTCCATTTTCACCATTCTCTGTAATCTTTCCTGTTTTTTTTTTTTTTTAAGTAAGAATATATTAAAAACTACTTTCATAGGTCTCCCACCCACATCTTGGGTAAATTTTATCACATAATATCAACTGTATATATTTAAATGTATATTTATTTATAAAATATTTTCAAGCCTTCTTTTTTGTATATTATTTGGTGGGAAGATATAAAGTAGTTGATAAAATTGTACATAGAATTTTAAGCATCACAGTTGATTTAGGCTATTGGGATTACTTACACACAAAAGTTATAATGGTTCTAACAGTTCAGGCTTTAATAAATGGTACAATTACAGAGCTGACACTTTCAAGGGCATACAGTTCTGTAGTCTAAGTACATATAAATTCTGTAGCAACAAATATTTTATTTATAATTTTTAGCTACATGTATTTTTCCTGAAAGTATAGATTAATGAATATCAATTAAAAGAAATGGTGTTTATTCAGACAAGTCTTAAGATACCTCACTTATTTTAATATAAAAAATTTAATAAAAAGATACTATGTTTACCCTCAAATTATTTTATTCCTTCAAAATAAATTGATTATTTTATTTCAACTAGCTACTACACAAAGCAATTTTGATCTCAACGGTCAATCAAATAAATAAAAAATATAGAAAACAAGGATGCTGCAGGTTGTTATTATGACAATGTTGCAAAGTTTCACACGAAAATAAGCAGAAAATAAACTGTTCTCATCATGACATTCATAGCACAGTCACTGATTCATATTTTAACTAATCTCAGCAACAAAGGTGTTTTGCTCCATGACTCTTGACATTTAATATAATAAGGATCTATTTCTCATTTATGTTTCTGAGAGTTTGGCAAAACAAAATCTGACATTGGGATACAAAAACAAGCTGCAAATTGTGCCACCAGGGCATTCATATTCTTGTCCTGCCATTGAAAACTGAAGACTGTGAGCCAAGGGCTTCACATAAAAAACAAAATCAACACCTTGTGTGCAGAATATTGAACAGCACATTTTAATTTTGTTTTTAAAAGTTGAGTAAAGAGAAAGAATACAGGTGCCAGTTTTACATGAATCATGGCTATTTTGGAATCATCTCCTGGGGTTTAAGTTAATGAATTTTAATACGGAGCTACTTGGCTACTTCAAGGCCTTCAAAACATCTCATTGTTATGGTGCTAAGACAAAATCCATTCAATGTGTTTCATTACTAACAGTCATGAGTCAAGAACAAAATGTGAAATGACAGCAAACAATGTTAGCTTCTCAGAGTGAAGAAAAGTCTATTTGTATCATTCTGGCAGTATGAGCTTTTATGTTTCAAAACCATTTGCATTAAAACAAAAAAGATCAAAAATCCCTCTTCACTCATCTTTTTTCTCTCTCTGAATTATTTGGAATTTTAAAAACTAAACAAGAAGGTTGTAGATAGCAATCTTTACTAGCAGCAGAGGAGAAATTCACAATGAGGAGTTGAACATGATTCCAAATTGTGCAGAGGCTGTAATGATTAGGAAAGCAGGGAGTACAATTTGACAACATAGGTTCCTTGGGAAAGAGTATAGCTGCACATCTAGAGAAATGTCAAGTATGAAAACGAAATACCTACCACTTAGTAATCTGAAATCAATCAATCATTAAAAGTATGGCATTTATTTAGCTAGGCATTTCCGTGGACTAACATATAGTACATTTTGAAGCAAACTACGCTAGTAGTCTGGAATATTAAGATCTCATCACTTAGTGAGCAAGTGCCGTTATTTTAAAAAGAAAATTAGTGTTGGGGAACATAATCCAGTTGACTCGGGGCTTGTCTAGCATGCATAGTGATGAATTTTACTATGGACAATATTGATGGCTATAAGATTTCTGTGATAATTCTAAGAATCGGGATAAAATCTCTAAGTCAATTAAAGTTCTCTGTAACACATAGTTGTGTGGACAGGAAGTAAGATGACATGTTAGTTTATGCTAACTAAAAGCTACCAAACTTACTGAGATTTTCCTGGAGTCTGGAAGCAGATAAACACCTTATGAATGAGGGGAAAAATGATTTATTGCATCATTTGGGTAAGCTTTCTGGTTCTCACCTTCTGCACGGGTCAGACAGACCTTCGCACACTCATCAATCACAGCACACAGAAACAGTATAGTCCGCAAAGGAAGAACATAACAAAATACTGTTGCATACGCCTGCACACAACTTACATGCCAAAGAAGCAAAATATGTGATGAAATGAAGGTTGTCGATTCACTGAGCTTGTGATATTGATGAATTTCAGCCTGTTGAGGGTGGCTCAGAATAATCAGAAGTATTTCTTTAATTAAATATTGTTTTATTTTTTACATCTATATTTATATTGTTACTCATATATAATAAACTACCTACAGCCAGAGGAACCATAAAACAATCAGAAACTATATAAATGTTACAATCTTAGTGTTTTGGCTATTTGTATTTGGCAATCTTGAAGAAAACATCTTTCCTATCTTGGTGCCTCTAAAATTCTGGATGTAAATCAATATCTATCATATTTCATCATTATCAACTTAAGACATCTATGTAGACCTACAAGTATCTTAAACCCTAAACAACTAGGCTTAATTATAAAACTAAACTATCTGGTCTTCAATCACATCAGAGACTCGAGAAGGAATAAACTTTATTACCTGAATATACAGGGGGTGCAGGTTAGCAGCTTCCCAAATGAGAAGATGACAGAGATAGTTTGCTAGCCCAGCACTCACCAAACACTCTCTATAATGTTGGGGCATCTCCTTCAGCCTTCTGGCCCAATATATCTGACAGACATATTTGCGAGGTAGGTAATATTGAGAAAATGCTTACCCCGTCTTGGCAGAATTTGGCAATCGATTCTGCCTGCATGCAAGCTTGCCCCTTTTTAGTCAGAATTCTACCACAGAATAGTCTGTGGTAGAAATGACATTTTGCCCATTGGGTGGTTTGCCACATTGAAGGCATCTCCAGAAGGAGATTCTTTGATTCTCATTCTTTTCTTTGAGGTATGCTGGGTGTTGCCAGGAGTTAACCTGTCTTGTTGTCAAAGGATCTTTAGAATAATATAAAAAAAACAAGTTTAAATGTCATATTCTTGACATGGGGCTGTTGAGAATGGGTCTCCCAAGGCCAAAGCTGCCTTGGAACAAGTGATTTGATATTATCTTTAAACTCCTAATCTTTCCTCCCCTCTTGTGTCTATGTCCCAAGTGCTGGTCTTGTAAGTATACACTACGATTCCCATATTGCATCATGGAATGCTCAGGCAGAGAAGGCAGAGTCACACTGTTGAACTACGGGAAAATCTCTGCACTTGGTTTTGTCTGAATAAAGAAGCCTGGCAGTGACACAAGCCCCCGCCCCCCAATGAAGATAGCTTCTGGGAGCCAGAAAAAAAAAAATACTGAAATAGAAACCGTTTCCTCTAGCATTCAAAGGAAAAGCTTGATGACATTCAACCTTTAGTTGAGAGAGACTCAAGACAGTGAACAAGAATGTTCAAACATTCCCTTGGAAGGCAACATGAGTGCTCTCCACCCAGGCAAGGAATATAACATGCCTCCCTACTCAGAGGACACTACATTATCCCCAGTCCACAGAGCTGCATAAGCTCCTTCTAGGTTCTGTCTTTGTACAGAAGTGGTCCAAAGACATCAATGACCAATGGAGAAAAATCTTATCAAAGATATGCAAAATGGGAGAGGAAATTTTATTTTGGGAGGCCTCAGATGCTTCATCCAAAAAGCCTGCTGTTTGATAGAAAACTAACAGTTGTAAATTTTTGTTGGAAAGTGATATAGCTCTTTATAGAAACTGGAGGCTTTATTGATAACATTCTTTTCTATTGTACTAGTTTGATCATATTTTAGTAGTTATACCTCGGAATTATAACATACTACCAAAGACACTGTGATACATGATTTGGGCTTTGATTTTAGGGTATGTGGTATATCTGTATTTTATTTTTTATTATGGTCTACTTTTTTCATTTTCTCAATTTAACATTGAATGTTTTCTTAAGTTTTTCTATGGTTTTTCAATGCGATAAAGAATTTTAAGCATACTTTAATTTTCTTTCTCTCTCATCTCTCTCATACATACATACCTACCTATCATCTACCATCTCTCTTTCTGGAATAAATCTCTTGGTAGTTGCCTTGTGAATTGTGACACAGTAAGAGTATTGTGCTAAAAAGTATCAAAATAATCACATAACAACTAGAATATGTACTTAATATATAAAGTCTTTCTAAATGGGAATAGAAAAAGACAATTATACTTTATTATGTGATAGATTTATTCACATTACATCCTGATTGTAATCCCTTTGCTCATATATGCACTTTCCCACTCAACCTCCCTCTTCCGTGCTATTCCATTCCCCTAGACCTCTGACAAGGGGGACCTCCTCCTCCACCTTCTGAGCACAGCCTTCAGGTCTCATCAGGATAGCCTGTGTCCTTCCTCTGTGTGCCCTCAGGGCATCCCTACCAAGGGGAAGTGATCAAATAGAGAGCACCAGAGTTCATGTCAGAGTCAGTTCTGGCTCACCACTACCACCACCACCTCGGTCCAGAGGCACCAACCTTGACGGTCTCCCTGTGGATTCCGGCCTCTCTTGGTCCTTCCATCCCCCCACTCTTCCATACAACTCTAGGTCCTCTGCCCAGAATGCGGCTGTGAGTCCCAGCCTCTGTCCTGATTCCCTGCTGGGTGGAGTCCCTCAGAGGACATCTATGTTGGACTAATATCTACTTATAAGTGAGTATATACCATATGTGTCCTTCGGGGTCTAGATTTCCTCATCTTTAGAAGCTGAGTAGTATTTGATTGTGGAAATGTACCACAGTTTCTTCATCTGTTCTTCAGTTGTGGGACATTTAGATTGTTTCCAGATTCTGGCCATTATGAATAAAGTTGCTATGAACATAGTTGAGCAAATATCCTTGTTGTATTTTGAACACTTTTTATAGTTTATTCTACTTTTTATAATATATTAAGTACAGTTAGTGTTACCTGTCTATGCATAAGTTCAGAGACATCCACTAGCAATATCAATACACCGAAAGCCACAGAAGTGAAGAAACACTCTCCCTCCCTCTCCACCCATCAGCTTCCAATATTTCCTCATCCAGTGTTGGTGCCTTGTGATCCCCTCCACACTCATACTACAAATTTTTGCTGGCTTGACTTTGTACAACTCTTGTACAGGCAACCAGAGATGTCCTGTGTTCATCAGTGCAACAGCCTGGTCAGGCTCCAAAGTCCTCCTTGACTTCTGACTCTTAGGGTCATTTACACTTCTTCCTCGGTGTTCCCTGAGCATTGAGAGCTCCACCATTGGGGGATGGTGCTCTTGAACAGAATACTACAGAGTTATTTAATGTCATCAAGTCAAGTGCATAAGCTTGCTGGTCTAATTTAGTCTTTGAAATACTGTGGGTATCTTCATTTCTGTTTTAGAACTGCTTATTTGATTATATTTAACAAGAGTCTAATATTTGAAGACTTTCCCTTGGCAGGCAGGCCCTGTGGGCACACAGAGGATGGGGATGCAGGCTATCAGGATGAGATCTGATAGGTTGTGATCAGCATGTGGGGGAGGAGGCCTATGCCCTCTCAGAGGTCTAGGGGAGGGGAATAGGGATTGAGAGTGAGCTAGGGGAGGAAAATATGGCTGGAGAGGGATAGAGGATGGGGACAGGAAGATAAGAGTGAGGGGATAACAACATGGTTGGAATTTGAATAAATTATAATTAAAATTTAATATAAAAAGATATTTAAACTTGTTTTGAGTTTACATAGAAGTAGTCTCTAGTAGTACAAAATAGAAAAACTCTTTATCCACTGGAACAAGTAATCATGTTAATTCATAAAGACAAACTATTCACTGTTGGGGAAGCAAACAGTCCTTAAATTTTAGTCTCTGTGTTAAAGAGAAACATACATACATACACACACACATACACACACATACACATACATACATACATACATACATACACGTTGCATGCATGCATACATACATACATGATACATACATACATACATACATATATACATGGATGTCTATGCTTCCTACAAATGAGCATCCACTTGCTTTCCACAAGATATCTCTATTTGTTCTGTTACACACAAAGACACAAGACATCCTCTCATCCCGGACATCCTGTTAACTGATCTGGCTAAACTGAGTGAGATCACTTTTTCATTAACCATTCCAGTATAAATTTTATACTCAGTGAAGAGGCTGACTAGTGATGTTCTTTTATTTCTATGGCATTATTTGAGTAGCTGTAACCCCATTGTCAGATTCTGTCACAGCTGCTAACATTTTATATTCTAGGGTAGTGAATATTCTGAGATCACAGACACATATATCTATCCTTTAGGGTAAATTCCAAATGCTTTCTTCATATTCAGTGAGTTTTTTATGATGTTTTCCACCTGAAGTTATTTTCCCTCTTCTGTATCTCACAGAAAGTTATGTCTCTCGGTGTAGTTTTGCTATTATACGATGACTTGCTACCATCTGCTGAGGTCTATTAATCTCTTTGTCTTTTTACCTTTGAATTCTTCCTGTCAACTTACACAAAGCCTTGCTACGGTGAAAAAGCCTAATAAAAATGATCCAATAAAAAGAGAATTGTTAAAGCAATAATCCTTGGGTTATCAAGGGATGTTGTTGCTTTTGAAACCACGCATTTCTGCATTGCTTGATGTTTTTATAATGAGTACATTCTATTTTCATAACTAGAAGAATAAAAATTTTTATATGTTATTAAGTTTTTACTCTAGGGGCAACATTATGAAATTATTCCAAAACCATTAAACATAATTGGACTAAAATGTTTCAATTATTAGTCTAATATCCTTTTATTGTGCTTCATTTTGAAAATAACAATGAAGAGGAAATGGAAAACTTTTAATGTTCTTGTGCCTATTTCTTTAATTAAATTCTGTTTCTTTTTTCATTGCTTTTTTATTCTTATTTTGTATATTATATGTAATATGCATAAAATAATAATGAAGATAATGAATAATATTATAGTTATATCTTAATGGAATCTAAATATTAAAGTTATATTTTAAAGTAAAGGTGATATTTTATATTTTTCTAATTATTATTCCTTCAATATTTTTTCCTTCCCTAACAATGAAAGATTTTAAAGATTTGCTTTCACAGTTATCTATTGTCTTCATTTCCCTCATAAGCATTAATAGATTGGAAAGGGGTTGTAGGCACTATTTTCTGATTTATTCTCATTACTGATGGTCATTAATTATTTCTTTATATTTCTTGCTTTATAAATAAGAATCAAATAATCAGTTTTAAAAGAGCAAAGCAGTTTTGCAATGAACAATTCTAAAACTAGAAATTAGTGCTATTCCTGAAACATCAACTAGATAGTTTCAAATTTTATAAATGAACATTTTGGTTGGATCTGATTATTACTAAATATAAAAATTTAAATTTGTGTGATTTTATTATTTACTCTTGTCCCAATATATTAAATGACTTTTATCTTCAAAGAGAGAATGTTTCTTTGTCTCTATCATCTTTGTCTATGCATTTGTCATTTTGGAACTTTGTTAAAAGAATGGAGTTCTTGGTTCTGGAGAAGAAGAATAAATTAGAAAGAAAAAAAACCTGTAATCACATAATTTACACTGTAACAGAGGAAATACAATGATAAAAAGAGACACGTCTTCACGTAAATATCACCTACTCAATTTGAATTTCCATTCCTTCTTAGTTTCAAAGCTCCCATATGGCCTGTTGTCCCTTCGCTGTCCACTAATTACGCTACATGTCATAGTCCAGCCTTCTATATAATGCATTTTTCAATTAGGACAAAGAAGTATAAATACAGTTTCTTTTCTTTGCTTTTGAGAAAACACTATAATGTTAGAACAGTTTATGAGTTTTGGAGAACATTGATAAAGCTGCTGCAATAATTCGGCACAGAGAGCACTGTGTCAGCATCCAGGACTGTCACACAAATCTCTAAAAGCCGATGCATTATTAATACACCTCAAAGTGAAAACCACCCATTTTTGCCTGGAATGTTGTCATTGAGGTGGAATACAAAATAACACCTGATTTTATTGTTTTAATTTTATTTATGAGCAATTTATGTACATGTTTGTTTGCATGCTTCTTATGTGCTAGGTGTCTAAGTTTGTCAGAAAAGGATTACGGAGCACCTAAAACTAGTTACAGCTGGGTTTAAGCTGTCATGTGCTTCCTGGGAACCAAATTCTGATCCTCTGGAAGACCAGACAATGTTCTTAATCACTAAGCCATAAGTCCATTTCTCATTCACCATGATTTAATGGTGTTTGTTTGTGTAACATATAGAAAAGACATGTAAGTAATTGATTTGGGGAAAACTGAGGAAGAAGATATTTAACTCTTAAGACAATTGGTTCAAACTGAGGAAGGAGTTAATATAGGATTGTTTCTTTAAGAGGGTGTGGACATTGAATGCTCTTGTAAAATAACATATGATTCAAGAACCATATTATTTTTCCAGTAACTAAAGTTAGAACATGATTGGTTGAAATTGGAATGACAATATCTATGTCATCAATACCTTGAAAGTATTACTTATTGGTTATTAAACAAGAATTATCTTGGAACAAGAGACAATATATAAGGATTAGTAAATACTGAGCAATAACTGTTCTAAGATAACAATTATTTTGTGCCCTGATTATTCAGCATATAGATGTGTAATATCTGTGAGGATAAACTGTAGTAAAGCTGATTATCTGAGCTCGAAGTGGGTGCTGCGGAGGGAGGATACAATCAAGAAGACAAGTGTGCTATGCTAAGACATGGCTTTGTGTCATATAAGAGAAAAGAAACCTACTAATCCAGAGTGCTTACGTAGTGGGATGTTTGAAAGTCATATAACTTTCCTTACATCAAGAAAATGAAGTTACTAAACACACTCTCATAAGTGATATTTTAGTAATTACAAATGTCACTAGTTTTTATTTCTATGCTTTTAGAAACATTTAAGTTGCCCAGGTGAATAGCTTAATTACCATTGTAAGTATATTTTTGTGGTAAATTTATGTACTTATATAGCATGTTTTGATTAAATTCAGCCCCTATTTGCTCTCTTGCAATTCTTCTTATACCCTTTCCTCCCCACCCTATATACATGTTATCCTCTTTCTCTTTGTTCCTACTGAATCTATTTTATCTTGCCTACATAAATATAGGACCATCTATTGGTTTCATGGGTAGCCTCTGTGGGACCCCTCTATGAAGCACACTTACTCAATAAGTATCAGTTGCCAACATTTTCTCAGGATGAGACATCTTAAACCCCTATAAGTCCATGCTGGGATTTTGACTGTTTTGATCTTATTTAAAACTTGCTGATACAGCAACAACACTGTGTAAAAATGTTGTACTATCCAATGAATACAATTTCACTGAAGATGTCCATTAGCTCTAGATCTTACTGTCACTTTATGCTTTTACTAGAATGATTTCTGAGCATTTTGGGAAGTAGTTGATATAGATCTCATTTATAAATGAGCACTCCATGGTCACTTATTTTTTTTTTGTGCATATTCACGTGTTGAGTCACTGTATTTATCACCATCCACTAATCTCTAATAAAGAGAGATATGTACTGATCTATTGGTATATTGATAAGAACCAAGTATAGACTTAATAATTATGTCTATTTAGCAAAATAACACTATTAGCCTCCCTAGGACCTATGACCTAGCAAGCCATGGGTTTGGTACATTGATTCCATCTTTTAAGCATGGATATAAATCCAACTAGATGTAGTTAGTCACTTTCCTAGCACTCATGACATTATTGCACCAGTAGGCATTCCTTACCAGGTCACATGAGTGTGACACACAAGGCTCAGAACTGAATAAACTGCTTAGTATAAATAGAAACTTCCAGGACTGTGAAAGTTAGCCTGTAGAGATGAAGTGTGAAAGTTGATATCAATTTATTTTTTAAGTCCATTTGACTCAAGTAAGTGGTGTCTTCATCAAGAAGCTCTCACCATTAAGTTCTAGAATGTAACCAGAAGCAGTGGAGATAGCATGCAATTTCTGGGGGACCATTTATAAGACCTCTGTCCCCCAACCAACTTGTCAAGAAAGGGAAGCCCATACCAGACATTGGGCTTTTTATTTGAGAATAAGGGATAGGTTTAAATACGTGGTCACCAGTTGGTAGAACTATTTTTGGAAAGATGATGTTAGAGGCAATATCCCATTGAGGCAGTGGGCTTTGAGGTCTTCGAAGGGCTAGTGTCATTCTCAGTATGCCCTCTGCCTCCTACTTTGATGTCCAGATATTAATCCTCATCTGTTCTTGATGCCATGACTCTGTTCTGTCATAATGGACTTTAACATTATGAAATGGTAAGCCTGAATAAATGGTTTCTTTTATAAGTTACTTTGGTGAACACATAGATAAGATTCTATCAAAAGATAAAGTAAAATAGTTAGATAATGTCTTCAAAAACCCCATAGACATAAAGAATATTTCACTTAAAAGTGTTTTCATTATTTTAAATATTCATAGACAATAAGACAGGTTAAATCCTGGCAACACCCAGCCTACCTCAAAGAGGGTGATGAGTATCAAAGAACCTCCTTATGGAGATGGCTTCAAATGTGGCCAACAAGCCACTGGACAAAATGGACTTGTTTCTACCAACAGCCAGCATTCTGCCTAAAAAAGTGTAAGCTTGGATGCAGGCAGAATCGATGCCCAAACTCTGCCAAGTTGTCTTGGTAAGCAAGTCCTAAATAATTCCTGCCTCACAAATATGTCTGTCAGATGTACTGGGCCATAAGGCTGAAGATGATGATACAACATTATACAGAGATTTGGTTGGCTGCTCAAGTAGCAAATTGCCTCTGTCATCTTCTCATTTGGAAATCTATTAACCTGCACTCCTTGCATACTCAGGTAACCAATTTTATTCCATCTCAAGTCTCTGATGGTATTGAAGACATGAGAGTTTAGTTTTACAATTAATCCTGGTTGTTTAGGGGTTAAGATGTTTTTAGGTCTAGATAGATGATTTAAGTTGATAATGATGATATATGATAGATATTGATTTACATTCAGAATTGTAGACTCACCAAGATAAGAAAGATGTTTTCTTCAAGGATGTCACATATAAAAAGTCAAAATACTAAGAATGTAACATTTATATAATTCCTGATTGTGTCATGGTTCTTTTTGCTGTAAGAAGTTTCTTGTATATAGGTGTAACGATATCAATGTATGTGTAAAAAATAAAAAATATAAAAAGAATAAAAAGAAAAAGATAAAAGTTGTCTTGTTCATGATGCTTTCTCACAGCAAAAGGAAACTAAGCCATTATGTCTTTGAAAGAAAATAAAATCATGGAATTGATAAGATACCCTGTGAGCGATGGATCACTTTGTCTACATTGTCACTAAAATGATTTTGTCTCTGAACTAAAGCAGAACTTTCTATTCTTTGGGACCTGGTCAGAAAAAGCCAATACTTTCACATAGTTGAAAGACTAGTAAGGCCATCTTCCCTCGAGTATTCCCAAGTTACTTGACCATTTTATGAAGCAGTAATATAAATATAGGCAAGTTCTCTGCAGGCTATCCAGATGAGACTTGATAGGCTGGAGTCAGATGACAGGGAAGGAGACTTCCCTTTTCTAAGTACTAGGGAAAGGGGATGAGATTCGGAGGGTGGGACCAAGAGGAGATGAGGGAGGGGCTGACAATCAGGATGTAAAATGAACAAATTAAAAATTAAAAAAAAATTTAAAAAATAGGCAAGTTCAGTTTGTATTCAAATTGACTGATATATTAACTTTCAAAATAATATGTTAAATAAAAATACATTTATTTATTAATACTTAAATGTTCTATTTGCTTTAAGAAGAATAGGAACTTCTTATGCATTTATTAAATTAAATACCATCTTGTCCATCAAATGGAAGGACTAGCTAAAGTTAAAGTTTTTCCAGTCTCCAGTGATGTCATTGTGTGTCATGCCAGATTTTAATATAATATTTCATGGAATAAAATAGACATCAGATTTAATTAATCCATCGCCTTTTCCTATGAGGAGACACTTTTTAAAAGTTGCTCTGTACTTGTAAAGGATTTATCTAGCTCAATGCATTTTTTTCCCACTATCCTGCTGAATACTCCCACAGAAGTGAGAATTGGATAAGTAGCTGTGATTTGCTGTAAGTGAATCAGTGTACTTATGGACTTTAAGCAGATGTCTTTGGTATAGACACATTGAAATTTGTTTATAAATTTTACAAAATCAATTATATTATATTTATATATTCACAGCCCTAGAATTACATATATATGAGAGATGGCTCAGAGGTTAAGAACACTAGCTGTTCTTCCAAAGATCCTGAGTTCAATTCCTGACAACCATATGGTGGATCACAACCATCTATAATGAGATCTGGTGCCCTCTTCTGGTATACAGGTGTACATGCAGGCAGACTACTGTATAAATAAAAATAAATAAATCTTTTAAAAAAATAGAATTACATATATATGAAATGAAATACTTTCTAAATAAATTCTTACAGATGTTAATATGATACTCTCCAATTTCACACTGCTCGTAAATTAAGCTAGGACATCATTTTTAAAGTTTTAAAAAGTAATACAAAAATAAACTCATACATTCAAAATGGAATTCGATGTTTTCTTTTTACCAGAGATTGAAGGGGGAGATTATGGGCACATATTTTCTCCCTAACCACTGCTATAAACAGTTCTCACGTGTCAAAGTTCTGCATAATGATAGTTCTAAAGTGGTTTAAAATTGCAAGAAGTCATATTTATTAGGACATGAATATTGAAAAGCAATTATTGCTTAATAGACTTTTTATAAGACACTATTTACGTACAGCTGCTCAGTTGCTATAAATTCTGCTTGAATGTATCATGCAAATATCAACACCTGTGCACATTTCTAAGCACTGAGCCAAATTTCATAGTGGATTCTTAGTCCGATTTTTTTTTGTGCCCAAAAGATTTTTTATTTTCTTCTAATTTCCATTTTTTACAATATTTGTCATTAAAATGGTGTTCATTTTTCCCTCATTCAAATTGTGTTGTGAGAGTTGTTTTGAGGAACAGTTTTTGTGTTAGAATACTTCACTGTTTATAAAAAACTTATTTAGATAAATTATAGGAGGGCAGGTGTCTTTGGGCAAATGATTTAAGACCCCCATCACAGATTAACTGCCTCCACTATTTTTGAGATAAATAGAGAATCTCAGCACTATAACAGATTCTGTAGAGTTGGGCACAGTTCAAACTTTGGTCAGTAATAATGAGAGACAGAGAAGGGGACTAGTTACCAATTTCATATATCAAAGGCTTGACCCCAACAATAGACTTACTCCAGCTAGGTAACTTCCTAAATTTTTTAGCACTTCTCAAAAATAACAGCATAAGCTTTGGAGCAAATGTTTAGCACATGGGCTTGGAGGGTATGTGGAGAACCGATTACATTCCAACGCTGGCATTTCCCCCTGCTGCTAGAGGCCAATAATGGTCTCATCAAACAGTGTACGTTTAGCCCATTTTTAAGATTACTGTAAAACAGATATTCTGTCATTATTTGAAGACCACTTTTTATATTCAAGGCAAAACTCTTACCTGTGATTTAAATACAATCTAAAGAAGAAAATGATATACTTACAATAGTCCATGACAAACAACAAGCAGTGCCATTTCATTGAAAATAAATTGCCAAGAATGGAAAATAAGCAACAGCAAGCTGGAAACCCATTAGAGGAAGCATTATGACATATATACCTATGTCTGGAATCCATGTTGCCTAAAAGTCCAACCATGTTTCACATTGACTGGCTTATCTGGCCATTATTTATAATCTCAGTGTAAATCTCAATGACGCAAGAACCCTTTCATGCTTTCCTGTTTCTGACACAGATGACTCCAGTGTCTTTCCCCCCTCTGGAAGTAGTCTGGAGTCCTTGAAAGTATATGGTTGTAATAAGTACCCTATGAGTATCCTAATGGGTGAAGATGGAAAAACATTTCTTATATGAATGTATACATAAAGAATGCCATAATATTTTCTCAGAGGAATTTTTTTTTAATTTATTCTTGTTACATCTCAATGTTTATCCCATCCCTTGTATCCTCCCATTCCTCCCCCCCCCCATTTTCCCATTATTCCCCTCCCCTATGACTGTTCCTGAGGGGGATTACCTTCCCCTATATATTCTCATAGGGTATCAAGTCTCTTCTTGGCTACTTGCTGTCCTTCCTCTGAGTGCCACCAGGTCTCCCCCTCCAGGGGACATGGTCAAATGTGAGGCGCCAGAGTACGTGAGAAAGTCGTATCACACTCTCCACTCAACTGTGGAGAATATTCTGACCATTGGCTAGATCTGGGAAGGGGTTTAAAGTTTACCTCCTGTATTGTCCTTGGCTGGTGCCTTAGTTTGAGCGGGACCCCTGGGCCCAAATCTGCCTATCATATTGTTCTACTTGTAGATTTCTAGGACCCAGGAATTTTTGAACCTAGAACAGTTGAGGTCTGGCCAATTCCTGAGATGGCTTCAAGACACTTTTCTATTAGCCAGGTACAAAGTGGGTTCTTTTCCTTTTTTCTCATAAAAAATGTGCCTTATCTTTTTCACTTATATATTACCTACCAACTTCTCTTTTCCCTCAACTGAAAGCCATAATGCATCCCCTACCTGCTCACTCTCCCTTCAGAAGTGACCCGACCTTCTAGGGATATCAGGCAAACCCTGCATAACAAACTACAATACGACCAGGCACATACTATCACATCAAGGCTGCCACACGAGTATGCAAAAAAAAAAAAAAAAAAAAAAAGTCAGAATATCTTCCCACTTTTAGAACTCCCACAAGACCCCAAGCTACTCAGCAATAATATATATGCAGCACACCTGGGACAAGGGAGCCCCTACCAGCTCCTTGATCTCTAGTAGCCTCCAGGATTCCAATTAACTTAATTTGATGTGGCTGTGTCTCTTGGTGTACCTGAACTCCGGTTCATCCAATGTTTCCTCCCCTAGTAGGAGTCACTGAGCTTCGCCTACTATTTAGCTGTGGCACTCTGCATCTTGTCTGTCTGAGGGTGTCCTTGTCTTACAGAGGCTTTTCAGTTTAATTAGGTCCCAATTATTAATTGTTGGTCTTCGTGCCTGAGCTATTGATGTTCTATTTAGGAAGTTGTCTCCTGTGCCAAAACCTTCAATCCTATTCCCCACCTTTACTTCTGTTATGTTAATTGTAGCTGGTTTTCTGTTGAGGCCTTTGATTTACTTTGGCATGAGTTTTGTGTAGGGTTATAGGTTGGATCCACATGCATTCTCCCACAGACCAACATCCAGGAAGTCCAGCACCGTTTGTCAAACGTACTGTCTTTTTCCCTTGTACATTTGGTTTCTTTATAAAAAAAATCAGGTGTCTATAGGTGGATGGATTTGTGTCTGCATCTTCAATTCAGTTCATCAGTGTGTATGTTTTTATGGCAAAACCATGAGTTTTTATTACTGTAGCTCTGTAGTTAAGGTTGAGGTCAGGGATGGTGAAAACTCCAGAAGTTCTTTCATTATATAGATCTTAGCTATCTTGGGTTTTTTTCCTTTCATCATACAAAGTTGAGTATTGTTCTTTCAAAGTCCATAAAGAATTGTGTTGGAAGCTTGATGGATATTGCATTAGATATGTAGATTGCTTTTGGTAGAATGGATAATTTTTACTATGTTAATCCTATGGTTCCATGAGCAGGGGAGATATTTACATCTTCTGATATCTTCTTTGGTTTCCTCCTTTAGAGACTTTAAGTTTTTATCATATATGTCTTTCACTTGCTGGGCTACAGTTACATATGATATTTAAATTATTTTTGGCTATTGTGGAGAGTGTGGTTTCCATGATTTCATTCTCAGCCCATTTGTCATTTGTATATAAGAGGAGTATGGGTTTGTTTTTTTCTGATTTGACTTTTTTTGCTTCTTTGCACCCAGGCACCTCGATAAAGGTTTTTATCAGTTGTAGATTTTCTCTGGTAGAATTTTTGAGGTCACTTATGTATACTATCATATAACCTGCAAAGTACTTTGACTTCTTCTTTCAAATTTGTATGCCTTTTATCTACTTTTGCTGACTTGTTGCTCTAGCTAAAACTTCAAGTACTAGATTGAACAGCTATGAAGAGAGTGGACATCCTTTCTTTGGTCCCAATTTTAGTGGAATTGCTTTGAGTTTCACTCCATTTAGTTTGATGTAAGTTATACTTTTGTTGTAAATTGTTTTTGACAGCCTAAGTGTTCCTCAGTAGAAGAATGGACTAAGAAACTGTGGTACATTTACACTATGGAATACTACTCAACTATTAAAAACAAGGAATTCCTGAAATTTGTTGACAAATGGATTGATCTAGAAATGATCATAATGAGTGAGTTCACCCAGAAGCAAAAAGAGACAAACGGTATATACTCACTTATATCAAAACACTAGTCCAAGGGATATGTACCATGAAAAACTTTACTTACCAAGAAAGTGGATCAGAGGAGAGGACATCCTATTGAGACTTTAGGCAAGAGTAGCATGGAAGAATGGGGAAATAGTAGGACCTACAGGGTCCTGGAAACCTACAAGAAGAACTTTATGACAGGCAAATCTGGGTCCTGGGGTCCTCCTCAAACTAAAGCAACAGCCAAGGAGAATACAGGCAGTAAATTTAGAACCCCTACCAAGACCTAGCCAACGAACATGATATTCTCCACCGTTGAGTGGAGAGTGAGATCTGACTCTCACACGAACTCTGGTGCCCCTTTTCTGACCACGTCCCCTGGATGGGGAGGCCTGGCGGCACTCAGAGGAAGGATAACAAGTTACCAAGAAGACACTCGATATTCTAGGAGCATATATAGGGGGAGGAGGTCTCCCGCAATCACAGACATAGGGGAGGGGAGAAGGGGAGAAGTGGGAGGGAGGGAAGAATGGGAGGAAACAGGGGAAGGGTTAACAATTGAGATGTAATATGAATAAATTTATAAAAATGTAATTATTAAAAAAAAAGTAAATTGCTTTTGTTGTGTTTACTTATATCCCTTGTATCTCTGAGCTCTCCAAGATTTCTATCATGAAGGGAAGTAGGATTTTGTACTTTCAGGTGACATCTTTTTTTATGTTGAACCACCTGTGCATCTCTGAGATGAAGCTTATATGATCATGGTGTATGATCTTTTTGATGTTTTTTGGATTTGATTTATGAGTATTTTATTGAAAATATTTTGTCCATGAGGGAAATAAGCCTGAAGTCTCTTTCTTTGTTGAATCTTTGTGTGGTTTGGATATCAGAGTGACTGTGGCTTCATAAGGCAATAGTCTGTCTGTTTCTATTTTGTGTTATAATTTAAGGAATGGTAGTTTCAGCACTTCTTTGGTAGTCTGGTAGAATTCTGCCTTAAAACCTTCTGGCTCTGAGCTTTGGGGTAGGGGATTGGAAGACTTTTAATAATTGTTGCTATTTCACTAAGGGTTATAAGTCAATTTCACTTTTTAAATCTGATCTTGACTTAACTTGGATAAGTGGTATCTATCAAGAAAACTGTTCATTTCATTTAGATTTTCCAATTTGAAGAATTACATAATGATTCTTTGTATTTCCTGCTGTCTGTTGTTATGTCCACATTTTCATTTCTGATTTTTTAAATTTATATATTTTCTCTGTGTGTTTTAGTTGGCTTGGATAAGGGTTTGTAATCTTTTTGATTTTTCAAGAGAACAAACTATCTGTTTCACTGTTTCTTTGTATTATTCTCATTGTTTCTAATTATTTATTTCAGCTTTCCTGTAGGTTGATTATTTCCTGCCATTTACTCCTCCTAGGTGTCTCTGTTTCTTTTTGTTCTAGAGATTTCAAGTGTGCTGTTAAATTGCTAATGTGAATTATTTGAGATTTCCTTATGAAAGCACTTAATTCTATGAACTTCCCTCTTTGCACTGCTTTCATTGTGCCCCATAAATTAGGGTATGTTATAGCTTCATTTTCATTGAGTTCTAGTAAGTCTTTAATTTCTGCATTTATGCCTTTATCCAGTAGCCATTGCCTAGGAGTTGTTTAGTTTCCATGAGTTTGTAGGCCTTCTGTTATTTTGCTGTTGTTGAAATCCAGCCTTAATAAATGGTGGTTTGATAAATTATAGTGGGTTATTTCTTGTTTCTGTTGAAATTTGCTTTGTGACTATGTATGTGGACAATTTTCAGACTATTATATAATGTGTTTGGGTGAAGTGTTCTGTAGATACCTGTTAGGTCCATTTGATTCAAAATGTCTGCTAACCCCATTATTTCTCTGTTTAAATTATGTTTGGATGATATTTCCATTTGTGAGAGTGAATTATTGGAGTCCCCACTGTTCATATTGCATATTAGTGAGTTATTAAAGTTTTAGTAATATCTCTTTTAGAAATGTGAGTGCCCTTGATTTGGGGCATGGATATTAAAATATAAAAAGCCATCTTGCTGTTTTTCCTTTGATAAGTATGAAATGTCTTTCTCCAAGGTCCTCTGTTGTCAGTCGACTAGGGGAGGAGAGTAGGGCAAAAGAGGGAGAGGAAACTGGAAGATACAAGTAAGGAGAAAGCAATCAGGATGTAATCTGAATAAATTATTTTTTTTTAAAAATAATGTCCTTCTCTATGTCTTTTGAAAAAATAATACAGAATTCTGAAAGTGAAAAACCTAGGTAAGCAAACAGGAAATGGAAACCCTAGAGTCACCAAAAGAATACAAGGGATAAAAGAGAATCTCAGGGGTTAAAGAATTTATCAGTCAAAGAAAATGTTAAATCTAAAAGAATTCCTAACACAACACATCCAGGAAATCTGGGACACTATGAAAAGGTCATATCTAAGAATAATAGGAATAGAAGAAAATTCCTACCTCAAGAACCCAGAAAAATTATTTAACACAATATGGAAGACATTCTAAAGAAGTAAATTCTTATAAAGGCACGAGAAGCTTACAGAAAACACTAAACACACTCAGAATATTAAAAGCTGAAAGGGAAAAATGCCGAGTAACATAAAAAGGCAGACCTATCAGAATTACACCTGACTTCTCAAGAAAGATTCCAAAATCCTAGGTGGGGAGACAAATGTTGCACAGAGTCTAAGAGACCACAGATTCCAGCCCAAACTAATATGCCTAGTAAAAGCTCAATTAGTATAGATGGAGAAAACAAGATATTTCATGAGAAAGTCAAATTTAAACACTATTTATCCACAAATCCAATCCTACAGAAAATACTAGAAGGAAAACACCAACTGTCCCCATGGAAGCACAGGAAACAAATAATATCACACCAACAAATCCAAAAGAAGACACACAGGCACGCACACACACACACACACACACACACACACACACACACACATAGTCACCATCATTAAAATAAAAGAAATTGACAATACATTCATCAGAAAGTTCTTCACTAACAATTAGTGAAAGGCAAATCTGGTTTGAAGTCTTTACTTCACAGCTCAGAGGCTGGAGCTCATGATTGTCTGCTCCCATTACTTAGGTCCTGAGGTAATTAATACTAAAAATGATGGTGGTGGGAGACAAATGGAGGGAATGAAGGTGTGCTTCAGGAGAACCAGAAAGCAGAAAGACTGCAAAGGACCAGGAGAATAGAATCAAGAACTAGTTGTAGCCCTCCTTGCCATGTTCCTACATCCACCCCAGTCATGCCTCACAAGTCAATGTTCTTATCCTGTTAGAAACCAACGGCTGCGTACTTGTGGATAATGTATACGGCCCACTGCATTTTCTCACTTTGAGCATTCTCACAGAACAGTGACTAGGAGCAGTAACTGTGATTGGCTGAAAATGGATCTGTATACTTTAGGAAGACATGCTATCAGATATCGTGAGTTTGTGGGTACATTGTGTGAGTGTACTCATGCATAACCACAACATTTTACAGATTCACAGGAGACGACAAGTTTGTAAATTTGGTTCTCTCCGTTCACATTTATGAGGATCAAAGGTAGGTCATTAGGCTTGCATGACAAGTGCTTTCCCAGGCACCATTTTCTAAAGCTTCTGAGGCCTAAGCCCTCAATGAGCATTCAAACCCTTCTTCTGTAGAGGTCATTTAATATTCACTTTATAACAGGTTTTTCCTACTGTTTAGTTCCAACAAGCCAAAACTTTAATATTTTTAAATGGAATTAAGAGCTGCTTAATGTGGTATTTGTAGCTCTGTGATAGAGGCTGACATTGATGTGCATGGATAAGTAAGTGAAGAACATACATTTAAATAAGTCAACTGCAATGGTATTGAAATGGGAAAAGAAGAATGCTATTAAAATTTATTTAACAAGAACCTAGTAATGTTTTCCATTTATTCATTTATTTAATCACCTTACAGCCTGATCATAGTCCCCTCCCCCCTCTCCTCCCAGTCCTGCCCTTACATATTTTTACTTTTAAAAGTTATAAGCATCAAATGATTAAAACAATATTACTAATTTATTAACCACAAATCAATTTATAGATGCGATTGTGAAATAAAAAGGATTCAAGGTAAATTTAAAAGGTTTTGTAAATTTACATATTAAATGTTGACTCGATACATTTGATTTTCTATTGTACAAAGAGTTATAAAGAAAAGAGAAGGAAGGGAAGAGAAAGAGAGAGGCCCTAAGTACCAGTGACCAGAGAAGCTAGGCATAAAATTTAGAGACTTCAAACAACAAATATTATTAACGAAACACTTCCATGGGTTCGAAATCTGATTCAGTTTGTTTAATTCCCCTCTTTTAAAGTCACTGCTTAGCTTGCCTTTCAGCTTGGGCTGGCAGAATTTTAAGACTAAACTTGGCTTAAAAAACCCCTCTGAAGCTTACCGAGGTGGCTATACACAAGTTGTAGTGCCTCAGTAGCACTCAGCCTAAAAGCTTGCTTCTTAAGACTCCATATGAACCCTAACCTAGGACTGCTTCTAACAGGCGCGTCCCTCCTCCGCTGTGAATGACAGAAGAGAAATCAGGAGAGAGTGAGTGCCCAAGGCAATACTCACCAGCTTTTCTTCTAATCTAACCATGGAAATAATAATTTATGTCATTCCTTGTATCCTGTCTGTAAGAATCAATTACATCAATGTATCTTTATAAACCATATTCCATAATACAAAGAGTGCTTCACTTTCCCTAACAGTTTCCTAATATGTAAGAACTGACACTGAGAGCCTTGAACTACATCACCGAATCCCAATTTGCAATCAAACATGTATCAAAAGCAACACATAGAAGAGAAATAAAAATTTTCAAAGAAAATAAACATAATATAGAATGAATTTCCCAGTGAATTTAAGTCTAAGGAGAAATACTAATATTGCCAGATATTGATACATTTTAAAGTAAATTTTAAAAAGCATTTCCATATTAAGAAATACTCTGATCATGAAGGCATATGACCCTAAGTACACCTAACCTTTATGTAAAAGAACTTATGTTTTCAGAGGACAATGGCAAGACGAATGTTTGGAGTACTCAATGGTAATAATAAGGTAAATAACATTATTTTTCATGTCAACAAAAAGGTTATCTGAAATAATTTGTTAGTATCAGGTTAAACTTCAAATATCTTCTTGCAAGATGCATCATTAAATGAGAGAAGCAAGTATAGAAAGGAAGTCATGTGTGTAAGGCACAGAGGGATCCCTAAAAGAGCATATTTACTGGTTTGTACAATTTGAATGTTAACACACACACAAGCACAGAGAAAGTTGCACAAACACAAACACATACACACACACACACGGGGGGGGGAGAAAGAGAGAGAGAGAGACAGAGAGAGAGAAAGAGAGACAGAGACAGAGAGAGGGAAAGAGAGAGACAGAGAAAAAGAGAGACAGAGACAAAGAGAGAGATAGAGACAGAAAGAAGACCCTGATTCAGTTTCTGATAACAGATGAGGTAGAGTCTCCCTCCATAGATTTGTTTGTTACCTTTAATCTTCTCAGGGGTTGACTGTTAAAGTCTTTCACTTTAAATTGGGTATTACTGGGCTCAAAATATCTTTTTCATATTTTGGAAAGCTATCTATCAGATATGTCTTTTACAAACACTTTCATCTTCTCTTTGCATAATCTTATCATGCCCTTCTATGTTCTTTATATAGCTGAAATTTTAACTTTACTGAAGTCCAGATTATCATGCTTTTCATTTATCTAAATGCTCATGGCCAAAGCCAAATTCATCGAGATTACCTTATGCATTTAAGTAGGCGTTAATGATTTTAGTTCTTTACCTCTGTCATCCAATGTGAGACTATGTGGTTAAAATTATTTTTTATTTATTGTTGCTTCTGCCTCATATGTGGTGTGTGCGAGAGACAGACAGAGAGAGAGAGAGAGAGAGAGAGAGAGAGAGAGAGAGAGAGAGAGAGAGAAGAGAGAGAGAAAGAGAGAGACTTGATTTACAGTATTTTTTTCTTGTGATGGGGAATCCAAGTTGCTTACATAAGTTTTTTTTTTAAGTTTATCAAAGAGATAAAAGTTTTAGATATATTAACATTACCAATGCTTGTAATCTGTACTGAAATCCACTATGTAGAAAGATTATTAATCTCACACCTTTGAGTCAATAGCAAAATCTTGCCCACACCGCAAAATGATTCTGAGTGAAAAGTATGAATTCTCTTTCCTTTTCTAGAGGACTATGTGAAGAGCTTTTAAATCTACAGTTAGAAGACAACAAACCAAACTTCACATTTGGAGCTTGTAACTGTGATAACAGCAGCCAGTGCTTTGCCCCAGGCTAGATTAATAGCTTACCAGAACTCTACTGCTTAATGGTACAACTCTGAAGTTTTGCTGTCTTAATACAACAAGCACTTAGGGGGAGGTAAAGACATTTGAAGCAAGCCTCATTGTTTACACAGGTCCAATCACTTCCTCATGCCTTTATATCTTTCAATTTGCACACCTTAAATCACTTTCCTAGACCCTCACAACTTCCTTAAGCTTTCATACCCTCACACATCTATAACTTTCATTTACATGCCTAAATTAATTTCTTCGACTCTCACAGGTTTCGTAAACATTAAACCGTTTCTTTTTTCCTACCAATTATTTACCAAGAGACACGAAATTGGAATTACTAAGAGCAGCCATTGCAAAGTAAATTTCTTTAAATAAACAGGTAGTAACAAAGCACATTTAACTCTTTGAGTATACAGCCTGCCTTTCTCAACAGGAAACTTAGGAGCTCTAGAAGGAAGCAAGAACTTTTATACATAAAAGGCACTGACCAGGCAGCTACAACTTCAAGGAGAAGAGCAGGTTTGCTCGCTACTGTTAAACCAAAAATACTGCTGTTAGCTGCTGCCATCTTCGTCGTCGTCATCATCATCATCATCATCACCACCGCAAATCTCAGAAGAAAAAATTAGAGAAGACATATAATCCAAATGGTCTCTACATTGGTATAAATGGCAGAGACTAAATCTTCTCTGGATGGTTACTCTAGGCTCTGTGATTTTATTGGAAAAAAAAAAAAAACTTTGGTGATCTTCTGGCTGTCACACAGGACAACAGACAGCATTACCCTTTTGGTCTCTAGACACAGGTCTGAGGGATTTACCTCTGTAGGAGAAACTTGAAAAACTTGACCTATGTTGGCATGTAGAATAGGACACTCAACAGTGTCCATAGTGTGTGCACAGCTCTTGCTGCTGGAGAGGCATGTGGTGGCTGTTTGCCCAGGTGTTGGCATTACTGTGATCCATGTGGAGATAGTTATGCCCCAGCTGCTTCTTCAGGGACATTAGAATTGCCCCTAAAGTCTGTCATTTCTGTCGATCATGGGAATCTTTTTCACTAAACACTTTAACTCCACATTCAATAGATATCTGAGGACTTTGGGGACCATTGCCTATTAAGTATATGTGATTTTAAACAAACTTTGCTTGTTTTTTGTAAGTTACTTTAGGCTCAATCTTGAAAACATATATAGAAGGTTAAAGCTTGCCCCTGGAAAATGGATGACATTTGTATTTAGCTTGATAGTAACATAGATCTGAGCATATTACATAATTTGATCATTTATAAGGGGACTGACCATTAACTTGCATGTCTTAATCATTCTTAACAGTTTAGATGTTACTAGCTTTTATATGATTGGGGTTTTTTTTTTTTTTTGTCTTATCCTTGTTAAGTTTTAGCCTTAAAAGTTTGAAATAAAGACATTTTAAAGTTACTTTAGTACCAAAATAAAACTTTAAAGCATAAATGCAGTCCACAGAGAGACTGAGAACTTTACTTTTCTGATCTTTTCATGGAGTATCTTTATAGAATAGTACAATTTCTTGTATGACCCTGTAGTTAAAGCTTAACAAAGTTAGCAAAGAGAAAGAAGCTAGAACTACATCTTCCAGTCAGTTACTATTAATCTGAAGAAAACCATGGGAGTTTATAAATCGTATTTATAAAATAAACATTGTTTTTATGTGAATCGTTTTAGAAGCCTGGTGATGAACAGTTTGCAAAGACATAAGTAGCTAAACATAATCCTCAAAGTCAGTTTCTTTTAACCTTAACAGACTGTTATAACTTTAAGAATTTATCATCATCCAAAAGTCTATCATAATCCAAAATATGCTGGAGAACTTGTGTTGTCTCCTTACTCTAAAATGGAGAAACAATGATAAACCAATGGCTTAGGTAGAATAGAGAAGTTTTGTGAGTGCTCCATTAATTGGTTTATAGTGTGTGGTCATCTTAAGAGGATGGTAAAGTTACTCTATCTTAACATTAATAAAAATGGCTGCCCTCTACAAGGTTGCTTCCGTCCTGGTGAGGTCAATAGCCAAGATGGAACTGTGCCTCATGGTTGCTATTTTTCTAACCAAGAGTTGAATGCAAGTAATAAATACAGTATGTTATAGTATACCTATTTTTCTAAGCAGGAGTTGAATAATGTATCTAATATGCTACAACAAATTAAGATTATCTATGTGTAGATTTTTAACTATACTCCTTTTGTTATAAATTTGAAGGCAAGCTTTTTGTTAGAGATGTTTAAATCAAGCCCAATAAACTTACTGAGATAAGTTATTGGATTTTTTTTGTTTTTTTATAATAATACCAGATAGCATATAAATCATAGAGATAAAATAAGAGTGGAAAGTAAGCTTACATGTAAGAGACTTTTGGAATCATTTGCTTATGATGTGACAGAAATTGTTACACTTGAGAATGTGGGAATCAGGTGTGACATCTTTGGCCATTGAGGTGTACTGAGGTCAAGTAGTGAGACACTGAGGCTTTGATGAAATCTGTATGTTCACAGTCACAGAGAGGAACTCTGTTTAAATGAGCTCCAAGAGGGAGGGCAGTACAAAGGAGAACAGGGTTATTGTGAGGTACAAAAGCCAAATTGTAGAAATCTGCCAGAATAAGGATTCTTATATGATAGAGGCCCAGATGGACACAAGAAAGCTGGGGGACTTAGCAGGCAGCTTCTAGAGAAAGATGAAAAAAACAAAACAAAACAAAACCTCCAAGAACAAAATGAGAATATGTGGAGAGGGAGAATGCATGTAAGAGAGAAAAGAGGTGTAAGTGTCCTGGTAACAAGATTTTTTTAAATATTGGGTATTCCCCAAGTTGACTGAAAAACTTGTCAAAAAAGAAATACCCCAAATCAAGGAGGAGAGACATTCCTTTCCACTTGATGGAAGGAGAGAACAGCCTCCTGGCACACCACACCAGTGTGTCTTTTAAAAAAAATATTTATTATAATTTATTCACCTGATTGTTATTCCCTCACTCTTATCTTACAGTTTCCACTCTCTCTCTCTCTCTCTCTCTCTCTCCCTCTTCTGCCCTATTCCCCTCTCTTAGACCTATGAGAGAAGGGCACTTCCTCCTCCACGATATGACAACAGCCTATCAGGTCTCATCTAGATAGCCTGCTTCCCTTTCCTCTGTATGCCTGCTGGGCCTCCCCACCAAGTGGAAGTGATCAAACTGGGGGCACCAGAATTCATGTCAGAGTCAGTTCTGGCTCCCCCTACAGCCATGGAGAATGAGCTGTCCATTGTATATCTGAACAGGTAGTCTATGTTTAATTCCTGCATTTTCTTTGGGTGGTGCGACAGTTTGTGCAGGCCACCCTGGGTCCAGTGTGTCCTTTATAACAACAGTAGGCAACGCTGAGAGCTCCACATGACACTTTGCCAGTAGAAGTGTGGAGAGAAAGGCAGAACCTTTCCATTTCCTGTGCACTCAGGAGGCTGTACCTGGCTCCAGGAAGTAGGTATCGATTGAGGGAACCACAGTGGAGAAGCATCTCAGGTGGAGAAATGAAAAGGCTAAAGAAGGAAATATAGTCGATGGCAGAAACCAAAGAGTCAAAAAATCCATACTTGCCTTGGGGTAGTCAAATCAGCTTGGCTCAGAAAAGAGAGTTGGATCCCCTGGATTTATATATGTTTATATATGTTTCTCCCAAGTTTCAGGCATCAGATAAATAAAGTGGGAGCATATATACCACATATATAGACTGAGGGCAGGAAACAGTTTCAAGGTATGAGTGAGAGGGGTGGCTCACTGTAGATACAAGAGCGAGGACAGCGAGAAGCAGTGAAAGAGACTGTACACTGAGCATGGAGAATACTCACTAGATATCAATGTACATAAAGGTCTACATTTATGAAATGAAATGCCACACAGGGCAAGGAAAGCCCAGTATTGGATTTGAAAATGTGAAGAAGTAAAGAACATCCTAATTAAGAAGGTGAACATTTTCTAAAATTCCCTATCTGTTAATATAGCAAGTGAGAAACTCATTGGCCTTGCTCCACTGTCTGTGAAATTATGTTATAAATCATTAAAAACAAGGAGACAAATAAATTTGTCACACTGTAAAAACAAATATTTTTCTACTGTAAGTTATGGACATAAGATTACAGGACCACTTGAATTAACGTTTAATAGACTCTTAAAAGTTTATAGTATTACTTACAGAAGGAACAGTGTTTTACAGCATACTATCATAGGTATTAAGAAAGAATGGAATTATGGCATGGTAAACTCTTTGATGAAATTAAATTTTTAAAAACCTTTAACTCAGAATGAAATTAAGTCAGAGTAAATACTACAATATTATTAAAGTATCACAACATCCTAGGCAGTGGTGGCATACTCCTTTAATCCCAGTACTAGGGAGACAGATGTAGGTGGATCTCTGATTTCGAGGCCAGCCTAGTTTATAGAGTGAGTTCCAGAATAGCCAGGGCTACACAGAGAAACCTTGCCTTAGATAAGAAAACATTACAGCAATATAAGTATTTAATAAGCAATTCATTAATACACCAAAATTTGTATTCATTCTAAAAGAGAACTATGTTTCCTCAAGAGTTTTCAGCATACTCAGAGCCATACTGTGCACATGGCGATCTTCAAAATTCAGTTTTCTCCAAGATATGAGCAAAAAATTACATCTCTTAAATTTTTATTGTGGGTGTTTTAAAAAAATCTAAATGTCTAATAATTTTGGAAGATATGAGATGCATGTTCTCTGATGAACTATTGGGTTTCAGGAAATTCCCCTTGACTGTATTCAGAAATATATTTTCATCTTCATATGACATTACTCAAGGTGAGAAATAAATATGCACTGTTCTGCTGAGTGACACTGACATCTTTTCTAAGTGAAAAAAAACTCTAGTAATTAAAATTTATGTCATAATTATGTTCAGGTAGAAATATTTTCACAATATATATATACTTTGGAGACTTTTTAGTGATTTTTTTTCTCAAATTGTACTAAAGACCCTCTGATTCAAATGCAGAAAGGCCTCATCACTATTTAATGAATAAACGTCTGTTTTATAAATATTTTGCCAGGCATTGTGGCGCATGCCTTTAATCCCAACACTTGGGAGGCAGAAACAAGTGGATCACTGTAAGTTTGAGGCCAGTCTGGTTTACAAAGTGATTCCAGGACAGCCGAGGCTACACAGAGAAACCTTGTCTCGAAAAACAAACAAACAGAAAAACAAACAAACAAATAAATATTTTGATTATTCAGGAAAGAAGAAACATTTCCAATAATATCATTTCATAATTTATATGGCTTAATCTAAGACCCTCTCCAAAGGGTTATGAAAGCGTATGGCAACAGGCAAAAATCCCTCTAAATAAATACAAAGTGTGTATTTTATGACCAAAAGTCTATGAGAAATAAATCTCTTTTTTTTTTTTTTAGAAATATACCTTTTAATTGGTCTAGGTAGACAATGTATAGTCAGTAATATATAACTACATATAGAAATGTTTCAGATACCTTCTTCAGTAATGTGGCCTTACAATTAGTATCTTAGGGTTTCTACTGATACGAAGAGATTCCATGGCCAAATGACAAGTTAGGCAGTAAAGGGTTTATTTCAGCTTACAGTTCCAGACAACTATCCACTACTGAGTGTATTCAGGGCAGGAACCTGGAGGCGGAAACTGATGCAGAAGTAGTGAAGGAGGTGCTGCTTCCTGGCTTGCTCCTCATGGCTTGATCTGCCTGATTTCTTACTGCAATCAGGGCCAACTAACAGAAATTATAGCATCCACAATGGGCTAGATCATCCTCTATCAGTCACTAAACATCAGAATGACTTACAGTAGGTGCTTATGGAGAAGTTTCTTAAATTGAGGTTCTGTCCTTCCAGGTAATTGTAGCTTATTAAAATTGATATAAAACAGGCTACCACAATAGGCGACTCATAAAAATGTACCTTGAAGTTAAAGTCTCTCCTGTATCCATCCCATATAGTTAACCTTACTAAGAGAAGCCCCACCCCATCACCCAAACTTTTAGGTGACTGTAAATTCACTTTGCCTACCATTCAAGTTCAGAACCCTTTCCACTTGCTTGCATGGCCCCATAAGAAATATACTCCTCAGCCCTTTTTCTGAGTTCTTCCTACCCTCTAATCTACCCCTCTTCTTCAGGCCTCTGGCATATTGAGTTAAAATTTATATCAATATAAACTGTTGAGTTCAAGATGTCTAGGTCCAATTTCAAGATGACAAGCAACACAAGAAGCAAAATAGTAGATCTCCCTCAAATATCACCATTCACATAATATTTGTCTTAAATGATAAAAAATTGTATGAGTTTGAAGAAACAAGCCTCAAAAGAATGATCATAAATATGGTAAAAAAAAAAAAAAAAAAGAAACTCAAAAAAAATTAATGACTATAAAAAGGACATGGATAAACTGTTGATTGAAGTCCAAGAAAACAAAAACATGCAGCTTAATGTAATAATGACTATTCCAGATACAAATATTGAATTAAATATAAAAATACTGCAGAAAACTAAAACTAAAATAAAACTATGAATATGAAAAATCAATGTCTTGACAGCTTAATGGATCACATAGAAGACAGAATGTCAGAGCTTTGAAAACAGGGACAGTGAATAATTTAGTTAAAAAAGATTTTTTAAGCTCTTGAATCGAATACGAAGAACTTCTTGGACACCACAAAAAGACTATAGGAATTATGAACAGAGAAGTGCAATTCCAGATCCGAATCATAGAAGATATTTAATATAAAATGAAGAAATTTGTACAACTCTAGGGGGAAAGATGTTTGTACAAGAACAAGAGGAATGCAGAACACCAAATAGACAGGACCAGAAAATAAACTTCCCATGCCATTTGGTAAAATACTAAATGTAGAAAACAAAGGGTAATGAAGCCTACATGGTACAAAGACTAAGTCATAAAAAATGACAAGACCATTGAAATAGCAGCCAATGTCTCAATGCAACTAAGGACCAAAAATGCTTGAAGCAATATGTGCTTTGTTTTGAAAGAACACTGTTGTCAAACCATATTCTTTTACTCAAGAAAAATACCTGAAGGGGAAAAGAAAATGTTCTCAATTAAAACAGGCTTCAGGAATTCCTGACCCAAATCCAGCTGTATGTAGAATACTAGGAGGGGCACTCAGGATTCAGTAGGAAAAGGTCATCCAATAAGCTATGCTAAAACAAACAACAATCCAGCTAACAAACAAAAATAGACTAGCAATTATGCCAAGTATGAATAAGAAAAAATAAAAATTACTTGGTCTTCTTGGTCCCTCTATTTTACCCCTTCTCTGGTCCTCTTCTATCAGTCACTACTTTCTGCCCCCCCACCACACTAATCAAGTTCACTCTGGAATATGAAAAATGAACTGGAGGTTTAATTTAGTCTATTGTCAAGAAATAATTATACTAAATAAACATAAACAATTAAACTGTATATGTATAAAGTAAAATAACTATAAAGACATGCAAAATTATTCTACCCTGCAGCATGAAAAAGGAACTCTTGTTATATTTTTTTTGTTGACAAAATATTTGATTTAAAGCAACTTAATTGGGAAATATTTTATTGGCTGAAAACTCTTGAATAATATTCTATTTTAAGGCCTCCAGGTAAATTTACACAACACACACACAGACAGACACACACACAAGCACATATGTGCACGTGCACACACACACAAACACACAAACACACATACACAGGGTGGTCAGTGGAGCAGGGAGGAAGACAGACAGAGACAGAAAGAAAAAGACAGAGATGAGACAGACAGACACGAGAATCAGAGAGAGAGAGAGAGAGAGAGAGAGAGAGAGAGAGAGAGAGAGAGAGAGAGAATGAGAACAAGATTATAGACAGACTGCAAGACAGACGGTATTTTACCAAAGAAAGTTAACATGTGATGCTAGATTGTATGAGTCTTATTGTCACAAAAGTATCTCCTGCAAAAAGAAAAATGTGTCATATGTGCAATGTTCTTCAAATAATTAAAGCATCATTGCAAAAAATGTATATAAATCACTCCTCTTACAGTCTGAAGACAAAAATTTTAATTTCCTGAATACATGCTTGCAAGTGAATAATGAAAAGCATGCTAAAAATTCTGACACACAAGGCTGAAAAGAGCCTTTGATTGATTGACGCTTCTGAAGGAAATTATGTAAAATGTTTAATCATGTTCCTTTAGGCTTGGTGTTAAAGTAATTGTTAGACAAACTAAAATTCTTTTTAATTCAGAGCCAAGTTTTTTAATTTTTATTCTATTTTAATTAACCACTTTTTAATTTGAAAACTAATGGCATTCATCAAGTGATTAATTCACAAACCATTTATAAAAATGTTACTAGAGAAAGGAAATATGAGGTATGAAAATGATTTCTTCTTAACTGAGTATGTAGGTAGGGAGATAGACGTCACCAGCAGTATTTTAGCCAAGGGAGCCTCTGGTAAATTACTTCACCCTGCCCCCATTTTTGCCTTCTTCTAGCTTACTTTCTCAACTCATTCACATATTTACTCGACTGTATTTATTAAATGCTAATTTAAAAGTGCCCTCCCATTTTAGTGGCTCTACCGTCACTAAATTCAGACACACGATAAATGACAGAAGCAATGAAGGAGTGAATATGATGTCCAGAGACCTGTACATGTACTGAGCGTATGTCAAAGGAAATCCTGCTGAGTATAACTTTGGCTGAATAATAAGATTATGAGTAAAGTTTTCATAATGGAACTAATAGAATACACAAACTTAAGTTACATCCTGCCTGCCAGTGACCCTGTAGTAGGGATAAATGTGTGTGACACTTGCTTGTAGAGTGAGAATATACTCTACAGAAGAAAACAGCAATAACAGTTGGACCTCAGAGATGAGCACTTGTTCAGTCAAGGCTCAGGTAGACTCCTTTTCTTCCTCTGCATAGAAATGCCTCATTCCTGACCTATTTGCCCACAAACAAATACTCAGCTCCGGGCATTCAATGATGTCTTCATTCTGCTATATCCAATTTAAAACATGAAGTTCATACTCATCTATGAAATAATCCTATGAAGTAATTTGTTTTGTAATTTGAGAGGTAATTAATATGCATTGGCAGGTGAGAAGTTTTTGCAATGGTTGATGATAAAACAGTGATTAAATCATGTTTGAAAGGCTTTCTAAAAGCATTTATTCTAGGAGAAATTGTATCTTGAGGGATATTATTTCTTAAAGAATCCTGTGTCTAACAAATCTGCCTCAACACTTACTGCAATGTAACAAGGGCAAAAGCTTGAATAGCTCAGGAATATCACATTTCCTCAGGAGACGTGATAAATACTATCTCATGGAGGTAAAAATACAGTTTTCCTTTTAATTATATTAATTATGCTAAAGCTTGAAACATACTGGAGGCTTTATGGTTTCTTTTAATCCTTTATATCAGGGTATATATCAAAGAAATTCAAAATGTGGTAGCTTTTTTTCTTTGTGTTTGTGGAAACTTCCATTTTCAATGCAGCAAGAAGAAGGGAGAACCAAATAATTATGACTTCTGTGAAGATCCTACATGAAAGCAAAGCTATGTTTTTCTTCTCTGAACTTTGTCTGGCCTTTAATGGCTGTTTTCTTAAATAAGATGCAGCAATTACATCCTGTCTGCTCCTGCCACAGCTGTCAGGCCTGTTTCTTGAAAAGCAGCTAAAAGAGTTTCTTCTGTGTGTAAATGAAAAAAAAATCTAAAGTATTTGTCACAATCAAGGTAGAGTTTGAAGTGTAAAATATGCTTTGAATGCTCAAATGGAATATTTTCTTATGTATTTGGAAATACAGTACTGTTAATCATTTTCTTTGAAGCAGAGAAGCAGATTTTTGTTTGTTTTGTTTCTTTTTCTTTTTAAGTTGCATATCTACAATATTATTTTCAAATACATATATCTTTTTCTATATGTAGAAATTCCTTTGGTGTTAAACCTAGAGGTTTGTACACACACACACACAACACACACACACACACACACACACACACACACACACACATCACCACTGTCACTATAAAACTATTTGAACATCAACTATGAACAGTGTCTGAAGAGTCACTTTGCTTGGGAACATCCACTGTCACAGAAAACTGAAAAGTCCATAATGCTTGTTTTTAATATAAAATTTTAGTCTTTGTGAAATTTCTCATAGCCTGAGATCAGATACAAATATATACATCAATCTAAATGAAACTGAGATACTTTCTTTTTTTAAATATATTTTATTAATTTATTCATATGACATCTCAATTGTTATCTCATCCCTTGTATCCTCCCATTCCTCTCTCTCTCCCATTTTCCCCTTACTCCCCTCCCCTATGACTGTGACTGAAGGGGACCTCTTCCCCCTGTATATTATCATAGGGTATCGAGTCTCTTCTTGGTAGCCTGCTATCCTTCCTCTGAGTGCCACCAGGCCTCCCCATCAAGGGGACATGGTCAAATCTGGGGCACTAGAGTCCATGTGAACGTCAGTCCCCACTCTCCACTCAACTGTGGAGAATACCTGTCCATTGGCTAGAACTGTGTAAGGGTTCGAAGTTTACTGCATGTATTGTTCTTGGCTGGTGCCATAGTTTGAACATTATGATGGGAAGATCTGGGCTCAGGGGTCCTGCTCACACTATGAGATGCTTTTCTTAATTAATTAAATATATTTTCCTACTGTTAATCAAATAGAAAGTAGTATTTGTGCTGCTTACTATAAATTGTAAGTTTAATTAGGAAAGCATTTTCTCTACACATTAGATGCTGGTAACAGACTTTATTAAGCAACTAAGTTTATTTTTTTTGTAATTCTTTACATATATGAGCACGTGTGTGTGCATGTGTATGTGTGTGTGTGTGTGTGTGTGTGTGTGTGTGGTGTGTGCGGTGTGTGTGTAAGTTGAATATAGTCCCAATGAGGCCAGAAAAGGGCATTAGATCCTATAGAGTAGAAGTTTAAAAGATGCAAGCCACTCATATGGATGGAAGGAACTGAACTCTGACCTTGTTTAATAGCAATATATACTCTTAATGACTCAGCCATCTCATCAGCACAAGGGGCAGTTTTGTGAAAGTTTTTGTTTATTTGTTTGTTTGTTTTATTTGTTTCTTTTAGTAAAAGTCAGGGTATAGATTAAAGCTCATCTTATTGTCCCTACAATAGAGCTGATGTTTACAGATACATCTCATTATCAGAGTGATTTTTCTTTTTTTTTAAATTAAACAATTTTTATGTTTACATATATATTTATATTATTACACATATATACAATAAACTACCTACAGCAAGAAGAACCATGACACAATCAAGAATTATATAAATGCTATGTTCTTAGCATTTTGGTTTTTTGTATTTGATAGCCTTGTAGGAAACATCTTTCCTATTTTGGTGCATCTAAATTTCTTAATGTAAATCAACATCTAACATATCTCATCATTATCGAATTAAAACATCTATCTAACCTAAAAATATCTTAATTTCTAAACAACTAAGCTTAATTGTAAGACTAAACTATCTGGTCTTCAATCCCATTAGAAACTTGAGAAGGAATACAATTGATTACCTGAGTATACCGGGAGTGCAGGGTAGAAACTTCCCATATGATAAGATGACAGACAGAGCAGTTTGCTGCCTGAACATTCACCAAAAATTAAAGCAATGGAGAATCATCTTCAGCCTTGTGGCCCAATATATCTGACAGACATATTTGTGAGACAGGTACTATTGATGATTTGCTTGCCCTGTCTTGGCAGACTATGGCCTTCAACTCTACCTGCATCCAAGCTTGCCCTTTTTTAGGCAGAATTCTGGCTGTGGTAGAAACAAGATCATTTTGCCCAGTGGCCTGTTTGCAACATTTGAAGCCATCTCCATAAGGAGGTTCTTTGATGCTCATCATCCTCTTTGAGGTAGGCTGGGTCTTGCCAGGATTTAATCTGTTTCACTGACAGTGAATCTTTAAAATAATAAAAAAAAATTTAAATGCCATATTCTGTATGTCTCTGAGGTTTTTGAAGACCTTGTCCAACTATTTTACCTTATCTTTCTATATAATCATATCTATATCTTGTGCCTAAGATGTATATTCTTGTAATAAAAATAGACTAGCTCTGCTCAGAGGTAGTAGCGCAGTATCCTTTATGGGCCCCACCACGTGGAGAGTAGGGGCTACTTCAGACATGTACTCTGGCCACCGAACTTTTATCACTTCCCCCTGGTTGCCAGGCTGCAGAAGAAGAGGCTACAGGTAGTACAGATGAGATATAATAGGATGGGGTCAGACCTTAGGGGAGGAGCGCACCCCTTTCTGAGGACTAGGGGAGGGAGAGATAAGGGATGAAGGAAAGAGGGGGGCTTGGGAGGGGTATGTAATTGGGATGTAAAGAATTTAAACTGCAGAACAAGCAGGTAACTTATATTGCTAACCCCATCATATGGGAAGAGCTCTGAGTCTGGCTGAGACATGAATGTCTAGGCATAGACAATGCTCCTTGTTGGCTACAGAACCCCTTGAAATTTTATTAGATGCTATTCTTAGTATGTCATGAATGAAGATTTACAGAGTGATTTTTCTTAACACTTAAATGTTGTATTAACACCTATAATAGGAAGATTACAAACTGCAGAGGAAAATATTTTATTTCAAATGTAACTTCATAAGCAACCAAAAAATTAAATAATTAACCTGTGTATCTTTAGCCCTATACTTTGAAGAATAATGCACAATATATAGGTACAACAAAATTATATATATATATATATATGTGTATATATATAATTATATATTATTTAAAATTATACGAGTGCTTAATTTTGTAATCCAGTATTTGCATTGTAATAATTACTTTCATCAAAACAAAAATAACATTCTAATAATTGTTCACAAGACTAGAACTCTGTAGTGATTAATTAGTTAAAAACTTGTCATACACAGAATCATACATTTCTATTATTTCCCCATTTGATCTTCTGGAAATATATTTGTGTCCAGTCATAGTTTACAAAAGCACTGTCATAGGTTATGTCAACTGAGGCAAACCTACATGAAAGTATAAAGACAAAATCCCAATTGAGGAATGTTAGCCTCAGATTAGCATGTGGGTTTTTTTGTGGGGCATTTTTGAGTATTAAATGATAGACAGGCCAAGGTAACTGTGGGTAGTGCCTTTCTGAGTAATTGGTACAGGATGCATAAGAAAGGAATCTGAGCAAGCCAGAGATACAAGTCAATAGGCAGCTTTATTTTTAATTTCGTTAGAAGAATATTTTATTCTAACTTACTTATTTATACTTCATTTATTTATCATATATTTGATGTCTTATAGCAACTTTAGAAATAATTAGTTTTTTAAATATATTTTTATTGAAAAATATAATAATTCATATTACATCTCATTTTCTATCCCATCCCATGCATCCTCCCATTCCTCCCTCCTTCTCACTTTCACCCCAATCCCCCTTCCTTATGACTGTGACTGAGGGGGACCTCCTTCCCCTGAATATGGTGCTAGGGTATCAAGTCTCTTCTTGGTAGTCTGCTATCCTTCCTCCGAGTGCCATTGGGCCTCCCCAACAAAGGGGCATGGCCAAATATGGGGCACCAGAGATCCTGTGAAAGTCAGTCCCCAGTCTCCACTTAACTGTGGAGAATGTTCTGTCCCTTGGCTAGATCTGGGTAGGGGTTTGATGATGACTGCATGTTTTGTCCTTGGTTGGTGCCTTTGATCAAGCAGAACCCCTGGGCTCAGATCCACCCATCATAATGTTCCTCTTGTAGGTTTCTAGGACCCTCTGGATCCACCTACTTTCCCTATCCCCTATATTTTTCTCACCTAGAGTCTCAATAGGATGTTCTCACCTCTATCCCACTTTCCTGGGAGGTGCAGATTTTCATGGGACCTGCCCCTTGGGCTAGTGTCCAGTTATAAGTGAGTATATACCATCTGAGTCTCTCTGCTTCTGGGTTAGCTCACTCATTATGATCAAGAAATAATTAGTTTTGTTAAAATTACTTTTTTTCATTGTTCAAATTACTGACATACAAAATAAAAAGATTATTTAAATAGTAGCTTCTGTAATTTCACGAACTTTCATAAACTACTATCCAAAATTTGCATAATTTTGTCATACCGTATTTCATAATTCATAGTTCCCTATAATGTTATCTGCCCTCTTACTAGACACTGGACATAAAGTCATGAAGACAGCTTTGTTCTCGAAAGGTATATAGTAGTCAAAGAGGGAATGTCTCTTGAATGGTATGCCTGGTAAAAGAATGTTTCTTCATTTTGGAAAATTATAAAAATACATTTATTAGGAAAATAAAATGTTTGGTGTATCTACTGCATGGGCAAGAAATACATCAAGGTACACTTTTTGATAATTCACAGAATAAAATATCCAAAATAATCACTTCTCTTTAAGGTGAACATATTTTTTCTTCCATTTTTATTAGTTACCATTTCATATCTGTCACTGGCTACCTTCAGATGAGATTTATTTTTAACTGAAACATTGTAGCAAAATCTAGACTCGTCATTCATTGTCATATAAACATATTCATTTTACTTGGAAACACTGTGAAATTCTAAAATCATAGGACATGGCCAGCATGAGCTATCAATGCTTCTAATTTTTGAGTATCATCACGTAAGTCACAGCCATAGGGGAGGGGAGTAAGGGGAAAATGGAAGGGAGGGAGGAATGGGAGGGTACAAGGGATGGGATAACAGTTGAGATGTAATATGAATAAATTAATAAAATATATTTTAAAAAAGAAAAAAGTATATCCTCTTAGATTGTTTAAGATGAAGTGAACCATGGTGATGAAGCCTAGAATTTTATAAATGGACAAACTAAGACCTCAGGAGGTATCAGGAACTCATCGCAAATGATTGATGGTGTGATCATATATTAAACAGGTAAAGTTGAGACGAAAAATTTTTCAGTGGTAGTCATCTTGGAAACATCATTTAATGTCTTTTCGAGTGTTATGTAAATCTTAAAATATGAGTATTTGCTTCAAAGTATATTTAAAATGAACAGAACGCTTGCTAAACAGAAAGCTAAATAAAACATGATTGGAGAAAGGAATATCAGGGTTACTAGAAAGAGAAGATGATGGCTGAGACATGGTAGGAGGCCTTTCCTGGTAATGTACACCAAACAGCAGAGAACAAAAGAGGCCAAGGTAGAAATGAGAATCTGATGCTACTTTACCTAACAGACTCCTCTCTCTTCACATGTGCCCGGGCTCCATGGGAGAGGGATTCTGGCTGGACTAAAACTCTTCCTTCTTTTTGTGATTTTGCAGCAATTAGACACTGGCATTGGCATAGAACCCACATATTGCTTTGCATAGTAAGAGTTAGAAAGAAAATTTGTAAGATAAAACATTAACATTGAACACTTTATTTCCCTGGTTGCATAAACATATCTCTTTGCTCTTTGGGGAAAAGGATGTGGTCATGTAGAGACTTCCATTAAAAAGTAAATAAAGTTTTTTAACTTAAATTTTCAAAAGAAAAAAAAACATTCATTGAAAGTTGCTTCTTCTAACATTAGGTATCTCAGAGTTTCTGTGGAAAACTACTTTTAAATATTTTCAGAGTTATACAAAAGCCATCCTGATTATTTTGTATTTCACCAATGGGAGTAAATTACAGTACCGTATCTCATAATAAGTCTCTGAAAAGGCGAGGACTAGTGAGGTGGCTCAGTGGGTAAAGGTGCTTTCCACAAGTCGGATGATCAGAGTTTGACCCCAGAATCCACACTGTCAATAAGAAAATTAACTTCCATTAACTGTCCCTTAAAATCCACATATATGAATGGGACATGGGGTCACAAACACAAGTACACGCACACAGGCACACACATTAAATTAACAAATAACCTTTTTAAAATAATGTCATCTTTATAGTTACCTTCTGACATCAGTTGTCTTTCTATGCCTTGAGTATTCAATCTGACTTGCCTTCTGATGGTTTCTCCTGGTTGAGTGATTCACCTGCCATTGCTGTGGCTATTGTTGCCAGGAAACGATCCTGATGTGGGAAACAGTTGTTTATTCTGAAGCATGTCAATTTGCACCATTGACTTGTCCAATGACTCTCATGACTTCACTTCTATCTCAGAAACATAATGCTCTTCCTAAATCAGGGATTACAGGTATAATTAAAAACCAAACAACAGGAGATAAACTTTAATCATATGTGTGTTACATAAGATACTGATGTCAAGACCTAGAAATTGTCAGTTTTTACAGCTTCTACTCAATTCATTTTCCTGTGACCTGAATATCTCCATGGAAAATACTGTTAGTAGTATTAATACTGAAAATCATTTCTGATGCTGAACAAACACTGAATTACAAAGTTTCAGCACTTCATGGAAGAATTCTAGCAGACTTAGGAAATAGTGCCATGAGTTATGTTGGCATATTTTTGAAATATATTTTTTTATTTTGAGTTCCTAAAATCTCTTTCTCTATACTCATCCCCAATCTCTTCCAACACCCCAACACCAGGTTGGAGAGAAAGAGGGTTAGTGGGGAGATGGGAGAAGTTTTTCTTTGCCACTTCCTACTGTTTAGGGTCCTCAAGTTCATTAGGACAAGTCAAATATTTGTTTCAGGACATCTCTAATTTCTTCTCATCAAACTGAATCAACAACAATGAGCACCAAGGGGAAGCAAACAGCAGCCTTCTTCTTTCTTTGAGTCCCCAGGCTCTATTTGGGTCTGTCTTTAATCGTCACTGACAAAGACCACATGAGGTAGTTCACAGCTGACAAACTTCAAATGTCCTCTCAAGAGGCAACTATCAGCTGTCGACATACCTAGGATTAAAACAAAATCCTATACCTAGGATTAAAACAAAAACATGTTTATATATCATAAACCAAAACTTCCAGAACAGAGGTAGATGCCAGATGTGCAAACATAAGGACCTAGTTTTGGAACGCCAGCACCACCACAAAACCCAGATGTCTTTTTATGCACCTGTAGCCCATACACTCAGTAAGTTTCTGAGGTTGGGTGTCCAGGTACTCTGCAGCCAGAATGCTAAAATATAGAGGTTCAGGAAAATTTTCTGTCTCAAAAGACTATAGGATGAAGCATTTGAAATAACCCTCTCAAAGCCAACCTCTAATTTCCAGATGCATCCTTACAATTGAACACTCACTAACACAAACACATACACACACACAAACACATGCACATATTCATGCACAAATAACATTCAGAGTTGAGCAAATATATACACACAAACACGCACACAGCCATACATATTCACAGGTTACCAACATATATACACAAGCATACACACAGACACACACCTTCACAAATCAATACACACATGGAGACACACACAGTCATGTACTTTAACCAGGTGAATACACAGAGACATGCATTTTCACAAGTGAGCACACACACGAAGGTGCATACATACACACATACGTAGACATACACACACAGATGCACCTTCCACAAGTGAAAACACACATGCACACATAAACCCAGACTCAGAGAAGGCAAAAATTATATTCCACATTGTACAGAGCTATCACATAGACTGAAAAAGTGAAGCACCTCATACTGAGAGATATATACAGGTTCCATAATCTGCCCGTCCTGTAAACTAAAGTTCCTGGCTCTGATAGCTAAGCCTTCCTCAACTAAGTCATTATGGGTATTATTAGAACACTTCGCTAAGGTTTTCAGGCATTATTTTAATTCGTATCAATATCTTGATCCCATTATCTTTTCAGAAATAAAAGAAATAAAAGAAAATAGTGGGTACTTTGCTAATAGTGGGTTTCTGGCAATCTCTGCAGTCCAGTAAGGTTATAATGTGAGCATTAGGTATAATTTATATATCAGAAATGAAGATAGCATATTTTAAATCCTTGTAGCCACACTAATGATCTGTATGGGGAAGATTTATGAGAGGAAAGGAGAAATGATGGGGAAAGAAGGAGATAGAAGGGGTAAAGAGAGAGAAGTAAAGGAACAAAGGAAGAAGGGAGAGAGAGAGGGAAGGAAGGAAGGAAAAGGATAACAGATGAGTTGGTAGAGCATAAAAGAGATAGAGGACAGATAGATTATAAATAGATCTATAGATAGATATAGGTAGATAGATGATTGACAGATATGAGCTTTTAATGTTAAGTATCGGATATAAAACTTAAAATTCTTCTCCTATCATAGAACTATTTATGATATTTTTTAGTATTGCCTTGATGCCATACTTTCTGACTTTGAGTTTGCTAGAATGAAACTTTCAGAGAATAATAATTTAAATATATAATTATAAGGAATGCGTATGTACAAAATTCTTCTCAACCTTTGTTTCCCCTTGACAGGCAAGTGTTAGATTGTTCTCTGCACAGAAAAATACAGTGAACAAATATTGATTTACTCCAAATTCTAAGTGTCTTTGTATAGATTCCCAGTTGCTGTCCTTCTTTTTTCTTAGTCATTCTTTTTTTTTTTTTTTCTGTGCAAACTGTTCCCACAAATAGCCAGAGTAATTGAACAGTGTAAACAGAAAGAGGAAAAAAATCTGTGTGATGATTAAAAAAAGAGAATGGATTTTCCCAAGGTGTTTTAGATCAAAGTCTAACGAGTTCATTTTAAGACACTTCACAGCAATCAAAGGGGGAAAGGGGAAATTGTGGTCAATAAATCTTGTAATTTGGCTCTTTAAATACTGCTAGCTGCTATAATTCTTTGGTACTTTATAGGTGTTTCTTCTAAAAGTAAGCTATCTCCTTTTTAGGCAACCATTAAGTCAGGTGTCTCTTTTCTCCATTCGTAAGAGAAAATAAGGGCAAGCTTGAAGAAAGTTCTAGAGATCTGACTCCTGCGCTTTTAGCAAGTGCTGCTTCTGGGGGAAAAAAACCAACAAACAAACAAACTTAAAAGCAACAACAACAAATCCATTCCATAGCTATAAATTAAAGAATCTCCATAAAAAATAAAACCACACACTCTGTGATTAAAACAGAACACCCAAGAAGTACAACCTTGCTTTATTGAGGACCTGTGGGAGTCTGAAGAAAACAGTGGATCATGAAGAAGATTGTGCAGAGATTAGCACACTGTCAAAGAGAGTCTAACTCAATGTCAAGCGTCTTTACCACAGTCCGGAAAAGGAAGCTTCATATAAATGTAGTTTTGAAACTCAAATGCACTAAGTACTGTTTCCTTTCCTTCTTTTATTTTTATTCTGTTTTTATTTTTCCTTTTGTCTTTTCTTTCCTAACAGTATGAAAGAAGTAGGAGGAAGCCATAAGCAGTGGAGAGGTCTCCTGTCACCCACCTGTAAGCAATGCCCTGTGGCCTATGCCAGCCCAGTTTGTGGTTCAGACGGACACACCTACTCTTCACAGGTGAGGGCAGCTCTACTTATTCAGTTTGATATAAATAAGGCCTGTTTATCTCTGTTATGGCTTGAACATGAATATAATGGGTCCCCGGAGTCTCATGTGACCCCTATCTGTTGATACTGCTCTGGAAGCTTCCAGAATCTCAGGAGATGGAGTCACCCTGAAGGGATAGTATTCCTGAGGTAACCTGCTGTCTACATTGTGATGACATTCCCCGCCCCCCCCCCATGCCTCAGTGGCATGCTTCTCTTCGCAAAATCCTGCCAAACCAAACCTAGCTTACAGAAGTTTTGTCAGACATTTGGACTCAGCCACACAACAATAACTAATAAAATAAGTAATTAAAGCCAGTCAACCATATCTCTGTGTGGTTCTTTTGTAATTTCTTTATTCACTTTAAATTAATATTAACGATCTCATTGGTTGGGAATATTGAAGGACATTTATTTCTCCTATGTCAAAACTTTTGAACCATGAAATACTAATGCCGTGATTAGTCTGAGCCATTAAGTTTGAAACCCAATGTTTCCTTCCTTCCTACGGATAACATCAGAAAAAGCATTAGTCGTAATTACTGCTATAACTGCGATAACAACTGTAGTTTGTCACCACCATTACTCTTTTTTAAAGTCTCAAACCTTGTCTCCTATGTCATCTCATTTAAGTTTCCAGGAACATTTTTGAAGCACTGATGTTCAGGAAGTAATGGTGATCAGACTGATTTTAGGCTTTTGATTATCATTAAAGTTAATCATGGTGGCATTGTTATATCAACATCGCTTTTTTTCCTTCATTATCCTGAATTCCTAGACACCATGTCAGGTTAAAAGATTTGGAAGTGTTTAAGAACTTAGCTCATGTTGGAAGTTGAGGAGTGTTCTTTCATTATGGGGCAAGAGGTTTCCAACATTATAGTTCATTCTGCAAGTTCATTCACGACTTTATTGTTTTACAAAAGTGTGTTCCATTAAGTTCACCAGAACATTACACAGTTCTTACATTATGAATGCAGTAGCATTCCCTCTAATGATTATTTACGGGTTTTGTTTGTTTGTTTTTAGTACAGTATATATATATATATAAAACGTCTTTAAGACAGACTCAGCTTTTTCATACATGTTTCTCTCTCTCTCTCTCTCTTTCTCTCTCTCTCTCTCACTGTGAAGTTAATTTTAGACTTGTTTCCTTTCAGAATATTTTGTCATTGGGGAACTATCATAACCTCTATTTCCTCTGAGCAATATTTCCCTGAAACGTCCTTTTGCATTTCACAATTATAAATCCCATTGAGAAAATACCACATGACGAGAGAAGACTGTAGTGAGAGTGACGTGATAGTTGGTCAGTTCTCTATTTTTCCAGTGTCTTCTAGGCAGAGGAAGAAAGCGAATGATGGCCAGAATCAGGGGATCTTATTTGCTGGCTCTCGATTTATAGATGTTGTAGGCAGTGAGTGAACAATACAGTGCTATAGCTTCAATAACTTTCAGGCATCCCCACCCTGGTTCTGCTACTTACGTGTTTCCTCTTAAGACTGTGTAATTAGTACCTCCCCATCCCCCATGTGTCTTTACTGTGATCAGTGTAGCAAAGAGAAATGAAATTGTAAATGATGTTTCCTTCACAAACCCTAATTTGAGACAAGTCATCACATTGGGAGCAGGGGCTGATGTCTGGAAGTGTTAAGAAAGGGGGTTGCACACGGTATCCAATAGAAGATTTTAGGAAATTTATATACTCGGAGTGTGATTTAAGAGTGTAAGGCTTGTTGAGCCTGGGGAGAGCTCTTCGTGGTGGAGAGCACCTACTGTCTTCTAGAGGACCTGGATTTAATATCTGGCATCCACATACTGGGTGGCAAACATCTGTAATGCATGTAAATCCAGATCCAGGTTATATTATGTTCTTGTCTGGTCTCCACACCCAGGAGGCATGTTAGTGGTACACAGAATTACACTCAGCAAAACAACCATACACATAAAATGTGTGGTGTTTTTATGAAACATGGCCATTTTGATAAATTATAATCATGTTAATCATAATTATAACACTAAAGTCCAACCACTGAAGTACTTGAACTTTAATAAAGTCACCAGTAGAACATTTTTAAGTTGCACGTACAAAGTAATTTTAAAAAACCTGAAGGGACAGATTAGAACAATTCAAATGTAGTTTTACTTGAAAAATGTTTTGAGCATATGTGATTTTCATAAAACATATGCCCACAACATTGCCTCCTTTTTGATATCAAGAGAAGTAATTGACCTTTGTAGAAGTGTCTTTAATCTTCCCCTTCCTAATAAAAAAGCCAATGGTTTCTGAATTCTTTCAAATTTAGCAGTGCCAGAAGAAATCAAAATATCACTCCAGTCAAAGGAGAGTGAGAGGTAATCGTTCTTGGAACTGACAGAGAAGATGAAGGTCTCTGCTTCTTTACTCCGGGCACAACCTAATGCAATTTTTATTTTCATTTTTTGTGAACTATGAATTATTCTTCGATACAGCATCGTTGTTAGACCATAAATGGTAAATACATCAATTTATATAAACCGAACATTACATTTTTCTGTGAGAATAAATCAATAAACAATATTGATGTTTTACAACTGAGCATGGCATCAATAAAACAAATCCTATGAGGAAAACGTTGCTTGTCTGCAAGCACTTTTCTATTATATTTAGTGATATCATACTTGAAATTTGAACTAAACAATGGTGAATTCCTTAGGAGCAGGCATTGCTTACAAAATTGTGTGCATGTGTGTGTGTGTGTGTGTGTGTGTGTATCAGAGAGAGAGAGCGTTAGTGCATTTGTGTTTGTGTCTGAGTGCATGTATATGTTTTCTGTCTATGTTTATGTGTCTCTGTGTGCATGTGAGTGTCTGCATGTGGATGTCTGTATGTGTCTCTTACTGTAGTGTGTGTGTGTGTGTGTGTGTGTGTGTGTGTGTGTGTGTGTAGAGAAAGAAACTAGAAATCTTATCTATTTTATCCTACAACTCCCATCTTCTGCTGAAGAGATGCTGCATAAATTGGCAGGATAAGACAGTGTGAATACCTGTGAAAGTCAGTCCCCACTCTCCACTCAACTGTGGAGAATGTTCTGACCATTGGCTAGATCTGGGTAGGGGTTTGAAGTTTACTGCATGTATTGTCCTTGGCTGGTGCCATAGTTTGAGCGGGACCCCTGGGCCCAAATCTGCCTATCATAATGTTCTTCTTGTAGGTTTCTAGGACCCTCTGGATCCTTCTACTTTGCTATTCTCCCATGCTTCTCTCATCTAGAGTCCCAATAGGATGTCCTCCCCTCTGTCCCAGACCTGGTGACACTCAGAGGAAGGATAGCTGGCTACCAAGATGAGACTTGACACCCTATGAGCATATAAAAGGGGAAGAAGTCCGCCTCAGGCACTGTCATAGGGGAGGGGAGTAAGGGGAAAATGGGAGGGAGGGAAGAATGGGAGGTTACAAGGGTTGGGATGACCATTGGGATGTAACAAGAATAAATTAATAAAAAAATTTTTTTAAAAGACAGTGTGAATAGACACTTACAAGATAGCCAGTTGCATTTAGAGTACAGGTACAGATGAAAAACAAGATGGTATTCCTTTATATGATTGCCTTTGTTTATGTTTATGTTATGTGAAGTTATATAATACCACAAACTTTAAAGAAGAATTTACTCCATGTTCCATGTGACAATATTCTAAGTAGCAATATTAAAATAATATGCTTTATACTTTGTTTTTACATTTGTTTACATTTATTTTCCACAACTGACTTCTTATTTTTTTAATTGTTATTGATGTATATGTACTGTAAAACGTGGAAAGTTTGTGATATCTAACAAGTACAAGTTTTAACCATTGTATTATTTAATTTTATCTTTCTCCCCAGTATTTTTTGTTTTATTTGAGACTGTTTTATGTTTAAAAAAAACCAAAAGTCAGAGAGGCATATGTGCTGTTTTTTTCTTTGAACTGATTCATTCAGTCTCAGTTTGACTTTGGACTTAACTATGTGAACAAACAACAAAAAGAAACACAAAAATAAAACCAATAAAATGTTCCCTGACACAAAAGTAGAAGATTATGAAACAACGAAGAATTCAGTGGGAGGAGAAAGGGAAGACAGATGATAACAAAGAAAGATGAACAAGCATCGTCACTTGTTTTAAAATGAACTCAGTAGAATTTGAGGACCTTAAGTTACTGAAACATGTTCTGTGAGAAAAATCTTTATATTTAGAAGGAATTCTAATTGTGAAATAAGTTTTTTTCAAGTTATATTGATATAGTATCCGACACACTCTATGTTTAACCTCTAGCGGCATATGTCGAATCACAGTTGTAAAATTTTATGAGAAGAATTTGAATTCATAAAATTTTCAATTAAAATGGAGCAAACAAGATAATTTCAAGTATCTCAGGATAGAACCACTCATTTTTATGAGTCTCGCTCCCCACTGTTTTCGCATGATCTTGTGTGCATGCATTTACTTATTTAGATAGTGGTTTGTTGGAAGACAGCGTCTGGAATAAAACGGAGGAATTTTGCCTTTGAGTAAGAAAAGCTTGTATTTGTACTGATAGTTAAACACATTTAGTGAAAATTTCATGTACTAAATGCTTTATGGGTCTCTCAGTTTCCTACATGCATAATTATTCTCTACTTATAGACTTAGATTAAATTCCTCTTTTCCTATGTTTTTATTCCTTTATTATTTTTTCTTGCCTGTTACTCTAGTTAAGCCTTATAGTAGAGTGTTGTTTTCACATTTTTATTTAATTTAAAATTTAGGAAAAAAAACTGTTGAGTAAGTTTTATCATTGTATACAGTTATTTTTATGGATTTTATGTGATAAAGGAAATTTTCAAAATCTGTATTAGAGTAGAATAACGTTAAATCAGTTATTCTACTGATCAGAATAACTGATCAAAAATAGTAGCAATTATAATGTCTCTTCGATAATAGAGCCATTGTATTTCTAATAGAGCAGCTTTGTCTTACAAAAACTCACAAACAGTTTATAAGGCACCAAGTTTTTCAAAAATTCTTAACATTTTATATCATGGTAGAAATTATGCGTTCCTCAAATTACTGTTATCACAATAGTAATATATTAGTTAATGAGCAGAAACTCTATTTGATAGCCTTACTATTAATGCCAAGTTAATTGAACAATAATATTGGGCAGTGATCTATTTTTTCTTACTTTAGTTTCTAAAACAAAATTGAACATTTTGTCCAATGATGCTAACTAAACCTTTATCCTAAAACTGAGAAGCAGAAAATACTGCAATTAGAACTCAGTGAAAATTCACACACACACAGTCAACCTAAGGGCTATCGTCAGGAAAAGAACCAGCTGGTGAATTTGCTGTGAATAGATGCCACACAAATGTTTTGTATGTAATATTGATTATTCATAATCTAGCCTATATAAAACACTATAGTAATGAGAGGACATAGGAAAGATCTGAAAAAGCCATTTACGATCCAACACATCAAAAATTTATACTCTGGATCAGAAACAATGTTAGGCCAAGTTAAAAAAATATCTGTTGCATACAGCATTCTAACTTGTAGGCATTATTCCAGCAGATGCATTCAAAATGTCTTTAGGAGGTTCAAAATCAATACACTGACAGTTCATTTGGAAAAACTCATTTCCTTTGTCAAAGAGATGTAATGCATGCATCCAAACAGAATAATATTTAAATTACTAATGGATGTTAATCAAGGCTCTAAATTGAAATGGTAGTGTGAAATGAATATATCAAGTCTCTATGAAACAATGTATCCCTTATATGAATATTACAGTAGCAGGTGTGGTGTCACAAACTTTCAATCCCAGCAACCCAGGCAGTGACAGGTGGATCTCTGTAGGGTTGATGTCACCCTGGCCTAAAGAGAGAGTTCTGGGACAGACAGTGCTGTTACACAAAGAAACCCTGTATCAAAAACTAAAACAAAAACAGAAAAGAAAATGAACAAACAAACAGAAAGAATATTACAATGAATGCAACATACACTAAAATCCTCACTCAATGAATAATCTCAAGCATGGCGATGTTAAGTGATATAATAAGGTCACAGGTAATAGTAGCAGCATTAGCCAGATATGATATCATTATGAATAAAATATATATGATATAGGGAAAATGTATTACAACGCATTTAAGCATGATGATGTAGTCATGTAATACTTGATAAAGAATAGTATTATGGGATATGAGCGTTAAAATTAATATAGAAAATTTTCTTGCAAAAATTATACTTTATAACTGGAAAATAGTTGTTAAAACGTATAATAATATCCATTGTAAGGTAGAAAAATCACAAAAGGATTTGACTGACATACACTGAAGGAGTAAATTATACATTTTATTATAGTTCTCCAAATCCAAAGACTCAACAACCTAAACAGAGTCTATAAACCATCAAAACTTACTTCAGAAGGCCACATAGGTTTTTTCATTAACTTTCCTTTGGCTTTTCTAAAAAGAAATTTCTAGGACAATTATGCCATCCAAAGTATCTGGGTAGTCTATCATAGATGAACAAAAGGTCTTCCAGAACCAGTGCAATGTTACTGGTGATTGGACCTAATATCAGTGACAATGTTGTATTAACTTTTCTTAATGAATGTTTCCTATCAAAAAAAAGTGACTTCCTGTATTGTCCTTGGCTGGTGCCTTAGTTTGAGCGGGACCCCCGGGCCCAAATCTGCCTATCATATTGTTCTACTTGTAGATTTCTAGGACCCTCTGGATCCTTTTATTTTGCTGTTCTCCCATGCGTCTCTCATTTAGAGTCCCAATAGGATGCCTTCCCCTCTGTCCCAGTTTCCTGGTAAGTGAAGGCTTTCGTGGGACATGCCCCTTGGGCTAGTATGCAGATATAAGTGAGTATATACCATTTGATTCTTTCTGCTTCTGGGTTAACTCACTCATTATGATCATTTCTAGCTCAATCCATTTATCCACAAAAACTTTAAACCCCTTCCCAGATCTAGCCAATGGTCAGAATATTCTCCACAGTTGAGTGGAGAGTGTGATACGACTTTCTCACATACTCTGGTGCCTCACATTTGACCATGTCCCCTGGAGGGGGAGACCTGGTGGCACTCAGAGGAAGGACAGCAAGTAGCCAAGAAGAGACTTGATACCCTATGAGAATATATAGGGGGACGTAATCCCCCTCAGGAACAGTCATAGGGGAGGGGAATAATGGGAAAATGGGGGGGGGGGGGAGGAATGGGAGGATACAAGGGATGGGATAAACATTGAGATGTAACAAGAATAAATTAATTAAAAAAAAAAAAGTGACTTCCTACAAGGGGTTCCCATGTCATACCTGCGATTTCCCACCTGGAAATAATAAACCCAAGAGTCTCTTTAGATAGACCCTCATTAATGTGAGTGTTTCATAAAGCCTTGGAGGGTCTGAAAGACTACTTCTGAGGTCTAAAGGTGCTATACATTCAATAGCAAAGGATATCACCGCCTCATTTCCTTTCAAGAACTACTATTGGAAACACTGGACTTATGGTATAGTTAGAGTTGGTGAGATGCAACAGAGGAAGTCTGAAAATGATTAAAGAGCCCATGTTGACAGAGTAGTTCATGCGGCCTCCACACTGCTGTTAGATTGTAGGTGCTACAATCCTGCTAGAACGCGTGGCCCTCCTACTTGTGTTTAGAGTGATATCTTGAGGACCATTTAGGTAAACAGGTTGATTTTTTTCCAAAGAAAGAGTAGCATCAATAAGTTAGCCACCAAAATGATTCATAGTAAGGAAGAGAAAGATACAATGGTGTCAAGTGGTCATGGCTGATCCCATATGGACTTCTCTATAACGTTAGGCAAATTGAGACAGTGGATGACTGAAATAGGTATGGATTAAACGTAAGGCACTTAAAATCCTTTTATAGTACTTACAAGTTCATCTTCGCTGAGGAGGAGAAATGCAGAAGTTACTTTGAAAGACAGAAGCCCATTAATTGTCCTTCATCCTTCAGTTCTTTCAAACATAAGGACCACTTGCCATTTACATACTGTTACCACAAAATAACTGTCTCTTTAACAAAATTAACTGAAATTTTTTCCTCTCATCAACTACTAAACAATGAACACAAATAAACTGTCGATCATTGTGTAATGAGCCCAAGCATGTCCCCATCTTTTAAAAAAATTTAGTAGGTTGCCAAGAAGAGACTTGATACCCTATGAGCATATACAGGGAGAGGACATCCCCCTCAGGAACAGTCATAGGGGAGGGGAATAAGGGGAAAATGGGAGGGAGGGAAGAATAGGAGGATAGAAGGGATAACCACTGGGATGTAACAAGAATAAATTAGTAAAAAATTTAAAAAACAGAAAAAAAATATTATAATTTATTCACATTACATCCGAATTGTTATCCCCTTGCTTGGATTTTCTAGTCCCACCCTCCCTTCCTCTTCTGTTGTATCCCCCTCCCTTAGATCTCTGACAGAAGGAGACACCCTCCACCACCATATGACCACAGCCCATCAGGTCTCTTCAGGACAGCCTGCATGGCCTTCTTTTGTGTTCCCAAAGGGCCTCTCCAGTAAAGGGCAGTAATCATCAAATCGTAGGCACCAGGGTTCTTGCCACAGGCAGTCCCCACTCTGCACAACCGTGGATAGTGAGCTGTCCATTGTTCCCTTCCTAGACCTCCATGGACGACACTCAGTAAATTGCATGTGGGCGGGATGTTCAGTTTATATTATTGTTGTTCCAAAGGGTGTTAGTGCTACTCAAAGTTGACAACATCCCATATGTCTGGAATTTCTGTATAGCAAGTGACAAAAAGTCCCTGAACGTGTAAACGTGTAATATATCCCCAGAGTGTTACATAGGACCCAAATGTTTAATATATGCACAGAGCATTACATAGAACACTCTAGATCACTGTCAAATTAAGTGAGCACTTAACCATATCAGCTGGAGGACCACCATTCTGAACTACTCTGTTTTTATAAGATTAGCATAGTTAACAAACAAACACAAACACATATAAATATTTGTGTGTGTATGTATGTCTGTGTGTATGTATATGTGTATATGTACACATATATACATATACACACAGACACACCTACACACATATACATATATATACACACATACCTACACATGTGTAGATATATAAATGGTAGATAAATGATAGATAGATAGATAGATAGATGATAGATAAATATACAATAGATAGATACAGTAGATAGACAGAGGCTAGATACAGAGAGATAGATACATAGATACATGTGTACATAGATAGATGATAGATAGACAAACAGAGAGATATGGATGGATGGATGGATAGATGATAGATAGAAAGATAGATAGATAGATAGATAGATAGATAGATAGATAATAGAGCCTGATGTATTCCATTGGTTCCCCAATTATCAAAGAATATTTACTACACTTGGAGGACAGGATTTAAAACCCAGATTGTCTTACTGAGTTATGTGAACCATGTGGTGAGAAAGGTAGAATCATAAATCCTTTAGAACATGCTTTCTAAAAGATTATCCTAATATATACTACATCAGATACTTATAGATGATATAGAGGCACAGGAAATACATTTCTGATCATTGCATTATAGGGAACATTTGTTGATAAAAGGCAAAGTTTCATTGAATATCAGAAGTCCCCACAATCCATGCATAGCATATTAATCTCAAATAACACAATAATGGGCTCAAAACCAGCTACCCAAATAGAGTAGCAACATTATATGATAAATATTGTCAGCAGACATTTGGAGCTCAAGGCTTATTTCACTCATTAGAGCCTCAAATATGGAAACTATGAAAAAGTTGGTTATCTTCCAAGTCAAACTCTTGAACTAATTTTTTGTGTGTGTGAATTTTAGGTGAGAACACATTATCATGCTCTCTCCAATTCCCCGAACTCCTGAGCTCTGTTTTAAGTTATATCATCAAAGAGCAGTACTCCAATGTAAGATATTGAGATAAGCCTAGGAAGGTTTCTACAAGTCTACATTTATTGAAACTAACTGGCCTTCGCTGGGTCTGAAAGCTCAAGATGTAAGGGCACTGGTGTGTGATAGCAAATTTGTATTCCCTATACCTCCTACACAGACCATCCATGGATTTGATGACACGTACACACTTTTGTGTGGGCCACTTCTTTTCTTAAGTAGGGAACATACTAAACTCTTGCAATGTAAAAATAAGGTCCTTTTAAAGTTAGGAACCTCGTAAAATGTTACAGCACCATTATATATATGTATATATATACATATATATACATATATATGTATATATGAAATAAAAATAATGTTAAAAAATTAGTTTCCCTTCATAAAGATATTGGTGAGAACATAAAAAGTTTCCTAAAATAATGTGTGTTATTCTTTCAAAGGTATCACATTAGGGGATGATAATGGAGTTTCCATTATATTAAAGATGGTCATAATGTGCTTGTTTCTATATTTCCTTTCTGGCTTTTGATACCACAGCTATGATAGGTGGATTTAAGGTTACATCTGTTTTTTGTTTCTTCCCTTTGTGTTTTCATGGGAAGCACCAGAGTACAGAACAGCAGAGGACATTTTCTGGGGAAGGCCTAGTTCCAGCTAAGAGGGAGAAATCCTCCTTATGTGTGTTTCATTGCATTCACAATGTTGTTGCTAGTTTTTATAAAGAGATATATTATCCCAAGAAAGATGGAAACAGAAACGTGATTCCTGTTCTTCCGTGTTTCTCAGTTTTTGTTTTAGTGTAATAAATTGCTATTGCTTCAATAAAGAAAAGATTCCTGCAGTTGTTCTTGTTTGCTGATAGTTATACATTGTGGGGTTTTCGCGGATCCCACTTGAGTTTTAAATGAGACACGGAGATATCTATATAGTTTAAAGCTGTTGGCTTTTTGCAGAGGTAGTCTTTCAGCTAGCTGCTATGAAGCCAGCTTCTCCAGCGTTCTGACTCTTCAAATGGTTTTCGTTGCCTGACATCCGGCTCTGTTTTGTCTCCTTTCTGCCTCCTGCTTCTGTCTGTGTCTGCCTGCAGATTTTGATGTGAAGTTAGTGGATGTCAAAAGCAGTTAAGCAACCCTTAGGCAAAAATACCTCCATTTGTTCCTAGGCAAGAGAGGAGTAGGTATTCTCATTTATAACCTCTACCCTAAGCCATTTCCTTTGCTCCAACTGTTGGTCTTGTCGTGAACAAGTGTGTATGCGCCCAGATGATATGGTTCTCTCGTACTGCGTACATGGCTTATAACAGGATTATGTTTTCTACTTCTTTGATCTCATTATTAAATAAGTGACTGAAAGATCACTATCATGTGAATAGTGTCGGAAACCTTTCCTGCCCTTGCTTTTGTCAATTAGCCATAACTTAAGCATCCTCAGTGTTACAGTTATAGTTGGCAGAGAACGTGGGGAAGTGGGCCCTAAAATGAGGTAGACTAAAGTCTCATGCAATGGCCAACATTATTCAGAACATCATATATCATGTACTCTGAGAGTTAAGAAGTCACCTGAGTACAGTAGCCAAACACACAAGGTAAAAACATGTTTGTCCATAGAGATACATGAATAACAACAGCTGAAATAAACTCACTCCTACCCAAAATACACCTGGGAGGGGCAGGAGAACATATTCAAAGAACAACTCTATGTTTTAAAGAAACGGAGGACATAAGCCACATGTCTTGTATTTTTTGAAGTTTTCCCATAAGCAGTCAGAAAATTCCACATATAACTCTATTCTTAGACCGTGCTCTGACACCCAGGACTCAGGTCTGTAATCAGAACTGCATCAATCATGTCTTCCTCTCCGTGATTTGCAATCTGCCTAATTATGGACTACTGAGCAGATACTATGTGTGATATTTTGTTTCATCTATACCTCGATAAATATTTTAGCTCTTTGCTAATTAAGTAAATTGACATGATTAATTAGAAATGAAGTCGGTGGACAAAGACGAAATCATTTAAAAGAGGGATTTTTTTCATATTCTAATGTCCTGTTTTTAAACTGGAGTTCCTGAAATGTGTTGAGAACAGGTCATTCAGGTAGGTCATTTAAGGAGAAACTGTTACAATTACGAAAAAGACTGTCTTGCAAAATCTAATTAGATAAAATTTAAAGAGAATATTTGATGGACTAATGGTTAGTATGACTAAAATATTTTGCTAACAGATGATGTTTACATTGACATTCAAGTAAAATTTCATATAAATTACTTTTTATAGTACCTACCAAAATAAAAATGAATTCTCTAGAAACTAATTCACATCCCTAATGAACATCTCTTATGAACTGATTTTGTTTTGACAGCCTCATACATGTATACAGTACATCCAGATTACTTTCATGTCCTAACACAGATATATCTTACACTGTTACTAATACCCTCGTCTCTCTATGAATCATGTTTTGTTTCAGGAATCAGTGAGTTTAAACGTCCAGTGATCATACTTTCAACTATCCATGGATACTTGTGTGGCTCCCCCGTGGGGACATAACTGAAGACATGACCATCATTCCACTGTTTTGTATGGTTCCTAATCCTGCCCAATTTCACAATCTTCCTTGAGCCTTAGATGGGGCAGAATAAATGTCATTAAACAAACAATCTTTGTATTGTGCTGCACTCCAATATTCACCATATTTACATGTTCCTTATTTTATAAACAAAACAGAACCAAAACCACTGATAGGCTGTGGAGACAGCTTACTACAGTAAAGTAACTTGAAAGAAGTTATAGAAAAAATATTAAATTAGCTAATCTGGTTCTCATTAAAGCATTTGTAGTTAACTTTTTTTAAAATTTTTTTAATTTAATTTTTTATTTTTTTAATTAATTTATTCTTGTTACATCTCAATGTTTATTCCATTCCTTGTATCCTCCCATTCTTCCCTCCTCCCCCCCATTTTCCCATTATTCCCCTCCCCTATGACTGTTCCTGAGGGGGATTTCCTCCCCCTGTATATGCTCATAGGGTATCAAGTCTCTTCTTGGCAACCTGCTGTCCTTCCTCTGAGTGCCACCAGGTCTCCCCCTCCAGGGGACATGGTCAAATGTGAGGCACCAGAGTATGTGAGAAAGTCATATCCCACTCTTTACTCAACTGTGGAGAATGTTCTGACCCTTGGCCAGATCTGGGTAGGGGCTTAAAGTTTACCACCTGTGTTGTCCTTGGCTGGTGCCTTAGTTTGAGTGGGACCCCTGGGCCCAAATCTGCCTATCATATTGTTCTACTTGTAGGTTTCTAGGACCCTCTGGATCCTTCTACTTTGCTATTCTCCCATGCTTCTCTCATTTAGAGTCCCAATAGGATGTCCTCCCCTCTGTCCCAGTTTCCTGGTAAGTGAAGGCTTTTGTGGGACATGCCCCTTGGGCTAGTATGCAGATATAAGTGAGTATATACCATTTGAGTCTTTCTGCTTCTGGGTTAACTCACTCATTATGATCATTTCTAGTTCAATCCATTTGTCCACAAATTTTGGGAATTCCTTGTTTTTAATAGCTGAGTAGTATTCCATAGTGTATCTGTACCACAGTTTCTTTATATATTCTTCTACTGATGGACACTTAGGCTGTTTCCATGTTCTGGCTATTATGAATAAGGCTACTATGAACATGGTTGTGCAAATTTTCTTGTTGTGTGCTGGAGCATCTTCTCGGTTTTATTTCTACCTTAGAGTAGATGCTAAACATTTTTATAGCATTTAAAATCCACTGTGATTTTTCATGATGAAATAGATGTTCCAATTATTAAAACTTTGGATTAGTTTTGCAAGTTTTATTCCAGTTAAGGAGCCACTTTGGAGTAGCAAACTTCTGCGAAACGTTCCAGTTTTTAGTCACTTGTTTTAGGGACAGTTTAGTACTCTCTATGCCCACTACAGAATTTCTCAATATGCAAAGATGAAATATTGCAAGGATAGGAGTGATATGAACAGGCACTGTATTAGTTTATTTCTTCCTGATGTCAGATGAATTCAATTATTTGCTGGTGCATTTCACATTGGAGCCACAGCGTCTACCATATTTAATTTTAATGTAATTTGCTCTGAGTAAATTATGGGCGCAACTTCTAAAGAAATCATGTTAAATCAAAATTAGCATATACAGTTCCTTTGTGTAGGAAGATAATCATCACCTCTGAAAAGATGGAGTTAGATTCGAATTTTTCCACCATGTCAAATATGCAGCTATAAAATACTATCCTAAGTAGGATTGTAAGACACATGAGCTTAACATTTTTTAATGCGCAAGGTTTCTACAGAAAATCAAAGCAGGTCAAAACAAAACTACACTTAAAAGAAAACTCAATTGTATAGTAATATTTTAGTTGTGTTCTTTCAGTTCTAGTTGTTTTCTGCTAACTGGTTTGGGAAAAAAATGCCTGGCTGACAATAACTCATGAATTAGATAAAAGAAGAGTATTGTTATTATATATGGAAGAGAGAAGAGGAAGAAATGATCTGACAATTTCTGGGCTGTTATAATCCTTAGTGACTGTTCACAAAATGAATCTGTGAACAACTGTAGTATTGCCTTGTCTATAAAACAGTTAATTATAAAGTGTGTGTAGGATGTCCCTTAGCAATACAGATATAAGTAAAAAAGACAATGAAATTCCATGTATACATAATCTGCTAAACGTTCTTTGACTTTCTGTTGATATAATTAAATCCACATGTATTTGAGTTAATATTCTGTTTCTGTTTTTATTTATACAGTGCAAACTGGACTATCAGGCATGTGTCTTAGGAAAACAGATCTCTGTCAGATGTGAAGGGCGTTGTCCATGCCCATCCGATAAGACCACCAGCACAGGTAGAACTGCTAAGAGAGGTAAGTGAAGAAATTTGTTTACATTTTATATTAAATCCACTCTTCCTGGATATTTTGTAATAAAGGGTAATTATGAAGCCTGAAATAAATTTCAGTCTTTATACCTATGACTAGCTTGTAAAAATAATCTCTAGCAGCTTTTTCTCAGCTGGACCTCAATTATATAGAGAAGCCTTCCTTGGCTATTATCAAAACAAAGTGAAACATAAAGAACTGTTTATGTTTTATTTGCTCATGAATATAAAATCTCTAAAGAGATTCTTTTTCAAAACTATTAGGTTTAAAATATGTGAATTTAGTCTTATACTTTTCAGATACAGGAATTGTTCCTTAATTAAATATTTAACTACATACAAAATTGCCTTAGTATTGTTTTTTCAGTTTTTAATTTAAATTTTGTTTAATATTGTATGCATAGCAACTTAATTATTAAAAATTTACTTTTATTAATTAAAAATATATAATTCTATTTGTTAACAAAAAACTTTTATTTTCAATATCTAAAAAGAGGGAAAAACCAACTATCCACAGATGGATATGTGCATAAATAAAATATGATCTACATACACAATTAACATTTTTAAATGAGATGTCTAACCAGTATGAAGTGTATGTATTGTTGTGAATTTCAATGAAATATCATAATAAATTTTAGTAACTTGATACAGAGTGTCATGTATACTTTGTCTTGTCTTAAATTAATTACTGAAATTTTCAAAGTTTTGTGGTTTGTAATTGTCATTATACTTTAGAAAAGGTCTGCAGAGTACTAAAATCAACATTTGAGTTTGTAGTTGTTTTCTATTGTTTGTGAATTATCATGGGTGCCTATAGCAGAGATCTGTTCATTGTTGAACTTTTTCTGAAGCACTATAAATAATGGCTAAAAATATAGAAAAATATTATTTCAGATCAAATTTCTCTAATACTTACTATTCTATTTTGACTATGATGTGCAAGATCTCTGTATTACAACAAAATACTAAAGCTAACAAATTTATAGGAAGCAAAGGTTAATTTGGGCTCATGGCTCATTGGTTTTAGTCCATATCATTTCATATTACAGTACAGAAAACTGGGAAAATCAGGAAGAGTATTCACCTCATAGAAGCCAAAAAACAGAGAGCGAGAGAGAGAGAGAGAGAGAGAAGGTGGAGGAGGAAGAGGGGGAGGAAAAGGGGAGATAGACTCCCAAACTATTTTCAAGGGTGTATCTCTAAAGAACTAACTTCCTTCACTAGACTTCAGATATTTAATGTGAAAGTTTCATCACTGTCTAGTAACGTAACAGACTCAGAAGACTGAGTATTCCAACCCTAAACTTTGAAGTGACATTCAAAATTTAAGATACAGCACATAGTATAACTGCTGACCAATGTTTTAATCTTCTGTTGGTTATCTTATGCCTATTGTCTGAAACTCAGTGATGTCACTTATTTACATATCAGTCAATGAAGTCATCATTGAGATAAATATTTTAAATAAAATTATGTGAAGATTCGGATGCTCAGTTGAAATACCTGCTCAGTGTTATTGTTAGAAAGAAAATTAATTAATTTAAAATTGATCAGACATATTCCCAGTAATGTCAACATCTCCAAGTGTCTCTCTCACATGCCTTCTAGTAGTAGCCCTGTGCTTTAAATACTGCTTTTGTTGTGTCAGATTAGACTAGATTAGCATTCTAATTAGCAACCTTAATCACAATAGCAAGAATCTGGAAACAACCTAAGTGTCCCTCAGTAGAAGACTGGATAAAGAAACTGTGGTACATTTACACTATGGAATATTTATAGATTTCTTTCAACTGATTTTTTTAAATCGCTGCCTTCCTCACTCTGCTCCCAAGTGAATATATTTTTATAGAGTTTTAGCTCTGATAATTATTTCAGGCATTACATAAACCCTACTGTATTCAATATCTATTTCTTTCATTTTACATATAGACCACTAAAAGCTTTTGTAATGTCAGCTTCATAAGTGTTTTCACTTAAATTACCACAACCCTTCACCAAAATTTCTATTCAATAATATTTTCCAATTTCAGAATTACATTTGAATGAGGAGATGTGTCTTAAATGGTATCATTTTATCATGTTATGTCATAACTGTGATCGAATACCACTATGATTAAGTTAGGAAAGTTACACGTCTATAAAGTAGACCACCAACAAATAAACAATAATTGTTTTCTGTCACCTAAATTTCATTAGAGTATTTATATTAATATGTCAAAATGAAAACTTTTCTTAAAGTCCTACCATCAGGGGATAAAATAATTTGTGCTCAATTTTGTATCAAAAGAAATGTAAGAGGATTTTAAACTAATTCTGCTCTGACAGATTGTCAGGGCAAAGTAAGAACAGGATTTTGCCAGCTACTGTGGAAAAGCAGTACAGAAAATTTTGAATGTCATTTCTCTGCAGTGCCAAAGGCCAAGAGACACGGGAAATGTAAAACTCAGTTCAGTATCATTTCCAATCTTCCACCTGCCATTTATAGTAGAAGCAAGTCTTAGGGCGATGGTGCATTGCAAGAAATTCTTTATAATGTCATCTCTGCTATAGAAGTAGCAAGAAACTACTTTCTATAAAAAAAGTTCTTCAATCTTTCTCATCCTTACTCTGAGGTCAAATTGATATCACACTAGGTTTCCAGTTTATTAATTGCAAAGTGAACCTTTTAAATTTGCTTGAACTATATCAAAACTAATAACATAGTTTATTTTTTATAAAGTACCAGAAAATACAGTTCAACATTATTCTCTAGAAGTCCATTCAGGTTACATAAGTTGGTCCAAACATTTAAATTTAAACATTTCAAATAAAGAGTTACAGATCATGAAGAGTTTTAAAATCCTGACTCTGACTATAGTCTAATGGGCATAAACAGGTCTTTCAGTACATAACTTCAACCTAATTTTCACTTATTTTATAGTGATTTAAGTTTTCCCTTCATTTAAGAACATCTGTAGCATCACCTAAGGAAACAGTTGCAAAGTGTATCATTTGAAATGTGTACCCACATTATTAAAAGAATGATGACATTTCAACTGAGTGTAAAGGACCATGGCATGTTATAACTAGGAATATATGAGGCTTATTGTGAATATGAATTACAAATAGGTCATTTCCATAACTTTTAAATATGTACAAAACATAATTGTCTATTTTGTATGAGACTTACAGATATTCAAGAATGATCTTAGGGGAATGCTTTATATTCTTGTAACTTGATGATATTTTTTTTCTCCCTGGGAATATATCTAATCGCAATAGTTCATAAGAGGGTAAACACTGTATCTATATAACTAAAGGCCTCTATTTTGTTATTCATTTGGTCTTTTCAGTTAAGGACATTATTTAGTTGACCTTTCACATTCTAACTGGAGCATGAATTGTGCCTCAATCTTACTGAATTTTTGGGTTAAGAAGTTTCCTTTTTTCACTTGTGCCCTTGCTTCACCCTCAGCTCTAGAGAGAATGCCTTCACACTATGTGCATCTGGTACTGTTTCACTGTTGTCCACCTTCATTGTAGCAAACAAACCAAGGTGCCAAGGGCATATGTCTTATTTTGCTCTGGCATCGTGGCGAGGCAGTGGTCCTGTGGTACAGACCTAGCTTTATACTGATACCATCTCTCCTGCAGATGCAGAGACGTTTGGGTGGTTTCTTTATGTTTCGCTTTGTTTTCATTTTCTTCCTTTCTGTTTATTCACTGAAACTCTATCTACTATCAGTCGCCACCTTCGTAACTTGTTAGTTAGTTAGTATCTAAGATAAAGTGTTAGTAGTGAATTTTTAAGTTCCTCAGGAATGGCGTACAAACACACATTAAGAATGACTTTATATCTTGGAACTGAAACCAGAAGTCAGGGAAAAATATATTTACAACCTAGTTTACTCGACAAAGAAACAGAATATGATAAATAGTCATCTTTTGATAAACTATGATGCAGTGGTACAATATAAAAAAAAAAAAAGAATGGAGAAAAGAGTATATGGCTCAGCACTTAAAACCACTTGCTTCCCTTCCTGAGGACCAGAGTTTAGCCCCCAATACCCACGTCGTATAATTCACAACAATCTGTAACTCCAGTTTTAAGGAATCAAATATCTCCTACTCACCTCACGTAGATACACACATGTGTGGCTCACACTTACATGGACACCACGCACATAAAGATAAATAAAATTAAAAGAGTTTAGAAGTGTAAAAACCTGTTTTCCTTTAGATTTTTAACTTTATCGCTTACTTTAATGGTCTCATAATTACTACTTGCACACTAGATGTGTGTTACACTGATTGCTTTGCTTTAACTTCTCAAAATAAATTATCAGCAACTTACTTTTTGTCAAATGAGCACCACTGTCCCATCATAATTCCTGTTGATTTGGCAAGATCAAGAACTCCCACTGTTAACCTTTGGCCAAGCAGTCATCAGTTGAACCCCGCAGAACTATGTCCATTAGTAGCATAGCAAAATTACAGCTTTCTGAATGATTAATAAGACACTCAGTTCATTTCTCTTCTAACTAAATTTTTTCCTTCATCGATTTTTTATAGGACACATTCTACAGAATACTATTTAAGAATAATAGTGTATTTATTCAAAAGATACTTTTTAATAAAAATGCACCAGAATAGGCTTAAAATCATCTCAGGGCATCATAGCATAGGACATAAGATAAAGGTGACACTGGTTACACTTGGGTCAGATTCAATTTCACTTGGTTTTGGTGAGTTCTTGCTCAGGATTTAAAGGGAGTTAACAGAACCTAGCTATTGGCTTTTTTTTTTTTTTTTTTTTTTTTTTTTTGCATTTGCATTTGCATTTGCCTTGTGTGACTGAAGGAATAGAACTATAGTAATAGAGCTTGGCAGTCTCAGCAACTTTGTCTATATTTCTCACTTTATGAGTAGATAAAAGGATGAATAGCATTATAAGTAGATTACTGTTTTCCCGAGAAACCTGAGTTTTCTAAGATGCATTTTCTGATCTACACTTGAATATTTTGAGCATTCCTCTGAGGTAATCTAAATGTCAGCCTTAAGAAATGCTAACTTATTACCCAAGCTTAGTGCAGATGATATTCAGTATAATATTTAATTCATACTTTTATTTCCAGAATGTGTAGATTTGCAGCAAAAAGACCACAGAAGCATAGCAGCAAAAACAAAATATCACAGTTGCATGATAAAAAGTCCCACATTTCTCTTCTTAAACATATAACTGAAATGAAGTGAAGCTTTTAATTAGACAAAACTGTTTTCACTAATGTCATTTATTGCTTCATTTCACAAATAATTAAAACATTTACATAGAACATAAATAGCATATATAATCTAAATATGTATATGTATATATACATATATAGAGAGAAACTTTATGTTAAGTGAAAATGTTTTTGCTTCTATATCACCTTTTTACACATATACACACATGTGTGTTTAGAGTGAGAGAAATAAAAAATATTTTTACTTAACAATTAGTCTTTTCTACTAAAGATTATTATCCCTATTATAAATACTATAATATTTATTATGACTTTATTTGTGTTTAATATGAAATTTTATACTATCCTTAAAATATAACAATTTAGCTTTTAATTTATCTTTACATATAGAATTCTGTATTGCTATTGTTGATATATATAGCATGTGATTATATATAACTATATAGCTACAGTCTATAGAATTCATTTTTAATTATTGAAACTCTCAAGCATTTACATTTAGTTAATATTAAAGGAATGTAAATTAATCATTAATCAGTAATTTATTTGCCTATTAACCATACAACTTTTTCCATAATTATGGCATTTCTCTTCCAGTGCCCTTATGAGGTACTCATTAAAAATGTATCTTTTATAAGCAAAAGCAATTATTCTGCAATAATCAAGGAATTTACCCATAGCCCGTCAGAAATCTTTTATATAGTAATGCATCAACAATTTCTGCCATGATTATAGATTATAATACCAATTCTATTTGCACCGAACATTTAGGCCTCTTCTCTGACATTTTCCCATTTATTTGAGAGATTTAAGAAGTAAGAACTATGGACTCCTTCGTAGCTCTTTACAAGACATTACAGTTATAATCATTATCGCTTCATGATTTCTATATCATTCTTCATCTAGAGTGTCAGAGGACAAACAATTTAAAGTGATTGAAAATGGTATTGTCTTCAAAAATCATTTAATTTGCTAACACATTTATTAAAAATTTCATCCATATTTTACTACCTGCAATGATCTCCTGCATTGTTTCTTGTTGTGTGACTTTCCTGGGAAACTTATAAATGTTTGTTTACCTAATATTTTAGGACTCTGTTGGGGTGACCCACAAATATTGTATTTTCTGGCTTTGAAAATGTATGTTCTTAATTTTTATCGGAAGCTGGCAGTGCAGCTGATGGATACAGGATATGTAAATGTCACTTCCTCATAGGTCTTTAAGTGTAAGGCAAACTGCCATCTGGAACCCATACAACTAGTTGAGTAAGGAATGTGGGTTTTTTTTTTAATCATCCTGAGCTGGTGGGAGGTCCAAGAAGATAAAGATGTAGGCAGATGCAGAGGGAGGGAGACAGAATGGAGCAAGGAGGTAGACAGAAATATGTGGAGAGACAGAGTACTGGAGAAGTCCCATTGAGTTAGTAGCTGGCTAAGAGATTGTGCCATCAAAAAGCAAACACCCTTAAACTATATAAATATCTCTGTGTTGTTATTTATTTACATTAATAAATTTATTTATTCATGTTACATCCTGATCATAGCCTCCTCCCTCTGTCCCACCCAGTCCCGCCCTCCCTCAGTCATCCCCCATCAACCCTCATCTACTCCTCAGAAAAAAGAGATTCCCCCCAACCCACCACAGCACATCAAGTCTCATCGGGACTGGGTGCATCCTCTTCCCCTGTGGCCTGGCAAGGCAGTCACACCAGAGAGAAGTGATGAAAAGGCAGACAACAAAGCTCATGTCAAATACCGCCCCTCCTCCCCTCACCAGGGGACTCACATGACACCAGAACTGCCCACCAGCTACAACTGTGTAGGGGGCCTAGGTCCAGTCCAAGCATGATCTTTGTTTCTTACTTCAGTCTCCACGAGCCCTCTAGGCCCTGGTTAGTTGACTCTGTTGGTCTTCTTGTGGAGCTCCTGTACACTTAAGATTAAACTGAATACCTAGAACAGGGTAGGCTTCCGGAGGATACGGGGGTGACTCTACCTGAGACTCTAGCAGGGGTCATGGAGACTAAAGAGGACATGCTCTAACTAGACAGGACTCCGAGAAGAGTGAGGGGAACACCAACCTACCCACAAAAACTTGGACTCACAATTTGCCTTGCCTACAAGATGTGAAAGAATAAAGATAGAGCAGAGACAGAGGGAATGTCCAACCAATGACTAGCCCAACCTGAGACTATGTGTCTTTAATAATAAACTTCAAGCAGGATCTGAAAACTCCTGCAATAGGATTCTAGAGGATAACTAATACCCCATAACTTAGAAAATGTTAAAATACACTAGCTTTGTGTCAGTTTGACGAATTGCCAAAAAAGGTCAATTAAAAGAGAAAAAGGACCATAAATTCTGTTTTCATTCTGTGCTCACTCAACTCTATTATTTCTTTACCCATGGTCATAAGCAGAATTTTACTAGTATGTACAATTTTGCACTTTAGAAATCTAATTGTATAATATAAAAATAAAATTTCACTTCAAAACTTGGTATACTAATAGAACACAATCTAAGTACTTCTTGTGAATTGAATAATGCTCCTTATCTGGTATTAAATAAAATTTTGAGTCTGAAACCTGGTTATAGAAATATGCAAAAAACATCACTCTAATTATAAAAACTTCTACAGATCAGGAGTACTAACTTTAAGTAGTACTAAAAATATTTTGGGTAAATATAAAAAGCCATATGGTAGGGTTAAGATGGATGTAGAGTGCTTTTAAGAGAAATATAATCTAAGGGATGGAGAAATGTTCACATAGTAAGAACAATAGCTACTCTTTCAGATGATGTGCCTGATCCCACAACCATCTTCATTATCTCACAAGCACTGGTGACTCCATCTCCAGGACATCTAATACTCTTTTCTGGCCTCCACAGGAACACATTCACATGCTGTTTACACACACACACACACACACACACACACACACACACACACAGCAACACACCTTAAAAGTATAAGTAAATGCGTTTCTTTTAAAAGGAGACTCATTCTGGTTCACTACTCACATTTCCCAGCTTTATGAGCTGGAACAATATTATCAAATCTTCAAGATGATTTGGGCAACAGTATCCTTAGCAGAACTATATAGACTCTGTAAATGAACACTCAAGAAACTAAAAGACTGGATCATTATGTATTATTTAATTTAACCATAATTTAATTACATCATATAAATATAAATGGCATAATATTATTTGACCATATAGAACAATTTATGCAAGGATTTTCATAGGTGTAAAATTTGAAGTTCTTATCCTGTAAAGTGATAAATCTAACATATTATACATTACTTTATAACTAGTGTGATTATTTTCTTTTGACACCATATCATACATATGTGAGTCTCTGACCCTGAAATTTTTAAGGTTTTATTTTTTAATCTACCTAGTTTGTACATCAGATTGAGTTGGTAGGATTTTTGACATCTTATTTTGTAATAATTGCATATTCTCCCTTTCTAAAACTTCTAATTTGGTTATTTTCAAGTATCTCAAGACACTAAGATATATTGAACGCATGAGGTAGGTAGTGTCTCACTCCTGCTCTTTTGTAAATTTAATCACCATGCACATTTTTCGGCTTCTATTTCTGTCTATGAGGTAAACTTATCCAATTCCAACCTACTTGCTATATGAACTCTTGAATTTATACATAGTTTGGGAGTTGAATTTGCTTCAAAGGAACAGAAGCAAGGAATAAGCATAATCTGACTAAGCCAACTATCTATTGAAAACATGCCATCATTCAAGTTAGCTAAGGAATAAGATATAACTATCTACAGATATGAATGAGACAGAATACTATTTCGGAATTATAAAACCGGAGCCAGCAGTCTCACAGGTGTGAAACAAGCTATTATTGCATGGGAAACAAAAGGGAGAGCCGCATGAGATTCCCAGGGAAAGTGCATTCAGTGCCACAGTACAACTGTTGGCCAATGCATTCTTTGCACAGGCTTCTCTGGAGTTCTTATTGCAGGAAGAGTTCTCACTGCCACGAAAATATTCAGTCAGAAACAGGAGCATTCAGTGAGGGTGTTGAGTTCAGGAGCCAGTTTTTCTGGTAAGACTACAATATTCTCCAGGAAAGGAACCCCTCTCTTCAACACACACACACACACACACACACACACACACACACACACACACACACACACACACACCACACACACACACACACACACACACTTTATTACATGTGAAATGAAAGGGCAATCTTTATATGCTGAAAAAGCATGTACCGAAATGTATTCTTTTGTCAATTGAAGAAGTGCTGACCTAGAATTTTAAGGAAAAATTCAATAAAATAGTATTTGCTTTAACTGAAGTCTCTCTCACTTAAAATGGCCTTAGTGTTTCCAGTAGAGGGCTCTCAGGAAAGAAAAGAAAAGAAGAGAAGAGAAAAAAGAAAGGAAGGAAAAGAAAAGAGAAGAGAAAAGAAAAGGACTGTTTGCCTGGCTGCTTTCAGTTAAACTACCTGATCTAATGTCTTTCTGAGGTGTGACATTTACCTTCAAGACCATTTCTTATGCAGGCGTTTGATTATATCATTCAGCTTTCAATAACTGAACTATATGGAACACATTCATTCCTACATAACACATTGCTTACCACATTCATCGCTTGGAAATCAATTGGCTTTCTTTCTTAGGTAAGAAATAATAAAGTTTTCCAAGTAGTTGCACAAGAGAAAGCAATCCATTATTACCTTTTACATCCAGAATGTATTCTATCATAGAAAAGATACAATGGGAATCAACATACGATAGCATAAAAGCTTATAAAATAATCAAGGCAATCATTCAACTTTGTCTACTGTGTGTGTATAATGGTGTGAATGCATATGACTATGGGTGTGTGCCTACACTCTGTATGAGGTAGCAGGAGGCTACCAATCTCTTTTTTTCTATGGTTCTTAAAACTCTTTTTCATAAGTGACAATGAGGAGACTCTGGGCCAATGTTTACCTCTCTTTTCCAGATTCATAACCATCGCGCTTTCTTCATGTCTACATATCAAGCCCTGTCCCCTTAGTGATTGAAACAATAAATGATATTGAATATTATGAAAGAATACTGTTATTATGCAGTTCAAATGCTGATTTCTGTACACCCCTCCCAATCTGGTTGTAATCATTGCTCTGAGAGTCTCTTGTCTCAATATTATATAATCACTGCTCCTTAATTGGCCCCTGATAAGCCAATAAAGCAGGTTCCAGGCCATCTCTGAGCAGAGGAGATAATAAGGCTAGACTTCTGCCTGCCAGCCAGGGGAAGAGGAGTTAGAGGAGGAGGTGGGGGATTGAGCCACAGGAGAGATCCAGGAGCCATCATGAGAGCAGGAACAGGGAGACCTACAAAGTGCAAGTATCTCTAGGAATGTACACTAGGAAGAAACCAGATTAGCTTATAGGGTTAAGAATAGAAAACTAACTGTCCAATTATTTGTAGTGTAGCTTATTATTAAACAAATATAAAAGAGTCTCAATTATTTGCTTGATAATTGGGTTAAGAGAGAAACTGAAAAGCAAATCCTTTTTTGTAAAAGTAACTTTAAGAACTGTATGTATATTTTGTGTGTCTTGTACATTCACAAGTATGAGAAAGTGCAATTAATAAATCAAATATAAGAAGTAAAAACATAGTTAATAATCAAATGGGAAAAACATAGCAGTATACTGTGTTAAAAAAAATACAAATGCATTCTTTCTTGGAGTGTCCATTCCACTGTATTCACCCTTTCTCTCTCTCTTTCTCTCTCGGAGATTACTCAGTGCCTACATAATGACTAAAAATAATTCAATATTGTGGGTTTAGAGCATCACTTTAAGTTATCAACATAAATGTCACTTGCACACAAGAACAGTGGCATGGTGTTACATATTGTATTTGGTGTGAACAAAAGCTACAGATTGACGAACAGGAGGGTAAGTAAACGCTGTGTGCATAGTGGAGAGAAGTGATTCCTATCTGTACTAGGATGCAGTCCGACCATTCAAGCTTTCCTTCTACTACTTCATATGACTTGCAGTTGAAAGCTGATAAAATGCCTATTATTTGAATTTTATAATTAATATTTTCGACCATTGTGAAGATTTTTTTGTTGCTTTTGTTTTTTGTGTTGTTTGGTTTTTAAAGGTATTCTCTCTCTTTTCCCCACTCTTTTTCATTCAAAAGTTGCATGGTTTCCATTCATAATATGACTATACATTAAAAAAACCTCCAGTACAGGGAAAAGGGAATTGGCTTTGGAGAACTTATCAAAGAAAACATTTTAAATAAAGTAACATAATCCCTAAAATGTTAGATTCAATGAGAGTATATTCTTTAAAATATCATTTTACTACTGGCAACAAGTTTTCGCTATTTGACTCTACTTTTTATAACCTATGTATGATGCTTACTTATGAAAACACTGAGAAATCTATTATTCCTTCATTGGTGATGATTGGAAGATTTGAAATGTTATTAAATTTCCTATTATTATAGGAAACTCTATAGTTCTTTAATATACTTCTCTCTATATTAAAATTTTTCTTTCATGAAATTTTTTTATAATGAAAAATTCTAAGTTGACTGTTTCCCAAATTATAATTTGATTCTGATTCAGTAATTTTTAAAAAACTAATATAAATGTCATAGAGTCTGATATGAGATTAAAATTTACAGTATGAAAATTTTAAGTATTGTGGAGATTGCTTTTTATCTTAGACTCAATATTTTCTGCATTATGACCTAGCAATTACTTTATGAGATAAGGGATTGAAGGGTTGTAGTTTAAAAGTAATGTGGTTTGATGTAAGGTTAACAAGGATAAATTTGTGGTATTTTTAACACAAAGTGACATGTTGCTTCTAGCTCCTGTATTCATGACATTTTTTTACATGATGGATTCTACACTTCAACTATGAAACAAAACCCAGCCCTGTTTCCTTATATTGCTATTAATATGTGTTTTGTTGGGGCAGTGAAACAAGTAACTGACACAATAAGTTGTTGAAAACAAGAAGTAAATGACTAGAAAGAACATATGTAGCAACAAGTACTGAAAAAAAACAGACATAAATTGGAAAAGAGAGAAAGGAGGGGCATAAGGCAGAGTTTGGAATGACAAAGGGAAAGTCAAAAGGATGCAATTATATTATAAATTAAAATAAAGGAAACAATTTTTAAAAATTAAAGCATGAAAAATAGTCACTGTCATCTATTATATGTATTTTTAATCAAATAATAGCTGTTTTTTTGCAATTAAATACTAAAAATTAAACTACACATTTTTTATACTATTTTTGTCTGGATGTCAAATAATTGTTCTCACAGAATAGATGCTGTAACAATGTAAATTTTCATTGACAATAATGTCAATATTTTCTTTCATCTATATGACAACTGAGATTCCCGTGTTGTGTGTGTGTGTGTGTGTGTGTGTCTGTGTGTGTGTCTATGTGTGTGTCTATGTGTGTATGTGTCTGTGTGTCTATATCTGTGTATTTGCTGATTTACTGAGTAGAAGACAAGATATGAAAAATAAAATGGAAAATGCACATATATATACACACACACATGTAAATATATATTCTGTGAATATATATGTATATATATATAATGCAAAGAAACTAACAATAACATACTCTGTGAATATATATATATCTACAATGCAAAGTAACTAACAATAAATAAGGCCATATCTTTTATTTAGTTTCTTTATATTTTTCAATTATATGGTGTTTTATTTTTTGCAACTTTAAATACATTCACTCTTTTCAATTAAAGCAAATTATTATGTTTATATATACATATGATTTACTGTATTAATTACATAAAGTATAAGTACTTTCATTTCTATTATATTATAATATTTATAATATACTAAAGTATATTAAAACCTGTTATATACTTGGCAAAGTTTGAATACAATTTTAACATTATGTCTTATTTTTTATTTTATCTAATAATTCTCAGGCAAAACATGCATGAGGTAAAACATATTTTAAAATACCAAAACAAAACCAGTAGCATATAAATGTACAGACTAATTTAGACATCAAATCAGAAGTCAGGATGAGGAGCTGAAAAAAAAGCATTTCCCGTAGATCCATGATCACTTATCAAAATAGAAGTGTGAGGCCCACACCAGTGAAGGACCTTATAAAACTTAGCAGTAAGTATTCAGAAATCTGAGAGGAGCAGAAGGGATGTCCCTAACTTCCAAGTACAACGTGCAAACATGACTCTTTCAGTTCCTAGTTGACATTTAATTGGTTCTGGAGTGAACTGTAAGTATAATGAAAGAAATGCATCAAAGGTCTTCACACACAGATTCCCTGTCTGTGCTACAGAAGTGCCTGGGTCTTTCCTCTGCTTTATAATCACTTAGATGGTACATGCCACTCTGCTTTGGCAAAAGCCGAAAGCTTAACAACATGAAATAACACCCTGAAGGACTGTGAATAGCCTGTCTATCAGGCAACTTCTATATTTCTTCCCCTGTGAATAAAAAGTGTACTTGAGTTACAGTTATTTTCAACTTGAAAGGTACAGATTTTCTTTGTGACATATCAGTTGCCAGAAATGTCTGAACATGAGAGCTGCTGTCTCTGGTCACTGCTTGGAAAACTGGGAGTCGAGAACACACCTGTGACTTGATACCGGCTGAAGAGAAATTCCAGTTTTTGCACAGACACATGAAAGTTCTAAGAGAGTAAAGGTCTAAAGATTCTGTATGGGTCACTGGTCAAAGCCTCTGAGTTCTCTAAAGAGAGCCCCCCCCCAATTTGGAAACAGATTATTTACCTGCTAGCATGAATTCCACACAAAAATAGCGTTCCAAGGACAATGATATGGAGATCTGTTGTCTTTGATTTTTCAGTGCAGCCCCTGTTAACTCATGAAGTATACAATCTGGCATCAAAGAGATGAACTTGAAAAGCAGTGAGGAGAAGCTATGGTGTCAAAATTCTATATTATAAAAATGCTCTTTTTTTCTGCACAAACATTATTTATTTGCTCTTTTAGAGTGGCAATCAGTGGTCAGTGTAGTTGATTAACTAACGTCAGCTTCCCCCAGTAACATGCAGTACCGCAAACCCACAACACTGAAGGAAACTGCTGTGTGCTATGCATGTCCATTCATATCAGCTCATCCCCATTGGTACAGTAGTGGACACCACACCTTCTAACAGGTGTTTACACAGAAGCATGATGGACTTTCTACCTTTCTTGAGAAATTGTTGTCACTGTTTTCTTGACAAGGATCTCTAAAATACTTTCCATTCATGACCCTATTTTTGCCAAGATTTTTTTTTTTTTTAGAAAATCCTCCACTAGAAATACTAATTGGGTTTAATACAGTACAATGTCTTTGCTAGTTGCCTGGCAAGTACACTGGGTGTTTGAAGTTTGGGTGCAGTTGAGTCTCTCTTTGGATAAGCTGTAAGCACAAAAACTATATTCCAGATTGACACACCTCAGTTAGCAAGAAGACTTATCCAGAAGCTGAACAACAGAAGCAACGTTAGTCTATTTAGAGACTTTTCCAGAACTAGGAACTTTGATGGCCTAGGTCTTTGTTCTCCTTTTGGCATGTGTAGCAGCCTGTATGCTAATTACTAAAGCCTAAATGGTGTTTCCACCATGTTGTCAATTTTACTGAGGTCTCGGGGCCTACTAGGCCTGGGGGCTATTATATTCCCCACTGGTTCTATGACATGAGTCCAATCATGGAATCACTTAGTAGCAGGGGATTATACTGTTTCTTTAGCATTGATCGTTTAAGATAATTTACTCTGTTTTATATAGCTAAAAAAGCAGTTGACCAAGCAGTACCCTATAGTTGACAGCTAGGAGCAAAAGGATTAATGTCCCAGTACTACATAGAATAACCAGGAACATGAGACCAGGAAAACAGAAAAGGGTACCACTTGTTAGATTCTTTTTTAAATTGATTTGTTGTTTATTATAATCTATTCACATCCTAATTGTTATGCCCCTTGCTCTTATCTTTCCATTTTCACCCTCCCTTTCCCTTTCACCCATTCCCCTTCTTCAGACCTCTCTCAGTGGTCCCTTCTTCCCCTACTTTCTGGCCACAGTCCATCAGGTCTCATCAGGGTAGCCTGTATCCCTTTCCTCTGTGAGCCCAAAGGCCATTGTGCCAAAGGACATTGATGAAATCATGGGCACTACAGTATGTGTCAGAGGGTCCAAAGCATTCCACCCTACCCTCTTCCCACATGGAGAATTAGATCTTTATAGGCTACATGTGAAGACAAGGTCTATGTTCTCTGCTTGCACTGTCTTTGGTTAGTTGCTTCAGTTTATGCAGGCTCCCCTGTGTCCAAATCCCCCGACCTTGATGGTCTCCCTGTGGAGCCCCTGACCTCTCCAAGTCCTTCCCCATCTTTTCCATACAACTTGCAGCTCTTAAGTAAGAGTCCTGTTTTGAGTCCCAGTATCTATTCTGATCCCCTGCTGGGTGGATTCTCTCAGAGGACATCTATGTTGGGCTAGTATCCAGTTAAAAGTCAGTATGTACCCATACCTATCTTTCTGGGCCTGAGTTACCTCACTCAAGATGATCATTTTTAGTTCCATACAATTAACTTCAACTTTCCAGATCTTCTTGTTTGGAATAGCTGAATAGTATTCCATTATGTAAATGTACCACAGTTCTTTATCCATTTTTAGGCTGAAGGACATCTAAGTAGTTTCCAGACTGACTATTATGAATAAAGATGCTATGAACATAGTTGAACAAAGGCCCTTGTTGTATGGTAGAGCATCTTTCAGGTATATGCCCAGGAGTGGTATAGCTGGGTCTTTAGGTAGCACTATTCCCAATTTTTGGAGTAAGTGCCAGATTGATTTCCAAAGCATTTTTACGAGTTTGTACTCCCATCAGCATTGGAGAAGTGTTCCTCTTTCTCCGTATTCTCACCAGCATGTGCTGTTACTTGAGTTTTTTGGTTTTTTTGTTTTTTGTTTTTTTTTAATCTTAGTCATTCTGATGGGTTTAAGATGGAATCTCAGAGTCGAGTCGTTTTGATATGCATTTCTCTGATGACTAAGGACTTGGACTAAGGACTTTAAGTATTTCTCAGCCACTTGATATTCCTTTGTTGAGAAGTTTCTGTTTAGCTCTGTACCCCAATTTTAATTGGATTATTAGCCAAGCCAGGTGGTGTGTAATTTCTTGAGTTATTTTTATATTTTGGATATTAGACCACTGTCAGATGTAAGGTGGGTAAATATCTTTTCCTAGTCTGTAGGCTGTCATTTTGTTCTTTTGGCAGTGTCCTTTGCGTTACAGAAGCTTTTTATTTTCGTGAGATCCCCTTTACTTATTGTTGATCTCCGAGCATGAGCTATTGGTGTTCTGTTCAGGAAATTGTCTCCTGTGCCAATGCGCTCAATGCTCTTCCCCACCTTTTCTTCTAACAGATTTAGTGTGTCTGGTTGTATGTTGAGGACCTTAATCCATTTGGGCTTGAGTTTTGTGCAGGAGGATGTATCTATTTCATTTTTCTACGTGTAGCCATTCAGTAAGACCAGCACCATTTGTTGCAGATGCTATTCTTTCTCCATTGTATAATTTTGGCTTCTTTGTCAAAAATCAAGAGTCCATAGGTGTGTGAGCCTATTCCTTATATCATCTTTATATACGTGTGTGTGTTTGTTTCTTTGAAAGTTACTTTTGACCACAGATAAATTTCTTCTAATTATCCAGACAGACTGGCATTTAGTAACAAGTTTCTCCCAGTACCGTACAGAAGCCTCCTTCTCTCATAAAGAGGATGTTTACTCCTCTTCAATTGAAAGAACAACCTCAGCTAAGGAATCTAACTGGGACTCCAGATGAGAGGCAGATTTTTCTATGTCTATGGTTTGTTCTGTTTGAGCACTGAGGTTTTTAAAGTTTTTTTTTTCTCCCCATAACTAGGGCTGAAGGTCTAACTTCAGTGCATCCCAAAATAGCTTGTCCTAATCAAAAGGGGAGTGAGAATGCGGGTATTGCCCAGCTTAGCGAAGCCAAAAAATCGAGATTTATGTGGGCCCTACACTCTTCTCCATTATAAATGGATACGTGTAGTATAGTTTGCACAAGGAGTCACTGGATTCTTCTCCAGTGCAAAGAGGTCAGAAAATACACACATGGCTACGTCTTCAGGTGTAGCAAGCCAAGTAGTTTCTGGGACGTGGAAATAGCATACCAATGGTGGTAATTGTCTTTATTCCCCTGACTTTATTTGTAAATAATGCTTCTGACTAAACTATAACCTCTTGTGCCATAAATTATGTTCTATTTATTCAAATTTTAAAATTATATATATATATATATATATATATATATATATATATATATATATATATATATATATATAATGTGAACTTTTAAAAACTGTGAAATAGTAGCTTCTCCTATGTTTATTGAGTTCTATACAAATAATCAATGTATCAAAAAATAGTTTAAGCCTGACTATAATTTTCGTAAATGTTATGTGACTAGTAATATATTTTACTCCTTCTCTTGGAAAATCTTTAGCAAGATATGATTTATAAAGTAGCCCAGCACATAAGCTCCTGAGCTTCAACAGACAGTAACATTAATGGCATGCAGCATCACAGAGGGAAAAGGACGCTGTGCACATATTTTCTTCCCTAGCAAACATGCTGGCTTCAAGAATCCCACCTATGCTTCCTGGCTCAAGCTCTTATGACCTAAGCAGTGCAGCGGTGCATGGCTAGGCTAGCCATTCACAATTAGTGCAAAGAGGAGAGATCAAACACTACGTTTGCTCTGTTCATCTGGCCGTGGTGTTTGATGTCAAGTGCTTGTTACACAGAGCGCTCAGCCTGGAGCACTCAAGGCATGTGGCAGCTCCCCAAGCAGTTCAAATGGCAAAGCAAAGGCTTTTTATTGACCATTCGGCTATATTGTAGTTTCTGTCTCAGGGAATTTCAAAGCAGCCCACTGTGAAAAAAAAAAAAAAAAAGTTGACAGCCAAGTGATTCAGAGTTTCGCAAACCATGATAGCATAAATAGAATACCAATAGTTCAGTGTGCCTCTCTCTCTCTCTCTCTCTCTCTCTCTCTCTCTCTCTCTCTCTCTCTCTCTCTCTCTCTCAAATATGTAATGTAAGTTTCTTGACTCCTTCACTAGTCAATACAGGTCCATCCATGCTGGGATGCTGGGTCCATTTGAAGAATTAAGTTATTACAGAGCTACAGCACTGAAGCAGCTTGTAAGTAACTGCCAATGCAAGAATTTTCAAATACATGGATGGTAAGATGGCTCAACAATTAAGAGCATGTACTAATTTTGCAAAAAGGTTTTCCAGCACCCACATTGAGGACCTCATAAACATTTATAATCTCAGGTATAGACACATCAGATGCCTCTCGACACCTTGGGCACATGCATTCCCATAGACATACCCTTAAACAGACACACTTACTTGATCAAAAATAAATAAATCTTTAATTTAAAAATATGTTAACAATTTTGACCTTAAAAAAACTTATGTGTAAAAGTATGTGCACGTCTATGTGCATGTGTATACACTTCAAATTACTACTAGTCAAAGGGTTAGCTACTGAAACCAACGTAGCCTCAATGTACCTACTATAGCCCTGACACTGCTTTTATATTTTACACAAACACAACATTGTTGTCTGAATAATTGTAAGAAGTATAATATGTAAGCTTTACGAAACTTGATTGTGATTTGATTCTATTTTAAAAATCAGATATCTTCCAGTCATGATTTTAATGGTTTTGTGACATGTTCCCATAATCCAGATAATGAAATGCTCCCAGTGCATGTGTATATAGTCACCGTATTGTTGATATAAGAGCTACACAGACAGTAGACATTGTCTATTTATCTGCTTTGAAGCTTAAAAAATGTCTTCCTACTCAGTCTCCTTGAATTTAGCTAATACACAGGAATAACTGGATTTGATCATTAAAATGATTCTGAAAATTCAGATTTCATGATAAACATGATTCCCATTCAAAAGGTAAGCCATAACTCCCTTCGTAAATTGTGGTATAATTTCATCCAGAGTTACACTGCTTTCTTCAAAAATTAGAGACAGTATGGTGATTGCTAATGGGTAATGAGGAATATGGATTGCCATTGCATACCAGATATGATTTCTGCCTGCCCCTCCACAGCGTTCAGCTTAGTATAATATAAAAACATCCCTTAGCAGTGCAGCACTGCTGACCTATGCTAAATTTTGAGAAAAGTGAAGTCAGGCTTTTCATAATATTAGCAAATATATGATAACAACATGACAAATCTCTCAGGAAAAAAATGTACTTATTTATATAATTAACCTGAGGAAGAAATCCGAACTTAATTCAGGATAAGCAGGAAGGTTAAGGCTCAAGACCAATGTCAACAACATAAGGCACTCTGGAGTTTTTGGGCTACATGAGACCAAGTCTTCTAATAAATAAATACATATGTTTTAAATGTGTAATTTATTATTTTTTTGTTATTGTTGTTGGGTATAGTTTGTGGGTGAAGGAATGCTGTAGTGCATGTATGAAGGCTGAGGGCACAGACTTGGGGAGCAGTTCCTCTCCTTCCACCTTCTCATGTGTCCCATGATTGAGATTTCGCTCTTCCAGATTAAGAGAAAAGTGCCTTTCCCCACCTCACCATCTAGTCCACCCCAAATAATTTTTATTTATTTATCTATTTCTCTGAAGCTGAAAAGCTCACAGTGGCTTTTTTTCCTGCTAATAAGAACTTATTTGTGTTCCTGTCCGGCCCCTTACTTCTAGTCCAGTATTTATAAGGTTCACTTGATAGACTCCCCCAACTACAGAAATTCCTCCTGCGATGAATCACACCTTTTTAGAGAGGGGTATGATTGCATCTGGCTGATGCTATCACTTCCCCTGGGATAACACATGTTCTCTTGGGGTAGACATCTCAGCATGGCCACTGGTCTTGTCCATTCTAAAGGTTAGCAGATCACAATGGGAAGGACAATGGGGCCACATTAGCATCGTTCCTGGCACAAAGAGAGGGTTGTTTATACTACAATGACATGAATGCTGGATCAGGTGTTTATGAATGTACTCTGTACTAAGAGTTGATGAACTAATGAAGTAAATATAACAGGAATGATAAAAAAATCTAATTTGAATATAAAAGAAATCTTAACCACAGAGATTTAGTGAGGAAGTGGTATATGTTCACTTTTTGCCTATGAAACTTTTTCTTCTGTTCTTATCTGTACATGGTATTGTCTTATTGTGTAATCCTACTGGTATGGTATCTCACACCTAATCGTTGTGTAAATCTTGGATAAAAGAAGAGCTAATGACTTTAAGCTAATCTTTAAGCTAATCTTGGATAAAAGAAGAGCTAATGACTTTAAGCTAATGACCTTAAGATAGACAGACAGAGAACCATGTTAAAAACTCTTGTTGCATTTGCATTTATAATGTGTTTGTGTCGTTATGTAATAAAAATAAAACTTCACACTAAAAATAGTGAGGTTTTTATTTTTCTTAAAAAATAACTTGAAAAGTAATAGAAAATTATTGTAAGGGTCCAAGAATAACTGAATGAAGATGCCAGACTCAAACAGTATGCAAAAGCAAAGAGCTTTTATTCTGCAGAAAGAGTCTGTATATAGGGTCCACCACGCATACAAAATGGCAACCCTGAGAGGAGCTCGCAGGCTTCTTTAAAGCCAGTTAGATGATTTCCAACCATGGTCATCCAACCTTCATTAAGCTTGGTTGGTTTCATGGGAAGAGGAACTTGTATGTTCCTGATTGGTTCAAACCTAGGGAAGGAATGCTCACTTCATATCTAGTTTAGGCCCAAGAGAGGTGTCAAGGCTATTGCTGATTGGTTGCCTTCTCTACAATTGTGTGGAGAGCAGGAACTGACTCGAACATGAACTCTGGTGCCCCCTATTTGACCACTTGCCCTTGGTGGGGAGATGTGGTGCCACTCAGAGGAAGAGTAAGCAGGCTATCAGAAGAGACCTGAAAGGCTGTGATCTTATAGTGGGGGAGGAGGTCCTCTTCTGTCACAGACCTAGAGGAAGGAAATAGGATGAAAGAGGGAGGGAGGGGGAACAGAAAGATACAAGTGAAGGGATAACAATTGAGATGTATCTGGATAAATTACTTAAATAAAAATTAAAAATAAAAAGAAGTCTAATGAGCCCTTCTGGAAAACCAAAAGCTAAAACTCAATATGGTGGCCTGACACAATATGGAGTAGGTTTGGCCTTCTCAATTATGTCTTTTTAAGACAAAACAGCCTTGTTTTTCAAGTAGAATTAGACATCACAAAATTTTTGACCGGTAATAATAAAAAATAAATATGACATGTGGAGAGAAGGAGGCCAACTTGCTAGGGAGTTAGGGAAAAACAGAAATTGATGAATTCCATGTTTTTTGTTCTTTTATGCTATATGAAAGACTGGAAATTTAATAATAAAAGACAAAACAAAACAAAGCAACAACAACAACAAAACCCTCGGAAATTCATTAATACCAACAAACCAAAACAAGTAGATAAAGGGAATCAATTTAGTGTTGAAAACAGAGGAAGGATAGCAGGCTACCAAGAAGAGACTTGATACCCCATGAGCATATACAGGGGGAGGAGGTCCCCCTCAGGAACAGTCATAGGGGAGGGGAATAAGGGGAAAATGGGAAGGAGGGAAGAATGGGAGGATACAAGGGAGGGGATAACCATTTGGATGTAACAAGAATAAATTAATAAAAGAATTTTAAAAAAAGAAAAAAAAAAAAGACTTTTGGGCAAATGCCCCAGACATGGACATGGTCAAGCACAGGATTAAGGGTTTCCACTAATTGATTCTGGACTATTCTTGATCTCTTAGGTCTACAAAATGCAAGTATGGAAAGGTCATGGTTAGACAGGAAGGACCCAAAAGAGCCCGACTGAAATGTCAGTTACAGGACAGAGTTTGCAGGCAGACGTGATACGTTGGACTAAAGACACTTGTCCTATTTGGACAGATAGATGTAGACGCAGACGTCGATGTAGGTGTAGGTGTGGGTACAGATAATGCAGATGCAGTGAACATATAGATGTGGACATTGAGATATTCAAATGTGCCCAGATGAGGAAAAAGGGAAAACACCTGATGGGGATAATTTTACCTTATGAGAAATTGGCTTCGTGAAGTATATTCTGAGGGATAGCAGAATATCAGATTACAGTTGGAAAGCGTGCAGCATTTTCCACGGAAATAATAAAGTTTGGGTAAATTCTGAAATGTCACAATCCTTCAAGGATGTTTCAGTGTAAGCTAATCATAGGTTTTGCTTTTGTGATGTAGGCAAAAGAAAAGGAACATTCAGCCAAAATATTTGTATAACACCAAATTTTTAATGTTCTGAAAAAAAATGGCAAACTATCATTAACAACGGAATTTTAACACAGAAAGAATGGCGATGATGTGTTTTGTAATATTTTGTCATTTAAATTTTTGCAAAGTGAAGTAAAATCTAAGAGGAACTATGAGGAAAAAAGTCAGAAGTGGCTTGGAATCAGGTGGATTACAGGATTTAGGTTAGAGTGGGTTTTTTTTTTTTTTTTTTTTTTTTTTTTTTTTTTTAGATGCACACAATTTGAGAGCAGAAGGCAATGATAAAATTCTTGAAGAAATTTATTTCTGTTGAAATTGGTGGAGTAATCAGTTGGTAGAGGCTGCTAATGGTTTTAATAACCTAACAGCATTCCTTTTAAGAACATTTATATTGTATTAAGACACTTCTTTGGTGGTGAATAGACAGAATCTATGAAGAATAAACAGGGTCTATACCCAGAAATGTGTAGGTCATTAAACTTAAAGTAACATGGAGATAACTACAAATAATTTAAGATATAGTCTGACAAAAAGGAAAAGTGAGAATTCCATGCAGACAAATGGGGGATAAAGGCTTTCTTTAATCCCTTTATTCTCTCCTCATTATTTTCAGTGATTAAAGATGTAACATAGAAATAAACTAAATATTAACAAGAAACAGTTTGCCTTGTTTTATTAGCTAACTTCTACTTAAAAAATATTCCCCAGAGTAAGTTTTCTTTAATGATGAGATACCTGGTAGACTGATGGCATTCCTGGTCTGGCTGCACAGCCAAGAGTGTGGCTGTGGACTCCAAGTGTGAGAGAGAACAGATAGATAGATAGATAGATAGATAGATAGATAGATAGATAGATAGATAGATACAGCAGTGACAGAGACAGAGAGACAGAGAAAAATGGAGAGACAGACACAGACAGAGAAAAAGACAGAGAAAGAGTGAGAGAGGAAAGAGGGAGAAAGCAAACTATGAACATACATACATACTTAAAATAACAATTATAAAAAACAGGAGCTATGTATTTGAAAGAGAATAGGGAGAGGTGTATGGCAGAGTTTTAAGAGAGGAAAGAGAAAGGTAAAATGTTATAATGATATTATGATCTCAAAAAGAAAAAAAAAATGTCAGGAACACACAGTTCTGCAGGTGTGTGTTCAGCATAGGGATATGAGCCTCCATTTATATGCCACTTTTCATATATTTGTTTGTGTTTGCACATACTATGCAAATCAAAAAAATCAGAAATGAATGAAAAGGGAGGCACATGCCCATGAGAGAGACACACAGAGAGAGGGGCGCTGATGACGGCTCATGTAATTTGGATACTTGGAGCTCTCTGACAATGTTCAAGCAGCTGAGCAGATTGGGTACAATCCCTACCATGTAGCTCAGTTGAGCTTTCACTCCTGAGACAGTTCATCCGGTCTGACAGCTTTTCTTCGTATTCTTAGTATTGATTACTTCCAATTTATGCTTTTGAGGGAAGGGTCTAGTGAATCTGATCAATTTCAGGGACTATCTGAACCTTTCAATCGTTTATTTGCTAAGCTTAAGAAACTGTCCACTGGTAACTATCATAAGTATACATTCTCTTAATACTTTAGTGTTTCAAATAAAATTAATATTTACTGAGGCTTCGTAATAGATGTATAAACAATTTTCATAGAAAAAATCTTACACCTTATAAATATCCAAGCTGATTTAAAGGAAAATCTATTTTTTTGGTTTAGAGTTCAATCTTTTAGGGAAACCTTGACAAGATATAAATCAATAGTCAAAAAAGAAATAATAGTTTCATTTAAATAAATCATTTTAAAATTCAGCAATAAGAGGAAAGTGTTATGATATATTACTTTATTCTGCACCAGTTTGTTCTCTCAATGAGTTAAAATGAAAAAGAACCCACTCAAATGGGAGCTTATTCTGTGTGTGGATGACGCAAAACAATTGTTTTCCCAGAACTACAATGTCAAGGAGAAAGCTTTCTATCTAAGAAATATTATTAAACCCTGTGGTAATAATGCCTGTGCCTTGGGAGATAAATAATATGATATTATCAGAGAAACCCTGGTGTAAAGCAATAACAGGGAGAAATTGTTGCCTACATAATATGATAAGCTACACAGCATCATCTAATTCTGATGTTTTACAGATAACAAATATTTTTCGTTCTCTGGAAACAAACAAAAATATATAAATCTAAGCTACAGTATATCTGGAAAACCTTTTGCTTTTCTCTCTCTCTCTCTCTCTCTCTCTCTCTCTCTCTCTCTCTCTCTCTCTCTCTCTCTCTCTTTCTTTTTTTTCATTTCCATTTTTTGAGACAGGGTCTCTCTGTGTACCCTTGGCAGATCCTGGACTCACTTTGTAGACCAGGCTGGCCTCGAACTCACATCAATTCACCAGCCTCTGCCTCCCAAGTGCTAGGATTAAAGGCATGCGCCAGCACGCCCAGCCCCCCTTTTGCTTGTCTAACCAATTCAAAAGAAAACTTGAAAATGTCTTGTAGAAATTATTGTTTACATACAAATTTGTCTTTGCCAAAACATTATTTTTTATGACATGGAATAAATTATGACTAATTATCTTATGTGGTTCACCTTAGTTATAAAAATTTAATGACTCTGCCTTTGTCTTAGAGTGCTCGTAATATAAGGAGACGACTTTGACCATGACAAACAATTTTGGAAACCTTGAAACTGTTTTTGAAAAGCAGTATAAATTCAAATTAATTAAGAAGAATTAATTTGGCTGAGAATTGTGCTGCATGTGTATGTTTTATTGTGCACTTTTCCTTTCATGACATTTTAATTAATTCTTTTAGAATTTCATATAGTGTATTTTGACTATATTCTTTTTCCTCCCCCAACTTCCACTCCTCCCACCCTCTCTTCTTAAAAACCCCAAGTCCCATAGTCCGTTTTGTCTTGGTTTATTAATTGATTACTGTTGGGCATAAGACTTATCCTGGGGTGTGGTAGGTATACAAGTTATAACACCATTGATGGAACGTGACTTTCCCTATCTTGATAACCAATTAAAAAAAGAAAGAAAGAAAGAAAATGTTCGTAACTCCTTAACTAAGTGTGGGACTCCATGCACGCACACCTCCCCTCCACCATCTTGGAACTCCAGTCTGACTTGAGCTTGGGCACTTCTTTGCATGCTGTCAAAACCACTGTGCCTTTTTATTTGCCACTGCCTTGTTTTGTCTGAAAAATACTATTTTCTTAAGTTATCAATGACTTTCTGCTCTTCTAATCTGCCTGCCTCCTCCTTTAAAACCCCTACCCAGATCTAGCCAATGGACAGGACATTCCCCACAGTTGAGTGGAGAGTGGGGTATGACTTTCACATGTACTCTGGTGCCTCATATTTGATCAAGTCCCCTCGAGGGGGATGTCTGGTGGCACTCAGAGGAAGGATAGCAGGCTTCCAAGAAGAGACTTGATACCCTATGAGCATATACAGGGGGAGGAAGTCCCCCTCAGGCACAGTCATAAGGGAGGGGAGTAAGGGGATAATGGGAGGGAGGGAAGAATGGAGGGATACAAGGGAGGGGATAATCATTGAGATGTAACAAGAATAAATTAATTTTAAAAAGATGTACAAAATAAAAATAAATAAATAAATAAATATGTACCTGAGTCCCGAGGGAAGTAATGTGATGCAGACATCTCATTTAGGGCTGAGTACTCTAAAGTTTCTGATTCCCAGATTGTTGACTAGCTGTGAGTCTCTGTGTTAATTCTCAGAAACTGCAAGACGTTTCTCTAGTAAGGGTTGACTAATGAACTGATCTAAGGGTGTTGAACAGTGAGCATGTCTTGTCAGGCTGCTTACTATTGTAGCTTACAAGGTTCATAAATGGTGAAAACTGATGATTACTTTTCTCCAGAAGCAGGATGCATAGTACTTTGTTTGCAGCAGTATGAGCTGTAGCAAGTAGGGATATAGCTGTGACTTATTGCCAGTTATATCCTTCCATGCTCTACAACTCCAGTGTGTGGAGTCTACTGTCAAGAAGTCAAAGGAAACCAAAAGCATTGAGAACACTATTTAATGCTTCAAGGCTCTGTGGGACCCCATTGGCCAATGGCAGAAAGAGAGGTAAATGTGTTAGGGTTTGTCTGATCTAAGAATATAAGTGGGGTTGGATTTGGTTAGTGTTTGCATGGGAGGCCATTTTCTCTTAAACAACGAAAAATCCAATACAGTTTGTAAATTTTAAAGTTTGCATAATACATATACAAGTTTATTTTTTCTCAAAAAGAGACTGCTTGTGGTAGATCAAGGGTATTTAGCATATATTTTCAATGCTGTAGTCTCAGAAGATTTTAGTCTTTGTTAAAGGTTTTTTTCTGTTACTAAAATTTCTATCAAAGCTGTTATTTCTATCTGAGGTCTCAAGAGAAAGATTTTTTTAAAAAAATCTTTATATTGAGAGAAGTTAGTATCAGCAAATTCTACCTTTGTCATTATTAATCAAAACTGAAAACATAGCCCAAGTCATATTCACTGCAATGCATAGAACCAGACCTAATTTTCTAATTTAAATTATTGTAATTTCTATTGCATTTACTTCTTAGTTTTCTTCTATGTTCTGGGCCTTCGAGTGTTTCCTACTAGAAAACTTGCAAATATGAACACCTCTCTGTCCTATAAGAACTAAAGGAATAAATAGCACCTATATTATTAAAGGACGTGTTCTCACTACTAGGAAATCATTATTAAAGGCATGATGCAAGTAAGTTCTCATTACATGGACTTACACACAGCGAGCAGTTATAGTCTGCCATTCTTTAGGCAGTTGTCTTACATGACTCATGTTCCCAGTTAGGATCTCAACTTCTCTAGAGTAAACATGAAATATATCACAATTACCTCTCATTATCTTTTTTACATAGGGCAGAAAGCAGGCTTTGAAAGCCAGAGTATGATCTAGTTATATGTCAAAAACTAACTGTTGTAGAAAATAGTCCAAATGTTTTAACTCTTCATGAATTGTGACACTTTTATTTCTTTATCAAATGACAAGCTCATTTTAATTTTCAGGCTATCTGCTCCAGAGAATTGCTCATTATAGAAATATAAAATCCACATTTGGAAAAAAAGACAAGATAAAGTTTAATTAAATATAGAGGTCATAAACAGCTTTACATTTTCATTTTTCTATTAGCCCTTCACAATTAAATGAAATTCCAAATAAATTAAAATGCTTTTTGTTTCTTTATGGGCTCAGAGAGTATTTAATATTAGGTAGCTATTTCCGTTTTTATATTAACCTGCTTCCTTTTCCAACATTTGGATAAAGTTATATTGGTGAATAAGTGTAGACATTTATTGGCCAGACACAGATGTAACTACAATAAGAGATTAGTGCTAAGCAGTAAGGTAATCAAAAAGAAGATCTGGTTCAAGCTTCTCCGTTTAGAATGATGTCAGACAAGCATTTCAGTCTCTCTTTGTGGAGCATTTTTCCCTTACAGTCGAAATACATGGTTTTCTCACTGATTATGCTGATTTCTGTTCTCCTCCCTCCACTCCTTCCAGTTTGTTCCCACATTGCCCACCCATTCAGATCTACTCCCTTTCTGTCTTTCATTAGAAAACAAACAAGCTTCTACGGAATAATAATAAAACATCACTTAGTAAGAAAAAATTAATGTATTAGAATTGGACAAAACGAACAGAAGAAAAAAAGACCACAAGAGAAGGCACAAGAATCAGAGACCCACTTGTTTGCACATTCAGGAATTCCATAAAAAACACTAAAGTGGAAGCCATAATATATACACAGAAAACCTGCTGCAACCCCATGAAGGTCTTTGCATGCTGCTTCAGTCAATGTGAGTCCATATGTGCTGGGATCATGTTGACATAGAGGGCCTTGTTTTAATGATCTTCTCTATCCCCTCTGGCTCTTATACTTTTTATGCCTTCTCCCCAGCAAGGTTTGCTGAGCCCTAAGAGGAAAGATTTAAAGGAGAGAGCCCATTTAGTGCCAAGTGCTCCCTCTCAGCATACTGTCTGGCTGTGGGTTTCTGTTTTTTGTTCCTATACGATGCAGAAGAAAGATTCTCTGATGATGACGGGGGAAGACACTGATCGATGAATAGAGTAGAATGCCTTTAAGTGTCATTTTGTTCCTGTTTTGTTTTGAGAAGTAGTATTTGGTTTTACTCTATGTTCCTGGATTATTTATTCTCTGCTCCTTGGTCAACCAAGCAATGGTCAGTATGAGTTTCATCTCATGGAGTAGGCCCTAAGTCAACCAAGCTACTGGGTAGTTACTCCCTTAAGCTTTATGTCACATTTGCCCTAGCATACTTTGAAAACTGGACATCATTCTAGATCAAAGGGTTTGTGGGTGGGCTGGTGCTTGTGTCTCTCTTTTGACGGCATACAAATTATTGCTTTGTACCTAACAGGCTGGAATGTAGGCATGAAGGCTCTACATAGGAACCAGCTTGACTTTTCCATGTTCAATGCTGTGTAGGTATTCTCTTCAGCAATGGGGCATTGTTGTCAGTTTGTGACAATAGCTTGGGTTACTTTGGGGTTCCAATGAGACTACTTTGTCCAATAACTCAATTAGATGTAATACAATATTGACACTAGAAGCTTAATTTGATTATCAGAGAGAACCAGTTGGGACTATCCCATCCCCCACAATTTGATGATTTAATTTCGATCACATATATATATATAGTCTGCTGTATTTTGTTTACATACTACAACTCAGATAAATTGTTCCAATAACAATTTTGTATTTTAAAAAATCTGAACAAAAATATAGTTCTAAGACATTTACCTTTTGCCTGAAATATAATAGGTGGCTCAATGAGTAAGGATACATTGCAGTGCATGAATTCTCATCACCTGGGTTCAGTTGACCCTCAGAACCCATATGATGAAAGGAGAAAACTAATTCCTGATTATTATACTCTGATTTCAACACACATGCTGTCTCTCTCTCTCACACACACACACACACACACACACTGAATGAATAATACAAGTTTTAAAACTTTTAAGAAGCTTAATATTTACACATGCATCCATGATGAAAGGAAAGACAATGTGCCTAATATGTCTTGAAAATCTAATAAGTGTAATTGGTGTTACTTAACTTCCTTGGTTCCCAAGTTCTCACTTTTTATTTTTTGCTCCAAATGTCTTTGACAACCTTAGTTTTCTTGTGACTGCAAAGTATAATATATTTCACAGTATCTGAATAATTTAAATGTGCTACCACAATATAATATTCCATAATCTATCTAATTAAATATGGCTCCATTCTTACAGGCCAACCAATATTGCTAATTTTATATTTTCATCTTCATAGAATAAATTTAAATTGCTTTATAGGACCATAGATTATACAGTTCTCCTAAAGTGTACAAATTAGTGTACTTTTCTTTGCATTGGTATAAAAATAGAGTCAAACTGCATATATGTTTCTGCTACATCCAGTGGTAGATAATGTAGGTTTGTTAAATGCAGTGAACCTCGTCGAAGACACAGGTTTTTCCCCTACCATTTCTTGGTCTTTCCTTATTTATCTTAGGAAAAAGTAGACTAAAATATCAGTCTCCTCAATTTCAAAAGCTATGAGAAGAAATATCAATGTCAACAAGAAATGTCAGTTTCTCTCATAGGTCTTAATTATTTAATTTAATTTTAATCAAAGAATCCTTTCACTAAAGCTCCCTAACATGCATCATTCTGTGTCGTTGGTCAAGACTGAGTGTTGTATTCATTCAAAATTTCTTCAAAAATTCCTTTAGATCTGTCACTTATTACTATATTAATGACCAAAAGAAAGCTCTAGAGAGATCCAGGCTCTGTAAATTTGGAAGCTATTGTGGGCACAGCAGTCTTGGGTGTTCAGGTTCTCAAGTGTCCAATACACTGCCGAACAGTCTTTCCATTGCCCAATGCATTTGGGCCAGTTGTCGAAGGCTGGAAGGATTTAGGACACATGACAGAGCTTTATATGATGGTTAAGATATGACTAAGCAAGCTTAAGTACATAAGAATAGCACCAGGCTTCATTAGAGGGCATTTTTGTCAAACTATCAGTTGTGAAGTTCCATTGTGTTCTTGCTTCACTCATGCTTTTCTACTTGTTTTACTCCTTTGGGGTAGTCAGCTGGATGAAAGAGTTTCTTTGCTTTTCAGCTTGTCCATTTCTTGTAGTATATAAATGAATCATTATACAATGGTCTGTTATCTCTGACATCACTGACATCTTTAAAAGGTCTCTCAGTGCACGCCCCTCTGTTTTTGCATATGAGAGAGAAAGAGGAGATTTCTGTTTATAGCATCACAGTGTCTGCAAATGCACACAACTTTCTTTTCTTTCTTTTTTTTTTTTCTTTTGTTTTGGTTTTGATTCTGGTTTTTGCTCTGTACTCTTACTATTCAAACATTTATCTTGACTCCTGTCTCTAGCTAAAATGTGTGCAGTGTTGAGAGTTAGGTTATCACACCACACACATCTTTGTTCTTTTTGTTTTGAGAAACAATTTGTATTGTATCTTGAAATAACAATGTAAAATTGGGATAATTTATAGATACATTGTGACATGTGGAGGATATTCTTTTATGTTGCCAACATTTTCATGGATTTTCTTATGAATAAAGGAAATAGAAATTTGAAAATGATATTTGTGCAACCTTTGACATCTCTGTGTCTTTTGCCTTAACACGCACAAATTTAAAACGACAACTACGTTTCAAAAAGACAGAAATTATTTTATTTTTCAGTTTTTCCTCCTAAATATAGGTATCAGTTCTAGGGGATATGCTAAAGCTAAAGCTTAAGAATTTTAAAACAAAGTTACCATTCATGGCATAACATTTTATGTTTCCTTCCTTTTGTTTTTGTTTTGGCATTTGTTTTGGCTTTGGGTTTTGGTTTGGTTAGGTCTTTTTTTGTTTGTTTGTTTTGTTTTGTTTTGTTTTGTTTTTTTTCGAGACAGGGTTTCTCTGTGTAGCGTTGGTCATCCTGGACTCACTTTGTAGACCAGGCTGGCCTCGAACTCACAGCGATCCGCCTGCCTCTGCCTCCCGAGTGTTGGGATTAAAGGTGTGCACCACCACGCCCGGCTTGGTTAGGTCTTTTTCAAGACAGGGTTTCTCTGTGTAACTTCCCTGGCCATCTCGGAACTTACTTTGTGGATCAGGCTGTCTTCACAGAGATCTGTCTGCCTCTGCCTCAACAGTACTAAGGTTGAAGTTGTGTGCCACCAATCCCAACAGATTTTATGTTTCAAATTAGAGTGAAGCCTAGGTCTTTGTAAAGCAACTTCTATTTCCAGTAAATTTTCACTTATCAGTATCTTTCACATGAACATACGGAATTTACAAGGTTGTGTCTTAAATATTTTAGCTGAAAATCATTTGAGTTATATCTATAGCTGAAGTAAGACATTCCGCCAGCATGTTTTTTTATTAGCTTTAATATAAAAGTCATAAATACATACCATATCATTTAAGGAAGTGTTATTCTTAGGTGAAGGTTTTACAAGTCACTCTCAGCATTAGGTATGGTAAGTGAAAAAGCACCTGTTTCAATTGTGATGAGGAAAAGAGAATGGAACTTAATTGATATGATGTTTCAAGCACATATTATATAGAAAGCAGGACAACTATTAATTTGTGATTCAAAATATTATGAAAACTAGAAGAAATTAAATCTAATCCTCTTAAAAGAATTAAAAGTAAAAACTACGTTTAAAAGGATAATTATTACACAAGTCTGATCAAAGCATTTACTTCAATAGAATACATTAAATTAAAGCTTAAGGTGTAACACTGCACAAGTGTTTGTATCATATATTAAAGTTAACATGCAATGAATATTTTATAAGTACTATACAGAAATACTTAAAAGAATTGAGTAATTTTCAAGACAATAATTAAGCAAAATGATTATTAAGCCAAAATATTATTTTTGAGAGAACATGGGCCTTTAAATTATTCATCTTAATCAGTACTGAGAAACCATATACCTATTGAAAAGATAGGGAAAAGGAGCATCAGAGCTCCTACTTATTTAGCTAAAACTCATATAGCTTGAGCGATGGCTGTGCTTGGTTGTCAACTTGACTACACCTAGAATTAATTAAAGCCCAAATAGCTGGGCACACCTATGAGTGATTTGTTTTAATTAAATCATTTGATGTCGGAAGGCACACCTTCGATCCAGACTTTCAGAGCTAGGAAGTTACAATTTTTGTCTGGGCCACACCTTTGGCTGGTAGCCTATACAAAGGACATGGAAGAAGGAAGCTTGTTCTCTTCACCTGCTTCCACTTGCTCTTGCTAACAAGCCGGTTCCTTCGGTGGTACTAGAACCTTTTTCTTTGGGATGAGAATATACCCAAGAGTCTCTACGACATCCAGAATTGTGGACTCAACAATTGCTGGATTCTTGGAACTTCTGTTGGTAAACAGCAATTGTTGTGCTAGCTGGACCACAAATTGTAAGTAATTTCAAAAATCTCCTTTCTATATATACATATAGATATATTCCATATATCTAATCTGTGTGACTGCATATTACACCTGATAACACAAGGCTTATAACTCTCATGTCATATTTATTCTCATTTTGCTGAATCTTTACAATTACAGAGAATGAAACTTGGCTCATCTAGTAAGGACTAAAAACACATCCCGCTATTAAAATAAGATGCTTCTCTAGAAAATGAAATAAAATAATTTCTGTTTTAATTGCATTTCATTTTGTCTTTATCCTTCTCTTTATTAACATGTAATTTGTTTAAATGGGATTTAATGGCATTTTGTTGAACTTTTTAAAAGGCACAATAAACTTATTTAATCAAAGTTGTATTTCTCAGGACACTTCTGAGGAAAGACCAGCAAAGCCAAGGGACTGTTTTGGGCTTGTGGTCCATGAAGCATGGAGTGATGCGTACGGAGTGAGGGTAGAAGCACAGCATAGTGTGACTGGATAATGGTGTGTGAGGTAATGGTAATAAAGAAAGAGGAAACCTCAATGAGGCCTCCCTGATCAGCTATGTGAAGTCCTGGGCATGGGATGGATGCTTCTAGAAAGAGAGTCTTCAAGGGAGGAAGGAGGTAAGCTGTGGAGGTTTTATGGCTGGGAATAGAGAAGAGTACTTTTAGTTCCTATCATCTCGTTAAGGAAGGGGGATTCTGGTTTATGACTGGTTTTGGTAGAAAAAGAAGAATGCATTCCAAGGCAGGAGACATTCTGTTCCTGAGGCCCTTCACTGTTCTTCAATACAAAGCACACATCATACCTAAGTGCCATGGTTTGCGATATCCTGTTCTGAGCTCATTCTGTACATTTGACCATTGTAAATAACTCATATAGGTAGAATCATATAATATCTATCCTTCTGTGATTACCTTATTTAATTTTTGCATAATGTTCTCAAGATCTCCCCATGCTATAACACATGTCAGTACTCCCCTTTTAAGTCTGAACAATATTTCAATGTGTATTTCGACTACTTATGTATTCCCCTGTCTATGGGCTTCTTTCATCTTTTGACAGATTTTGATCATGGTACTATGACCTCGGGTGTGAAAATACAATTATTGCTTTCAAATCGCTGAGGTGTATAAATATTCATTTCATGCCCTTAATAACTCTGGCCCCCTCAATCTATCCCCCAACTCTTTCACAAGACTGTCCAAGTTCTGCCTGTTGTTCAGCTGTTTCTCTCCATCTGTTTCTATTAGCTACTGGATAGAAGACAGTTATGCTAGATTCCTGTGAGCAAGCATAGAGGAGCATCATTAATAGTGTAAGGGATTTGCTCTCTCCTGAGGGATGGGTCTCAAGTTGGGTCAATCATTAGTTGGCCCTTCCCTTGATCTCTGCTCCATCTTTGTACTTGCACTACTTGTCCTTTTGATTTGCAATTCCATGATGACTAAGGGCATTGAGCATTTCTTTAGATACTTCTTGGACATTAGAAAGTTCTAGGTTGGGCTGGAGAGATGGCTCAGTGGTTAAGAGCACTGGCTGCTCTTCCAGAAGTCATGAGTTCAATTCCCAGCCATCACATGGTGGCACACAACCATCTATGTTGTGATCTGATGCCCTCTTCTGGCCTGCAGGTGTACACGCAGGTAGAGCACTGTATACATAATAATAAATAAATAAATCTTTATTTAAAAAAAAGAAAAAAGAAATTTTTAGGTTGAGAATTCTCTGTTTAGCTCTATACTACATTTTTAAAAATTGGGTTATTTGATTTGTTTTGTTTAATTTATTGTGTTCTTTATATATTTTCATTATTAGCCCTCTGTTGGATGGAGGGTTATTGAAGATATTTTCCCCTTCTGAAGACTGCTGTTTTGTCCAATTGACTATGTCCTTTGCCTTACAGAAGCTTTCCAGTTTCAGAAAGTTCCATTTGTTTATTGTTGATCTTAGAGGCCAGGATGTTGCTTTTCTGTTCTGGAAGGTGTCTCCTATACATTGCATTCAAGGCTATTCCTCATTTTCTCTTCTATTAGATTTAAGGCAGGAGATTTTAAGTTGAGGTTTTGATCCACTTTGACTCGGCTTTTGTGCAGGGTGATAAATATGAATATATTTGCATTTTTTACATGAAGACATTCAGTTAGACCAACACCATTTATTGAAGATTTCTTTCTTTCTTTCTTTTTTTTTTTCATTGTATGGTTTAGGTTTCTTTGTCAAAACACAAATCTTCATCGGGATTTGGATTTATTTCTGATTTTCAATTCAAGTCCAATGATCTACCTATCTGTTTTTATGCCAAAACAATACACTTTTTATTACTATTGACCTGCAGTACATCTTGAAATCAGAAATGATGATACCTGTAGATATTCCTTTACTATACCAGATTCTTTTAGCTAACCTCATATTATTTTGTTTTGTTTCATTTTTTTCATATGAAGTTAGTGACTGCTCTTTCCAGGTCTATAAAAAATTGTGCTGTAATTTTGATGAGAATTTCGCTGAATCTGTATATTGCTTTTGGTAAAACAGCTATTTAAACTATGTTAATCCTAAAGAACCATGAGCATGGGAGATCTTTCAATCTTCTGATTTTTTATACAATTAATTTTATCAAACTATTTCTCAGTTTTTCTCTTAACTTTGTAATTACACAAATAACTGGCTCTATTATATTTGTTTAATAACAAGTTTCACAAAACAATTTTTACCTTATTCTTAACCCTCTAAGCTAATCTGGTTCCCTCTTAGCATATATCTCAGAGATATTCAAATTTTGTAGCTTTCCCTGTTCCAGCTCCTTATCCTGATATTTCTTGGAACTCTCCTTTGCCTGGATCCCCTGCTTCCTCTTCTAATCCCCCCCTGGGTAAAAGGAAGTCTAGGCCTATTCTCTCTCTCCTGCTCACCAGGGGATAATTGAGTAGCAGTGTTTACACAGTATTAAGACAGGAGATTCTCAGAACAAGGCTTGCAAACAGATATTGGCAGAAGGGAGGCAAGTACAGAAATCAGCATTTGAATTACACAATAACCCTGTGCCTACATTTTCTTCATTTTCTTTCATCAGTGACTAGAAGTTCTTGCCGTACAGGTCTTTCACTTGCTTGGTTGGAGTTACATCAAGATTCTTTATAATATTTGTGGCTATTATGAAGGGTGTTGTTTCCCTAATTTCTTTCTCAGTTAGTTTTTCATTTGTATAAATGATGGCTACAGATTTCTTCCAATCAATTTTGTATCCAGCCACTTTGCTGGAGGTGTTTATCAGCTATAGGTTCCATGCTAGAATTTTGGAAGTATATTATCATTTCACCTACAAATTGTGATACTTTTAATTCTTCCTTTCCAAATTGTAGTCACCTTTTCTCCTTTAGTTGTCTTATTCTGATAGTTAGAACTTCAAGTACCACACTCAGTAGATACAGAGAGAGTGCTTTAAGTTTCTCTCCACATAGCTTGGTGTTGGCTATTGTTTGATATATATTACCTTTATTGAGTTTAGATGTGTGCCTTGTATCCCTGATAGCGCCAGGACTTTTAACTGGAAGAGATGTTGTTTATTGTCAAAAAACTTTACAGCATCTAAGGAAATGATCATGTGCTTTTTGTTTGTTTGTTTGTTTACATGGTAGATTATACTGATTGATTTTTACAAATTAAACCATCCCAGCATGGAAGAAGTCTACTTGATTCTGATGAAAGATATTTTTGATGTGTTCGCTGATTCTGTTTACAAGTATTTCATTGAGTATTTTTGTATAAATATTCTTAAGGGAAATTTGTCTGAAATTCTCTTTTTTTGTTTAGTCTTTATGTGGATTATATATCAGGGTGACTGTGTCCTCATAGGATGGATTTGGAAATGTTTCTTCTGCTTCTATTCAATGCAATAGTTTGAAGAGTATTGCCATTAGCTCTTTTTTAAAGTCTGGTTGAATTCTGTGTTAAAATCATCTGGTTCTGTGATGCTTCTATTACCTTTGCTGTTACAGGACTATTAAATTGCTTACTTGATCTTGTTTTCATCATGTAAGTAGAATCTACCAAGAAAAATGTCCTTTTCATTTAGATTTTCCAGTTCTATGGTGTACAGGCTTTTGAAGCAAGACCTAATGATTCTTTGGATTTCATCAATGTCTCTTGTTGGGTTTCTATTTTCAGTTCTGATTTTGTTTATTTAGATACTGTCTCTGCATTTTAGTTAGTTTGGCTATGGGTTTGTCTATCTTGCCAATTTTTTTTTTCTTTTTGAAGAACCAGCTCTTGGTTTTGTTTATTCTTTGTAATGTTTTCCTTGTTTCTAATTTAGGGATTTAATTCCTCAGTTTGATTATTTTCTGCAGTTTACTCCTCTTGGGTATATTGTGTCTTTTTGTTCTAGAGCATTCAGGTGTGTTTTTAAGTTAATAGTATGAGATATTTCCAATTTATTTATGAAGACATTTTATGCTATGAGCTTTCATCTTAACACAGGTTTCATTGCACTCGATAAGTTTGGGAATGATATGCCTTCATTTTCATTGAATTCTAGAAAGTCTTTAATCTCTTTATTTTTTTCATGACCTGGTGGTCATTGAGTAGAGAGTTGTTCAGTTTCCATGAAGTTGTAGGCTTTTTGTTGTTTCTGTTGTTGTTGAAGAATAATTTTATTGCATGATGGTCTGGCAATATGCAAGGAATTATTTCAGTTCTCTCATATCTATTGAGGTTTGATTTGTGATTGACTATGGCTTCAGTTTTGTAGAAGGTTCCTTGAGCACTGAGAAGAATGTATATTCTTCTGTGTTTGGGTGAAATATTCTGTAAACATTTTTTAGGTCCATTTGATTCATAACTTAGTTTCATCATTTTCTTGTTTACTTTCTGTCTAGATAACCTATCCATTGGTGAAAGTGGGGTGTTGAAGTATAACAGTATTAATGTATGTGCAATTTTGGTTTTAGTAAAGTATCTTTACAAATGTCAGTGCACATGCATTGGTGCATAAATGTTCAGAATTGAGATGTCATATTCATGGATTTTTTTCTTTGATGAGTATGAAATACCTTTCCCCATCTCTTTTATTAATTTTGGTTGAAAGTCAATTTTATTAAATATTAGAAAAACTGCTCCATCTTGTTTTTTGTAACTTTTTTGCTTGGAAAACTTTTTTTCCAGCTCTTTACAATGAGGTAATGCCTATCTTTGCTGCTGAGATATATTTCTTTCTTTTTTAAAAATTGTTTTTAACTTTTCAAAACATTTTTATTTGTTCATTTTACATCCCAATTCTTGTTACCTCCCTAGTTTCTTCTAGGTCCCAACTTCCCTCCATCACAACCCCTCCCTCCTTCATTAGTCCTCAGAAAGAAGGAGCCTTCCTTCTCTATCATCTTTCCTTAGCACATCAAAGCTCATCAGGAATGCCTGCATCCTCTTCCTCTGTGGCTGACAAGGCTGCCTTGCCAGAGTGAACAATGAGAGGGCATCAAAGGCCATGTCAGAGGTAGTCCCTATTCCCCATATCATGAGACCCACAGGAGACTATGCTGTCTATCTATTACATCTGAGCTATTCTGGGTTTTTTGTTTTTCCATGTGAAGTTGAGAGTTGATCTTTTAAGTTCCATAAATAATTGTGTAGGTATTTTGATAGGGATTGCATTAATTTTGTAGATTGCTTTTAGAGACAGAGTTTTTCTGTCTAATAGCCCTGACTGTCCTGGCCTCACTTTATGGACCAATCCACTAGCAAGGAAGATCTTTCCATCTTCTGATATATTTTTCAATTTCTTTTTTCAGAGACTTGAAGTTTTTTCATACAAGTTTTTCATTTGTTTGGTTAGAGTTTTTCCAAGATACTTTATGTTATTTGTGGCGATTATGAAGGGTGTATTTTCTCTCATTTTCTTCTCATGCCATTTCTAATTTCTATGCAGGATGACTACTGATTTTATTTTATTTTTGGTTGAGTTTGTATCCAGCCACTTTGCTGAAGGTGTCTCTCACCTGTAGGTGTTCCTTAGCAGAATTTTGGGGTCACTTGTGTATACAATCATGTCATCTGTGAACAGCAATACTTTGACTTCTTCCTTTCCAATTTGTGTCCCTTTGATCTCCTTTAATTGCCTCATTGCTCTAGCTAGGATATCAAGTACTAAATTAAGGAGAGATGGAGAGAGTAGACAGCCTTGTCATGTGCCTGATTTTGGTGGAATTTATTTAAATTTCTTTTTGTTTAGTTTGATGTTAGATATAGGCTTGCTATACATTGCCTTTACTATGTTTGGGTACATGTCTTGTACTCCAGATCTCTCCCAGCTTTTTCAGAATCTAAGGAGATATCATGGGTTTTTTTATTTAGATTTGTTTATATTACGGATTATGTTGTGTATATATATAAAGCCCTGCGTGCATGAAATGAAGCTTACTTAGTCATGGTGAATTATATTTTTGATGTGTTCTTGGATTCAGTTTGCAAGTATATGATTGGGTATTTTTTTCATGAATGTTTATTAGGGAATTTGGTCTGAAGTTCTCTTTCTTTCTTTTTTTTTGTTTTTTTTTTTTTTTTTTTTTTTTTTTTTTTTTTTTTTTTTGAATGGTTTAGGTATCAAGGTGGCTGTGGCCTCAAAATTGTAATGTTCCTTCTGTTTCTATTTTATAGAATAGTTTGAGAAGAGTTGTCATTAGCTCTTTTTTGAAAGTCTCAAACAATTCTGCACTGAATCCATCTGGGTCTGGACTTTTATTTTTTGAGCTACTGTTGATGACTGCTTATATTTCCTTAGGAGATATAGGACAATTTTATTTGTTTACCTAATCTCCCTTCAATTTCGGTAATAATATCTGTCAAGATGATTGTCCATTTCAATTACATTTTCAAATTTTCTGGCATACAGTCTTTGGAAGTAAGACCTAATTATTGTTTGGATTTCCTTGGAGTCTGTCATTATGTCTCCCTTTTAACTTTTCATTTTGTTGATTTGAATACTCTCCTTCTATCTTTCAATTAGGTTAGTTAAGGGCTTGTCTATTTTGTTGATTTTCTCAAAGAACCATCTCTTCATTTTGTTGACTCTTTGGACTGTTCTGTTTGTTTCTAATTTATTTATTTCAGCCCTGAGTTTGATTATTTCCTACAATATACACATCCTGGGTGTGTTTTCCTCTTTTTTTCCTAGAGCTTTCAGGTGAGCAGTTAAGTGTCTAGTATGAGATGTCTCCAATTTCTTCGTGTAGGTAATTAGTGCTATAAATTACCCTCTTGGCACTGCTTTCATTGTGTCTCATAAGTTTTTGTATATTGTCCCTTCATTTTCATTGAATTTTAGGAGGTTTGTATTTCTCTACTGACCTATTGGTCATTTAGGAGGGAATTGGTCAGTTTCCATTATGTATAGGTTTTTTGTTATTTCAATTGTTGTTCCAGTCTAGCTTTAATCCGTGGTGATCTGATAAGCAACAATAGATTAATTAAATTTTCTTGTGTCTATTGAGGTTTGCTTTGTGACTGACCATACGGTCAATTTTAGAGAAGGTTCTTTGCAGTGCTAAGGAAAAAGTATACTCTTTTGTGTTTTGGTGAAAAGTTCCACAGACATAGATTAGGCCAGTTGACTCATGACTTCTGTTAGTTTCATTATTTCTCTATTTAGTTCCTGTTTGGTGAGAGTAGGGAGTTTAAGTCTCTGACTATTGATGTATAAGGATGTATGTGTCATGTAATCTTTAATAATGTTTCTTTTACAAATGTGGGTGCCCTTGTATTTGGGTCATGGATATTCAGGATTGAGACGTCTTCTTGCTGGAATTTTCCTTTGATAATAATGACATGTCCTTCTCCATCTCTTTTCATTAATTTTGGCTTAAAGTCTATTTTATTAGATTTTAGGATGGCAACTCCAGCTGGATTCTTGGGTCTGTTTGCTTGGAAAGCTTTTTTTCAACCCTTTTACTCTGAAGTAAAGACTATCTTTTTTGCTGAGGTTAATTATTTTTATTGTTGTGTTGGTGGTTAAAATGTGTTATCTATATCCTATGTTTTCTTGTGTGTAGTTGACTTCCTTCGGTTGGAGTTTTACTTCAAGTAACTTCTATAGGTCTGAGTTGTTGTATAGATACTGTTTGACATTGGTTTTGTCTTGGGATACCTTGTTTTCTCCTTCTATTGTGCCTGAAAGCATTGCTTGGTGTGGTCTCTTTGTGTCTGCATGACATATGCCCAGGAACTTCTGGGTTTCATAGTCTCTGATGCATGATTCTTATAGGAATGCTATTATAGTTTACTTGGCCTTTTCCCCTTGCCTCTTTTAATAGTTTTTCTTTTTTCTGTAGATTCAGTGTTTTGATTATTGTGTGACAGGAAGAATTTCTTTTCTGTTCTAGTCTATTTGGTATTCTATAAGCATTTTTTATGTTTAAATGCATTTCTTTCATTAGGTTGGATATTTTTCTTCTATGATATCCTTGAAAATATTTTCTTGTCCGTGGAGCCTGGCATCTTCTTTGTCTTCTATACCTATTATTCCTATATTTTTGTCTTTTCATGTTGTCCTTGATTTCTTGGATAGTTTGTGTCAGAATGTTTCTGTTTTAATATTTTCTTTGACCAATATGTTGATTTATTCAATTGTATCTTCTTCCTCCATCTCTTATATTCAGTTGGTGATGTTTACCTCTGAGGTTCTTGTTTTGTTCTTTAAGTTTTCCATCTCTGAGATTTTCTTGGTTTGTGTTTTCTTTATTTATGCTATTTCCATTTTCATGTCTTGACCCATTTCATTCATTTCCTTCACCTTTTTTATTGTATTTAACCTGTATTTCTTTCATGGCCTCTATTTGTTTGATTGTATTTTCTGCATTTCTTTGAGAGATTTTGTTTCCTTTTTGAAGGCCTAGATTTGTTTAACTGTATTTGCTTGTATTATTTTGAGTGATTTATTCATTTCCTATAATGCCTCAAACATCTTCATAAGCAGTGATGTAAGGTCATTTTCCTGTGTTTCCACTGCCCTGAAATATCCAGTGTTTTGGCAGAGGTTCTGGTGAAGCCACATTGCTCTAGTTTTGTCAATGTGTTGTTATACTGGCCTTTAGCGATTTGGTTGTGTGAGGTGTTGGCTATTTGTGCCTCAGATCTAAATGGTTTCTCATGCCATTATGATCCAGTGAGCTTCTGGTGGTCTCCTCAGGGCAGCTGGTAGATCTATGCTGAAAGCTGGATCTGCAAGTCTCTGGAGTCTGTAGTCCTCTTCAGGGAAAAATAGGAGGAACAAGTACAGGAGAGTTTTAGAGTAGTAGCTTTTTAGCAGAGCAAATGATGCATGTGCCTGTTGTTCCTGTTCTCTTCCTTAGGATTTTTATCCCCAGGATTTCCTCAGTTTGTGTTTTCTTTATTAATTCTGCTTCAATTTTTCAGTATTTGAGCAGTTTTATTCATTACTTTCACCTGTTTAATAGTGTTTTACTGTATTTATTTAAAAGATTTGTTCATTCCCTCGTTATCGTCTTCTATCATTTTATAAGATTGGATCTAAGTTCATTAACTGTGCTTTGGTGGTTATATTAGGGTGTCCAGGGCATAATGTAGCATGATAGATATGCTCTGAAGATAGCATATTACCCTGGATATTGTGGATTGTGACCTTTAGCCATCTGGTTGTCTCTTGATTTTCCTGATCTAGCAGATATTTTGAAGGCAGGCCTATCTATGTTCAGGGCATAACTGGCCTTTAGTGGACAGAATTGGGATGGGTTTTCCTGGTGAAGACCAGCAAAGTGATGGCCAGACAGTGGGACTCAAGAGGACAGCATGCAGCTCAAGGCAGCTGGCCGTGCCTCATAGGACATAGGAAGCAGTGAATGGGGGACGTGATCTAAGCTGGGTGTGTTGGGTGAAGCAGTACTGGTGAGGGACCATGGAGTGGTGGCCAGGCAATGGAGTTCAAGGGACAGCATACAGCTCAGGGACACTAGGCGGGCTCCTTGTTGAGATTTTAGTTGTCTCAAATTTGTTGTCCTAAAGTTGATTGATTGACTATGCATGTGTAGGAGGCAGGGTGGGTGCCAAAAGGTTTATAGGAATAGTGGAATTAGTAGTGGAAACTTGATAGCCAGAAGACTCAGGAGCAATACATTAAAGTCCTGAAGACTGTGATAGAAAACCTGACTTAATATAGCCAACAAAATTCTGTTCTTTTTGGAAGGGGAATGAAACTTTCCATGATATAAACAGTCTAAAAACTTTATATGTAACAAACCAAACCTAAGAAAAATATAAAAAGCATTATTTTAATCTGAGTAGAGGAGTGAGCATAGCAAAGAGACTGTGGAAAACTTAAGGCTTAATTATTAAAACAAAACAAAAAAAAATACCACTGAGAATGAAAACAACCTCAAAATCAACACGATGACCATAGCTAATACTTCCAATAATAACTTTATATACCAATGCCATCAATACCCCAACCAAAAGACACAGACTGACAATATGGATCAATAAACACTATTTGTCTATTTACTGCCTACAAGAAACATATCTTGCTCAGTGGTGGTAATATGCATCTTTAATTCCTAGTCTGTTAAATGTGTGTATTTGTTTGTTCATTGTATGAGAGTCACATTCCCCATGAGACTGATGATATACGTGGTGCTCCCCACAAGCTCACATATTTGGGCACTTAGTTCTCTTGTGTTAGCTCTGTTTAGTGATGTCCATGAGCAGTTCATGAGTTGCCAACATGATACTTAAGCAATGGGGAAGATCTATTTTATAACATAGCTATTTGCTGATAACATCTCTCCTCAGTGTGTAAGATAGAATTTGTAACTCACAAAAAGTTAAACTGATATTAATATAATTCCTACTGAGAGTGCAGTTAAGAAGATAATTGGGAAGTTTGGTCTTTTTTTTTTATAGGAAAAAAACATATAAAAATCCATCTAAAACACCTTAGAAAGGTTTTGGCGTAGGCATTAGCTAGAGACTCCTGAGTTTTTTCCACTGATGTACACTAAAATATGAACACCCCGAGGACAGCTGGTTTTTGGCCCAGCAGCTTGAGATGCTTTTTACCGGCCAGAGTGAGTTTAAAGGGTGGCCATTGTGTCTCCCTGATTTCAACTTCATATGGGCCATTAGGAGACAAATTAATGAAGATAGTTCTTCAACAGTATGATTAATGTAAGTCTTGTGTAATAAGATGAATTGTAATTTTTTTCAGATGGTTGAAACATGTTCTAGAGCCTTGTAGGGGAATAAGGTCAGAGAATAATGGGCTGACATAGTTTGTTTAACAATGCAAAGTGGAACATTCCAAATATTTCTTTATTCCATCAGACATCTTCATATCAGACAATTGAAAACCTTATAAGAAAAGTCAGTAAAATAATTGTCCCATTGACAGTGCTTTACTAACAATAGATGTCTCTGCCTATGTAACAAATATAATGTACAGTTGGAGTGGACGTTATGGGACAAAGCTGAATGGAATCAGATTCCATTGGTTATATCAACTCAGTCATCAATGTCTAATTGGCCATCCAAACAAATAAAGTAAAATCCTGCTCTTCCTTTCATAGGATGATCCAGCAATGTCACAGGGACACCTCTTGGGTATTCTGAATAATTTCCTCACACCTGTATATTTGACAACGAGGACTATGGTAGCCTTCTTTAATCTGGAAAAAAGGGCAGTCAGGGTTTAGTAGGACACATTAGAGCTCTGAGAAGTACTCTTTCAATAAGAGAGACAGTGTTACACAGTCAGGAATTACATTTTTTAAAAGATTTGACATCAGCATTTGAGAAGATAGGCCTGTTTTTCTTGATTACAAGCAGGTATTGAGGTGATGAATTAAACCAAGGTCGTGTTTTGTATCTGGAATATATATCAAAAAGAGAGTCATGCAGTTGAAGAGACTTACGGGCACTGGCTACTATATTGCTGACACAGGTTTGAAGCCCAGTATCCGTATGGTGGTTCACAACCATTTGTAACTCTGAGTCCAGAGCATCTCTTCTGAGCTCTGACATTTGTAGGCACCAAGCACATACAGACAGACAGACAAAATACTCACATGAGATAAAACAAATCTAAAAATAAGTTTTAAAAATCATAAGAGAAAAATAGTTGTTCACAAAACATCTTGTATTGTTAAATATGTTTGTGAACTGCAGCCTCTTGGACTGTTAGAGAAACATACTGACAAATTCAATTCTGGTTATACTTTAATGATGGATGTTTAAGACCATGAGGGTGGCCAAATGAATCACTGTCTTTTACTGCCAAGTCCACAGAGCTTATCATAGAGGTCCTCTGAAGACTCCACCCAGAATAGGATGAAAGCAGGTGCTGAGTCTCACAGTCAAACGTTGGGGCAGAGCACAAAAAATCTTATGGAATAGTTGGGGCATAGAAGGACGAAGAGTAGGCAGGAGCTCCACAAGGTGACCAATGGAGACAACACATCTGGGCCCAGGATGACCTGCAGAGACTGATGCTCCAAGCAAGGACCATGCATGGAGAGGACCTAGATGCCTGCTCAGATATAGTTGATAGGCAACACAATCTCCATGTGGGTCCCATAATATGGCAAGAAGGGGATGCCTCTATCATGGACTCTCTTGCCCACTCATTCATAACTTCCCCCTGGCAGGCAGCCTTGCCATGTGACAGAGAGAAAGGATGCAAGCAGTTCAGATGAGACTTGATAGACTTGGATTAGAGGATAGGGGACAACGGCTTCCCCTTTCTGTGGGCAAGAGAAGGGTGGAGGGTGGAGAGGGAAGAGGGAGTAAAGGTCAGACCAAGAGTAGATGAGGGAGGGGGCTACAATCAGGATGTAAAATGAATAAATTGAAAATAAATAAAAAAGTAATCTGGTGTTCAGGGGTCACATGGGCTTGAGACTCTTCCATACTCTTTCTAACAGCTATTGTCTCCTTTACCTTAAGAAATACATCTGTGTTCTTTTCAAATGTCTTAAATTTACATTTTTAAATGAACTTTAAAAAAATTTGGTGTGTGTGTGTGTGTGTGTGTGTGTGTGTGTGTGTGTGTGTGTGTCTTTTTGAGTGTATAGAGGGCATCAGAAGACAACTTATGGAACTCAGTTTACTTCTGTAACTATGTGGATGCCGAGTACCAAATCCACACTGTCAGCCTTATCAGAAGGAGTCATTACATGCTGAGCCACCTTACTAACCCTGAATATATAAATATCTCTTCAGGAAAACGTACTATTATTGTAAAGTATAACACTGGATATTCATTGTAGAATAATCAATGAATTTCATAATGGAGTATATATTTTTTCCAAAATCATTTCTATTTTGAAAAGCTTTTTTGAAGTCTTCTTTCTATAAAAATTCCTCATGAAGGTTAGTAATTATTCAATCAATGGCTAATTAAAGATAAACTTCTGGTTATTGTGTGATACTATTTAGAGGGTAATTGATATTCAAAGAGAGGTAACCGGAGTAGAGTGTTGATATCATTGAGAAACTTCCCTGAAGTCTCCCACTCTGAAGTGTTCACCTCCCTGTTATTTTATGTTAATAGATAGCAAACACTGAAATACTGTCCTGGATATTTATCACTTATTCTTTGTAGACGCCAATTTAAATTTTGTCCTGTGGCACAGGTATTAGTGGCCTTTTCTGAGGTGATGAGATGATGAGATCAGATTTGCTTTAAGGAAATGTAATTTAATTGAAATCATTTGTAAGCTTTATGATACAGTCATCATGGACAGCATGTGTGTAAGGAACATTAATTTGAAGCTGTGAGGATAACCAGCTGTGTTTCTCTGATATGAAAATGGTAATATTTATATTAATCATTTCACGAAATGGAATCATTCAAACAGAAAATTCATTATACTTCTCTGATGAAAGATGAAATCAAAATGCTTACATGTATTAATTTTAAACTATGTGTTTGCAAATCCCTAGAACCCATAAAACATTTAATGATGGCATAATATTAATGAACTTATAGGAAATACAGTGTTTTCTATGCACAATTTATTTCTAATAACTTTTAGTATTAAATTTATTCATATACAACACACAAATCACATTTTAAATCTGTACAAAATTATTGAATTTCATCTAGTAGTTAATGTATATGTATATGCTACATTTTCAATGTTTAAGTCAAGTTAACCAATATCTTCTCTAAAAACATCTCTCTCTCTCTCTCTCTCTCTCTCTCTCTCTCTCTCTCTCTCTCTCTGTGTGTGTGTGTGTGTGTGTGTGTGTGTGTGTGTGTGTGTTAGGATGTACACTTGTAATTGAAAATGCCTGAAGAGAGTGTTGGGGTACCTGGTGCTGGAATTTATAAGGTTTTTTGAGGTTCCCAGTGTGGGTGTTAGGAAACAAAGTCAGGTCCTTTACAAGAACAATATGTGCTCGTGACTACCAAGACATCTGCTACTCTCCCTATGTCATTTCTTTGTGGCAAAATCATTCAAATTTCTTTCCTGAATGTTTTTGAAATTTCCACTTTGTTTTTATTTTCTCTGATCACCTTTTTATACAAGTGCACACCAGAGTTTTAAAAAGCTTATATAGCTATTTCTTTGTAAATACGAATCCACCTTTATACATCCTTCCTCAAGCCATGGCCCAGCCTCTTGTGACTGCCATTCTACTGCTGTTTGTGAGATCTCTGTGTTTCAGTCCTTCCTGGGTCCAGTCACAAGAGTTTTGGGTTTTGTAATTTTGCTTTTTTTTTTTTTTTCACTTAACATAGTGATTTCCAGTTCTATCTTTGTGCTCACAAATGATACTCTTCCATTTGTTTATAAATGACGATTGTAACCCACATTTTATTCAAAATGTATTATTTTATGTATCTGTAGATTGTGTACTTAAATTCTTTTCCTTTCTTGACTATTATAAACAGTGTTGTATTACATAAGGGAGCTTAGCAGCCTCTTTGGCATGCTGATGACAGTGTCTTCAGAGAGATACCCACCAGTAGAATTGCTGAATGATAATAACTTTATCTTTTGGTGACGTTCCAGAACATTTCCCATATTTGGTTTTCTAATTTGCATTCCCACTAAAAATGTAACCATAGTATGCAGGATGTTTAATATCTTCAAAAATTGTCCTTTATTTTTATAAGTCATTCTTAATTTAGAAATATTTACTTTTACTATTTACTAATTATGTGTGTATGTGTCTGATGTCCGTTTGTGTATATGAGCCAAAGATCTTTTGAAACAAAAGTTACAGGTGGTTGTGATCTAACTCATGTGGGTACTGGGAGCCGAACTCAGGTTCTTGGCAGAAAAAATATATACATTTTCAACCACTGACCCATCTCTCTAGCCAACTGATAACAACCATTGTTTTTACCTGAGTGAGATTCCTCTTGCTTCCATGAGTTTCTTGTCTGTCTTTTCAACAGATGAGGCCTTGTCTATGATATTCTATGCTTAAACTTATGTGGAGGCTATTGAAACTTGTTGCCCTTTATTATTTTTGATGTTACTCTATATTTGATAACTTGGCCACATTGAAGTCATTAAATGAACTTTTTACACTTGTTGGCACTCTCAAAATTTTCTTAAGTCCAAATGACACAGCTATTTCCTCTTTGAAACCTTGAACTGAAAATTATACTCAAGGAATTTAAAAATGCAAGTAAATCATATGCAAGTAAATGCAAGTATATGCATTAAAATGCAAGTAAATCCTTCAGTGGACAAGGATCTGGAAGTTTTTATTGCTTCAACTCTCTCAGAGTATTAAGTCAGTTTTCTTTGTTCTTCTACAGACTGTCTGATTTTTTTTCTGAAGGAAACTAACATTTTCCTTGTGAGAATGGAGTTCACCCTCCTTGTTTTTCTTTGTTCAGTTTATCCTACTTTGAGAATAACTGAGTTGTGGTGCCGTGAAATTTTTAGTACTTGCTGACATGCGGCTTGATCCTTACAGGGAACAACTAGGCTATTCTTCTTTTCCTCCTCATTTCGATTTATGTGACCCAATTCTCCAGAAATCATATAAACACCATTTGGCTTGAGTCCACAGTCACTTCTGGTGACTCTTCGGTAGATGGTACCCTACAACCTAGCTTACCGAGAGATTTATGTTGGTATGCTGCCATTGTTTTCATCACTAGAGAGCAAGGAAAGCCTAGCTTCCCCCCAAATGTCCAGCAAAAGCATTGTTCTGCGTGCACATTAAGAGCAGTCACCAGGTATACTGAGATCCCACAAACCTCTCCCAAGTCAGAGGCAAGCCAGTGACCTGCAATCAGACAATAGAACCCCGCAAAGTTTGCAACAGTCAGTTTGAAGACACCAGCCCCAGTCTCCAATGACTCTCTTGTACCACAGATACCATACTAGCACCTGACATTCTGAATTCACAGCCTACTAAGATCACCTAGTGCTGGCCTGTACTAACACCATGACAGTCTATGGCCTATTGACTTCTAGGAGAATAATGACCCAAGATCCTTGCCACCATCAATAGTTGAAACTGAACAGAGCAGAAATCTGGAAAACTTGAGCATGATTTCTTTCTGACTAAAAGGATGTTTCAAAGGCTCTATCTGTGAGTGCTGGGCTGTTCATGGACCCATTTGGATTGAATGATAGGTTTTGTCAGCCAAGCATTAAGTTTTGAGGCAAAGTCCTGCCCTCTGGAGCTGCAATATTATTTAAAAAATATCTCTTAACTTCAAGAGGGCTGCAACTTTGTCTAGGCTCACAACCAAATATATAAAATATCTTTAAGTCGCTCAATACTGAAAACTCCTATCCTGCTGTGTACTCAGCCTGTCTGTTTCACCAGCCTTTAAGAGAACAATGTGACAAACAGCTTTACTTGCCTTGGATTTCCAGTGTAATAATCAGCTTTTCCACACAAGCTAGTTGATAAGTAATCATAAATTATTACTCCTCCTCCATGAAGTTGATCCAAGAGTAATTCAGGTGTATGCATATGTGTGCTATAATATTAATAAATAATAATAACTACAACAACAGTAATAAGAAGAAGAAGAAGAAGAAGAAGAATCTGAAACCATAAAAAAGGGCCAAAATGGCTTTTTAAAGTGAACATCTGCTGTAAATGTTGAAAGCATACGCATATTGCTTGATAGCATTGTTCATTATCTGGATCAGTTTTGGTCAGTTACAGTCAGTAACAGTCCCATCTTAAATCTTGTGATGTGTTCTGTAAAGTTTCCCCCTTACTCCCCCATTTTCCTTCTGTAATATTCAATAAATACAGAGGCCCTTTGCTAGACAATGATGTGATACATAGGGACAGAGAAGTAGTAAATTGAAACTTGGACACACTCTTGGTTACGTTATTTCAAGGGGGAAGTACTTACTTGTCTGCTTGTTTGTTTATTTTATATCTCGAACATAGGCCCCTTTCTCAGTGAACATAATTTCATAGTTACAAAAATGCCACTGACTATAATGCTCCCGATTCTTATACACCTACTGACTAGCACAGACCCATGGATAGATGCTGTAACAGATGGTGATGGAGTCCAAAAAACCAAGTCGTTCACTAGAGAAATCAGCCTTCCCTTGGAGCCTAGAGACTTTGCCAAGTGCATTCATCAGCACGGACCTCAGGAGAGGAGCTATATTACGTGACATCAGGGAAAAATTGTGAGGTCAAGAGTTTGCCCACCAATGCTGACTTCAATATGGATTGGATCTATAAAGTCTGAGGATGTGGGTGTCTTTTTAAGTCAGTATCCTGGAAATTTAAAATACATAAAGAAAAGAATAAATAGCAGAGGCCGAGAGGGAGGGTACAAAAATCTACCTTTCTGTGGAGAATGATAGTCTGATGTTCTTCAATTTACGTTTTATTAACTTGTGAATCGAGCACGTTTTCTCTACAAATGTTAGTATAGTTCACCCAAGTACGTTTTATTTACATACCTCATTACCATATCTTCTTAAAATGGAAGCAAATCTATATCTATTTCTTCATAACAGACTTGTAGAAACCTTTGAAATCTTCTGAAGTCCTAATTCGAATGTGGATGTGGGCTCTCATTGACTTAGTTCCCATTAAGAAATACTGTGGTTTTCAAATCACAAAGTCAAAACCCTCCTAGCCAGAAGTTATTCATTAGAAGGAAAAAAAGATGTTACTAGTACAAAAATAAACTACAGGGTGAATGGTTTTGGAGAAAAAAACATTTGTAAATGGAAAGCTATAAATTTTACAGCTGTGTCCACCAAACTGTTTGGTCATGCTGTGGAAGCAGAATTATCACTAACTACTCTCCTCTGTATTCCAGATATAGCTGGAGTCCCTGCCAATAAGGAATCCAGTGGGGAAAAATGCTGGGTTGGATCTGGAAAAGTTACTTAAAACCATACAGTCTGACATTAGCATACTGAATGCAAATTGAATAAATTGCCTCAGATGCTAACATTTATCACCTTAGACTTCTATCAAAAAGCATAAATTAGGGCAAAAAATCTTAAGAAACATACATGAGCTGCTTAAAAAAAATATTTCACAACAAAAGAAATATATAAATCAAGTATGCTCTGTGATCATTTTTGTTTGCCTGTTATTTGCTTTATTAAAATTAAGGGAAATAACAATAACTTGCATATAATCCAACATATCTAGTGATGATGATGATATTTAATTGTCTACCATATCCAGAAATCTTATGTCCATGGTGTATTTTTAGGAGTTATCCATAGATTCAGATCTTATCATATAATCCATCAACAGTCTTCATCAACTCTCTCTTTGTAAGCTGCATCACTTCACTATACATTAGGAACTGAAAACATCCAACAACTGGTAGCAACTTGCTGTGGCCCATATTGTTTGACTTTATCTTCACCTTTCACTTTACATTCAGTTAAATACAAGTGCATGTAAATACTTCCTTGATTGGCAACTACACATATTGAACCTTAATTTTTGCTGTATGTATAATCTAAAAGAGAACAACTAATAGTTAAAAGCTACTAAAAATGTTATTGTATTATATTTTTAAAATATTTATTATATGTAATGTATATATTTAAGATACACACATATGTATGTATGTATGTATGTATGTATGTATATATGTATGTGAGATATATATGCTCAATTATATTTTAAGGTTTCTGGGGTAATATTTCACTTCATGGAAATGATAGTGTCTTAAAGATAGCCTTTTTAATTTTCTTATTGATTATTGTTACTCATTAACATATTATGACATAGAAACATCTTTGTCAACGAGGTGTCAATCCCTATTCACAATAGGTAAATTAGCTCAGAACCAATAATTTTATGAGGAGATGGCCACATTAAAATAAGGTTTTCATTTCTCATAAAATTTTTAATAGAAGGTATTAAATATGAAGCATTTTCTACTTACAATCGTGAATAATATAATTTGTTACTAAGGTCAAGACAAATGCTCGAGTGGTGTGAAACACTGTAAACCAGGAACAAAATACTTTCCTTTTATATATATGCTTTATAGTTAAACAAATAAAGTGATTTTTAAGAAAATGCTATTTTTGTAAATACTGTATGGTTTCAGACATGTTTCTCAACATTAAAAAAAAAATCTGCTTTTTATGTATCTCAGTTACCACAAATCTAGAAACAGAATGCTTTGTACAAAAAGTACAGGGTCCAGTGCAGTGTCACACTCTACAGGTTATTTTATCAGGAAGGACAAGAGTCAAATCAGGAAGTGCTCAATCTCCAGATTCTTCTGATGCATGTAGTTACACTCTTTTATGAAGCTCAAAATCCATCCGTTTGTTTCAGGCCTTGTATGTTGTTCTTGCAAAGCCAGTCAGCCTCTTATTATTTCAAATGATTGCTAAATGCACCCTCTTTGAACCTACAGCTTCATTTCTTTACTTCATGGTAATTCTTTTAATGACTACTGAAATTGATTACAATAGCAGCTATGAGTTCCATTAATATTATATAAGAGTAAAAGCAGTTCTTGGCAGGATCCTGAATGGAATTCATCTGATTAAATATGCATTTTTTGATTACTGTCTAACCTTCTGCAACCTTTACTGTCTGTCTGTTGCCATTAAAGATTAATATACCAGTATATCAGATAAAATAATATTCTAAATGGATCTGCATCCTTTACCTCATCTATCAATTCAGGTCAGACCACAATTTATACTCCTTGAAGACATTTGTGGCTGTAAAATCTCTATTTAGAAGGTAAGGGAATTCATTAGAATGCACTGCTATGATGGTAAAAATGTGTGGATTGTAAAATATATTTTCTAGACATACAAAAGGTAGTTGCACCTCTACAAAAGAAGTATCTCAAAGGACGATAAAAAAGAGTAAGACTGAACTTTCTGTTCTTTGTCAGATTCACCTGCTCAGCAAACAGTTTTGAAGACTTATTGCTTATCATTGTATTTGTCTTGAGCAGAATAAACACTCATAGTAGTTGTATTCAAGTTTCCTTTTTTCTGAAGCCTTTACACACATACACACACTTTAACACACACACACACACACACACACACACATTCACACACACCACACCATACCATACAGCTACACACAAAACATTATTGCCTAGTAGAAAATGTTTTGTGTGAGAAGAGTGAAAAAAAAAAGGTTTATATAATAGTGACAAATTATGTCCTCCAAAAATGTTTAACAATATTTAAGCGTCATGTATTAGTAAGACAGTAAGTGTTGGAATCTTCCCTCTTGTTGACTATGGAAGGAAGGAGAGAGGAGGGACTAGAAGGAGATGAGGGTGGGGCGTAGAACCAGGGATGTAAAGTGAATTAGTAAATTAGTTATTAAAAATGTAAGGCTCTACAGAAGACAATACTGGCAACTAACTAGTCAAGGCAAAGCTTCAGTACAGCTGACTTTTTATTTATTGTGCTTTTCTTATGTATGTAGCGCTGACAATATTTGATATCAGAAAACTCATCCTAGTTCAATTAGCATGAAAATATAAATATGAATACAATACCACGCTATAGTTTATTTTGTGTATATCTATGTACTGGCCCAAAGTAGAGAATGATGTATTAGATGTTTTTACACACATCATCAACTTATGTAGGGAAAATGAGGTCTGAAGAATCTCCTATTTTAATCACGTCCATAGATGAATGGTAATTATCACTAATTTGTAATGTTTGCTATTTAGAGACAAACACACTGTGCAAAAATGTAAAATATGTGTGAAAATATGCATTTGACATAGAATATCTGAATATGAATTGATCTTTTCATATGTTTTATTAATTTATTCATATTAGATCTTAATTGTTATCCCATCCCTTGTATTCTCCCATTCCTCCCTCCCTTCCATTCTGCCCTTACTCCGCTCCCTTATGACTGAGATTGAGGGGGACCTCCTCCCCCTGTATATGATCATAGGGTATCAAGTCTCTTCTTGGTAGCCTGCTATCCTTCCTCTGAGTGCCACCAGGCCTCCCCATCCAGGGAACATGGTCAAATATGGGGTAACAGAGTTTGTGTGAAAGTCAGACCCCACTCTCCACTCAACTGTGAAGAATGTCCTGTCCATTGGCTAGATCTGAGTAGGGGTTCGAAGTTTACTGCATGTATTGTCCTTGGTTGGTGCCATAGTTTGAGCAGGACTCCAGGGCCCAGGTCTGCACATCATAATGTTCTTCTTGTAGGTTTCTAGGACCATCTGGATCTTTCTATTTCCCCATTCTCCCCTCACCTAAGAGTCCCACACAAAGAATACCAAAAGTCTGGATGTTCCAAACCTTTATAAACAACAACATGGTGTTTGCATGTAATCTACTCACAACCCCCTAAATAACTTCAAATATCCCTAAGAATTGCCTAGAAGGCTCAGAGAGTACGAGTGTTTGCCACTTAGCTTGATGACCTGAGTTCAGTGCAGGAACCCCCATATTGGAAAGTAAGAAGTGACTCCTTCACATTGTCTTCTGACCTCCTCAAATGTGTCATGGTATATAATACGTGAACATTGGAGGGGGGGGACCTGGTGGCACTCAGAGGAAGGATAGCCGGTTGCCAAGAAGAGACTTGATACCCTATAAGCATATACAGGGGGAGGAGGTCCCCCTCAGTCACAGTCATAGGGGAGGGGAATAAGGGGAAATGGGAGGGAGGGAAGAATGGGAGGATACAAGGGATGGGATAACCATTGAGATGTAACAAGAATAAATTAATAAAAAAAGCAACAAAAAAAACCCCGTGAACATTCGAAATACACAAATTAAATAATGTTTAATAAACAAAATCTCTACGTTATTTATAATGTACAACATAGTAATCCTATTCAAATAAATGTTTGAGAGCATTGCTCAATAAGTCTTCCATGCTATGAAAGTTGTAATCACTCGTGGCTTCATGGTAGGGATACAGCCAGAGATAGGTGTCATTATCGGATTGTGTCATTGTAAATATCACAGAGTGAGCATAGATAGTAATATGACTAGCCTGTAAATGTAATATAATCTCATGAAACTATAGTTACATATGTGGCTCATCTTTGTCCAAGATATCACCACCTGATCCATTAGTACATTCTAGACAGTTTGTTGAGTGGACAAATATATAGAAACTCAATATGCCAGCAGTATTTAGTAAGACTTCCTCTACAGATAACTTTATTTTAAATGATAAATAATAGCACAGAATTTCACATATTACTGCAGTACCATGTATCAATGTATGGACTCACAGAATCATTAGTTTTATGTCACTATCTCTTCATACATTTATCATCTCTTTATGATAAAAATATTAATGTATTTCTTCTAGCATTTTGAGCAGCATAGTCCCCAGTTTTAAGTCATAGGCATACTATGATATGATTTATAGCTGGTTTAAATTAGGTTCTGTCACCCAGGGCATGTTCTCCTAGCTTAATGAGTAGCCTATGGCTATGGGAAGAAATGTGTGCCTCTCATATTTGGAAGGTGTACTTTAGCCAATTCTTTACAACGTGTTCATGTCTAGACATAGGACTATTAAATAGCTAATTGCTTTTGTGATCAATCACTAGGCTCCAATTTAATTTTATTGTTTCTGCTTGAGAAGAGTTAGACTGTAGACAATACAGACAAAGTCCAGCCAAGAAAGAAGAGAGCAGGAAGGGAGATGTTACTCTTTGAATCTGAAATGCACCAGAAGTAGTGTTTTTTTGGAATGGTTCTCCCCAATATCAGAGGGATTTTTTTTCATTTTATTATTTTTGAGATTATCATTTAATTATATCATATCTTTCTCTACTCCTTTTCCTTCCATCATCCCCAATGATCTGTTTTAAACCAGTGGCCTTCATTACTTGTAATTACATGCATATATGTATATGTACAGCATTATATTTCTAAATATAATCTGCTCAGTCTGTATAACATTACTTGAATGTATGTTTTCAGAACTGATGATTTGGTCCTGGATAATCAATCAATGTGTTCTTCCCTGAAGAAGACTTTCTTCTTCACTCAACAGTTCTTACTTTCCTGTAGCTCCTACTGCAGATATGACACCTTGCGGCCATTCCCCAAACCACATTGGAATGTCTGTTGTTGTCCTTGTTCATCTCATGCTTATGAGGACATGTTGGTGAGACTCTATGGGTGTATCTTCTGATATTCCTAGATTACACAATCTCATAGCAAAGTCTCTGAATCTTGACCTTCTGTTTCTTGCAACTCTACCCTATTCCAGTTCTACAACATTCTCTGACCCTGAAGAGACTGAGGGAATCTGGGAGATAGGTATAGTTGGTAGATGGACGTCACTAAGTGAAGCCCACAGAAAGTTACACTTGAATCCTAGTCTCAGTTTCTTTTCTCTGTGGTCCTTCACTGTGTGAGCAGACCTTATCACAAGCTCCTACTGCTGATCTTTTTACACTACAATCACCATAAATGCCCTAAAAGTGAATTATTGCTCAACTGAGTTGTTTTGGCAGGTATTATGGTCACAGCAGCATAAAACTCACAAAACACCCATCTTCAAAACAACAAGGAAGGCCACAGAAGAATACAAAAGTGTTTCCTCCTTTTTCTTGGACTTTTAGTCTTTAAAACTTGGAGGGCAAAAGTCACTGTTGGTTTGTCTAATCTGCTTCTGATATTCTGTAATGGCAATCTAAGAAAGTGGGTATATTTATTATACACACTGGCAGGCCAATAAGGTCTCTAAAATCACAGATTGTGACAGTACAGTGCCACATTGCCCTCATAAGAGCAGTCGTTTCCCCCCTCTTACCCCACAGGAGATATTAGGAAAGACTCTTTTAGCTCTAGTGACTTCATCTTGACTCTGTCGTTCCAGAGCAGAGAGTAACTATTGAAATTGGTGGAAGGCCTTTTTCTCTGATCTACCTGAAAGTTAATTTGAATTTAATAAAAACATAACAGCCCCATAAGTATTTAAATCAACTAGACATATAGATCACATAGACCTTTCCAAAAATAAAAATTAATATATTAATACTAACTTCAGTCACTGAATTCAAATTGCATTTTGGTTATGTTACTAATAAATACTGTAAGTATATTTGAGTTCTAATGTCATGGTCTATTGGTAGAAAACTGCAGCTAATATTTTGTATATGCAATATGTAGATTCACACATAATAACAGTCACTCATGTTCATATTCAAAACAGAAGTGGACTGACCTGTGTTTGCAGGACATTAAATATGCCAAAAAAAGTTTATTACCTTTAAGATGTTTGACTAGAATGTCATTTTGTCCCTTGCTGCTGTCTTTAGTTGCTTTTGGTTTTCAGAGACCATTTTACAACCTGAAGTGCCACTGACTGTCAGAGTACAATGAATCATGTATTATTTCTGTCCAAACGATTGCCTGGAGACTCATCTACTCAATGGGTTCTCTCTAATGTCAGAAGAAAATGTCTTCAGTATAGAAACCTCTATCCTTAGGCTGTTCCTCACAAATTAAATTATTTACGTGTCACAAAGTTTCAGATACACTTGTGAACATCAATATTTTTAATGGCTATAGAATTTGTAACTCATGTTTTAATAAAACTGTATAAATTATAGCAATGCTGAAGAGTCAAATTTTCACTTTCATAATTCATCACTTAAATATTAGCGATTAAAAATATAATGCTCTCTGATTAAAATTCTCTCTCCCTCCTCTCTCTCTCTCTCTCTCTCTCTCTCTCTCTCTCTCTCTCTCTCTCTCTCTCTCTCTTTCTCTCTCTCAATCTGTGTATGTGCTATGTGAAATTGGAGGGAAACTTACCTGATTTTGCACTTGTTGTGCAGGTAAAACCGTATTAGTGTGGGATATTATTTCTAGGACAAGGTCTGCATGGTTTTTCGAACTGTACTTTTTACAAAACAAAGATTACACTTTTTCTGCAATTCTACACTGAAGTGTAGAAAAATTTGTAATGCCAGATAACCTTGTTGACATCTCAACCTTCAAGACATTGTTTATATAGGTTATACATTTTCTTGTTGATGAGATCGTAAGAACAGAGACATACTGAATAAGGAAAAACATTTTGACAAGTGAGACACAAAGTTGCTCCTCAGACTGTCTTAGATATGAGGATACGCGCAAAGTACAGATATCTGGGAGGAACTCCTCGCCATATTCCCAGTGTGCTGAATCTGCAGGAGGCCTAAAAGCAGTCTTGTCTCCCTACCATACTGGCCACCAGCACTTCTGTTTACAAGACTCTTCCCAATGCATTTCTTCTAGAATCTCAAATGGACTCAAACAACTTATTCTGATCAAGGTATACATCTGGTTACTGTTTTTTTTTCTTAGTTCCCATTATATTTATTATGTTTGCGCCTTGAATATTTTCCCATATATGAAGGTTTTTATCTGTATCTTCTAAGTATTTTCTAAAGAATCTATCAAGTCATCAGGAACAAAAGATTACTAAGCCTGAAAGATATCAAGCATTCTTTCCTAATTAGAAAGTAAATGTTGTCTTGTTCTCAAATTTATATTCTCTCTGATTCATCTGTTCTTTGTTTTTTTCTATATCTTCAGTGTATCTCACCAGAGTGATCAACACATTTTAAAAGTTTTGCCCCTAGAAATTGCTTTTGACTGTGCTCTAGGTTGGACAGAGAATTTACAAGAGAGCAGAATACAACACTCTTGTTCTCTCTCTCTCTCTCTCTCTCTCTCTCTCTCTCTCTCTCTCTCTCTCTCTCTCTCTCTCTCGTTTACTCACTCTTGCTCTCTTGCTGTCATTCTTGTTTTCTCTCTGTGTATGTGTGTCTGTCTATCTATGTGATCTTTCAAAACTGTCTGTCAGGAATTAATCATAGGAAGCTCTCCATGGCCTTTATCTTTTTCCTTGTGTTTTGTTTTTGTTTGTTTTCTCTATTTGTTTGTTTGCTTCCCTCTGACATCCTTCCTTTCATCTTCATCTTGGAAGAAATTTCTTATTCTCATCCAGTCTACCACATACATGTTTCTGATCACTTGTGTGTATGTGCATGTGTAAATAAAATTTTTGTGCATTTTTAAATTTAATTTAATTTTTAAATATATTTTATTAATTTATTCATATTACATCTAAATTGTTATCCCATCCCTTGGATCCTCCCATTCCTCCCTCCCTCTCATTTTCTCCTTACTCCCTTCCCCTATGACTGTCACTGAGGGGGACCTCTTCCCCCTGTATATGCTCATAGGGTATCAAGTCTCTTCTTGCTAGCCTGCTATCAGAGCTCTCTGGTTTTTCTTACCTGTGTGACACTGTGTTCCTTTCTGTGTAAGATCATTTTCTAGTTTATACTTTGGAAAACCTGAAAGAATATGAGCTATAGTTTATATTCGTGGGACTAAATTTAAAATATTCGCTATGTTAGCATTCTCTTATTAATTCCTGAGTACACATATACTTAGGCCAACAAGCATCACACATTGTTTTCACTCACTCCTAGCTATGTAATTTAAGGAAGCCACTTCACTTGCGTATTCCGGCTTACACAGCTATTAACAACAAAGGTAATAATCCTCCCTCTAGCCCTCTAGGCTTGATGTTAAGATCAAATGTGAGATGTCATTAAAAACCATAGCAAGATCTTTTGCATAGCAATATAAGCTCATACAGGAGGACAGTTGGAAAATAGGAAGAAATATATTTACTTGACTTGGAGAAAAATTCTCTAGTAACTCATTAATAGATGTTGAAGACCTACGGTAGGAAAAAATCTCGCAGGGTCTAGTGTGCTCTGAATTTGTTTGTGCTCAGTTAATTAACGCCTGTTACCAGGTAAAGATGGAATATGGTCCTAAATGCAGTAGTATACTATGATAACATATAAGGCACGTAATATTTGTGTGTGTGCATGCAGAAACATGGACTCGTCTCTTACAAAAATAGTGAGTTTTCTTCCTTGATATTCCTAAAAATGAATAAAGAAATGTCTTCTATTTTAGTGAGTAACTCCTAGTAGAGACAATTGCCAGTGGCTTTCTTGTGTGTCTATTTGTATTGTAGTTAATTTCTCGGTATAATCTCTGTGATTTCTTTTTAATTGGTATCAAACAGTTGACTTGAATGCATATAATTTCTTTAAAGTCAGGAAGATCCAATTACCCTGTATAGATTTGGTGCTGGCTTTTGAACATGCATTTTGCTAACGTCAAATGTATCCTGCAGTGATCTGAGCTCATATCATTATCATCATCGTTTAATGAAATGGAAGTTTACAAGCTCTGAGTGTGGCAGTGTTTGCCCTTTTTGTTCTAAATTGGTATTCTCGACTTGCGTGTTTCCTTTGAGACATCTTAGGTGGTTTGCTGTAGAGAGTTAGGACCCCAGTTCTGAGATCTGACTTGATGAATCAAATCTTGGCAAGTCCACTTACTTCTCCGACCCCAGGCAACTTTTTCAATGTCAGTTTTTTTGACATTTCAACCTGAAAGCAAAAGCAGTCTTTTTAAAGATTTTTCTGTTAATATAAAGTACTCAACATAGTAATTATGCACTTGTCAGTGATTATCCTTATTATAACAATTATTGCCACACGATATTTAATTTCTAATTTTATTGCAACAACAAGCATAAACTCTGGAAAGTTAAAGCATGGTGTTATGTACAAGAAAGGCTCATAAGGTCTCTGAATTGAGAAAAGTTTCTGGCATATTGCTTCTTTTTTAATTTTTCTTTTTAATTTTATATTCATTATAATTTGTTGACATTACATCTTGATTGTTATCCCATTACTCATATTTTCCCATTCCCATCCTCCCTCCCTGTTCTGCCCTATTTCCCTCACCTAGACCTCTGACTGGGGTAGCAGGGGGACTCCAGAGTTCATGTCAAAGGCAATTCCTGCCACCCCACCCCCCGACCTTGGAGAATGAGCTGTCCATGGGCTACATAAGAACAGGCAGATAGGAGGTCTAGGTTCTCTGCCTGCATTGTCCTTGGTTGGTGCATCCATTTGCACAAGCCCCTAGGTTTCCTGATCCACAGGCCTTGATGGTCTCCCTATGGAGCTCCTGACCCCTCCAGGTCCTTCCATACCCACTCTTCTCTTCCATACAACTCTCAGCACAGAGTCTGTCTGCAAGTGTGAACATCTGTTTGGATCCCTCGCTGGGTGGAGTCTCTCAGAGGACTCCACTAATACCCAGTTATAAGTGAATACATACCACGTGTGTCTTTCTGACTCTGGGTTACCTCACTCAGGATGATCTTTTATATTTCCGTCCATTTGCCTTCACATTTCAAGATTTTCTTGTTTTTAATAGCTGAGTAACATTCCATTGTGTATGCCACTTAATTTAACAACTAATGCACTTTCACAAATATTCCATTAGGTGTGTATAGTAAGCACTCTACCAGTTCATTAAGACTTGCTAACATAATAAAAAGCCACAACTGAATTATACACAAAAGACTTCTACCCATCTGCTGCTAATTTACTTGGTAAAATGTTATCCTACACTTGCTGGAGTTTACAAATCAAATTGTAAAATACAGTCCAATAAGCTTTTGAGTTGTAGTGTTTGTTTATGGTAGGCAGTGGATTAACATGTTGACTTCTAAATATGTAAAATGTTTACAGTGTCCTGTGTCTTTATATGCAGCTGTGCAACCCCATAGCAGAGAGGCGAATGAGTTAGTTTCTTAGATGTGTATTCAAAAATACAAAAGGTGAATTCCCATATTTTCTTATACAAATGGGCTGCATTAAATATATTTTTCTCTTCCTTAGCTTTTTACTATTGAAATAAAAGCCTTAATTTGGTATATAACAAATTTTATATAATAAGTTAAGGATTCCATTGTGTGACTTTGTTTAATGAATGTCATCAATCCAACACTCAATGTAATATTATTGAGAACAAAGTGACTATTAAAAACAGTTGAGTGGGGCTGGAGAGATGGCTCAGCGTTTATGAGTACTGTCCACCCTTCCAGGCATGCTGAGTTCGATTCCCAGCAACCACATGGTGGCTCATGACCACCTATAATGAAATTTGATGCCTTCCTCTGTCATACATGCAAATAAAATAAATAAATATGTAAATATTTAACTACTAAAAACATTTGAGTATCAATATTACACAGTTGAAAGGAAACCTTTTCATATGTGCATTGACTGATGGAATGCATTTTAAAGGAGTTTTGTTGGACTGAGATGTTTTAAAGAATGGGAGGATACAAGAGATGGGATAACAATTGAGATGTAATGTGAATAAAATAATAAAATAATTTTTAAAAAATAAAGTATACGTGAGAAAGTCGTATCACACTCTCCACTCAACTGTGGAGAATATTCTGACCATTGGCTAGATCTGGGAAGGGGTTTAAAGTTTACCTCCTGTATTGTCCTTGGCTGGTGCCTTAGTTTGAGCGGGACCCCTGGGCCCAAATCTGCCTATCATATTGTTCTACTTGTAGGTTTCTAGGACCCTCTGTATCCTTTTATTTTGCTGTTCTCCCATGCGTCTCTCATTTAGAGTCCCAATAGGATGCCTTCCCCTCTGTCCCTCAGGAACAGTCATAGGGGAGGGGAATAATGGGAAAATGGGGGGGGGGAGGAATGGGAGGATACAAGGGATGGGATAAACATTGAGATGTAACAAGAATAAATTAATAAAAAAAAAAAGAAAATACCACCATAATAACAACAACAACAACAACAAAATAATAAAATAAAGTATACATCTTCCTGATAGGAACAAAGGTATATAATATGGTCAAAGAAAAATAAAGGTGAATGGTAAAACAGGTCTCCAACATGACAACTTCTGATTCTAACTGAAAGCAGACCTATGAAATTCATATATATCACTTCATGGAGAATAACAGGCACCCATACAAAGACAATTTCTTCTTTTCTGAAACTTTTAAACTTTCTTCTGCTTTTGACTGCAGAAGGCTATGTCAAGATGGTAGAGACACATACCAGGGCATTGGGAAATTATTTATATAAGGATAAATGGTATTTTACTGCATCATCACTCAGTTGCAACAACTGAGATTCATGAATAAAAATGTCATTAGTATTTTGTTTCCTGAATGAGGAGGTGACTATGAATCTTTTGCAATGCTTGGGTCCTACTAGGATCTGTCTCAGAAATTGGTCTGTAGCATAACCGTGAGAATTGCTCTTTTTCACATTCCTTCAATACACTTGCATACTTTTTCTCATGAGTCATATCTTCCATTATTCTAAGGTTTTTCTTTCGTTTGTCATGTTTCCCATGCATTTCATCAGAAAATATTATAAATGAAGTTGTATATGTGGATCTGGATTGTGTGAAATCTTTCTTTATATTATTCTCCCCATTGATTTTTCTATTTAAATGATCTTCAAAAAATGAAGCAATTTTCTACATGCCCAAACAAGTATTAGTAAAAAAAATATTCTGAATACATTTTGATTTCTTATCTTTAATAGTTGCACATTTTTTGTTTTTATTTCTCTTCAGAAGGATATATGATCTTTATAAACAGTAGTGTTCTGAAATGCCATTATAATGTTCTAATTTATGTCATCCACTAATTGGATAATGGGAGGATTTGAAAATCTAGAACAGTCATTTTAAGAGATAACTCTTTGATTGTGTTCTATTACTATAAATTATGCCCTACGGTGCATAATATATATGTCAGAACATATGTGTTTTTATTAAATATATGAGAACAAAACACAGTATCATTAGATAATTTTTAGAAAATATATAACCTACTCAAGATGAACTTAATGGTATTTTGGAGGGTGTTAATTTGTTTGCTTAGGATGTTTTTGCTGCCCAACCCCCACCATTATTGGTCCTTTGTTCTCCAATGTTGTATGTTTACAGGTTTTCTGTGTTCTGTCTTTGTCTGTATATGTGTTTCTACTTTTTCTCTGTGTTTTTCTTTTTGTTTGTGTTCTGTTCTGGATTCATTCTTTTTTAAATTATTCAGATTACCTCTCAATTTTTATCCCACCACTTTTATCTTCCCATTCCTCCCTCCCTCCTTCTCTCACCTTTTCCCCTCCCCTAGGTCTGTGACAGAAGGGGATCTCCTTTCCCACCATGTGGTCATAGGCTATGAAGTCTCATCTTGGTAGCCTGCTTATCCTTTTTCAAAATACCAGGCCTCCCCACCAAGGGAGAGTAGTCAAATATGGAACACCAGAGTTTGTTTCAGAGTCAGTCCCCACTCTCATGCAACTGTAGAAAATGTCAATGTCCTTAGTCATCAGAGAAATGCAAACCAAAACAACTTAGAGTTTTCATCTAACACCCATCAGAATGGATAAGATAAAAAAAAAAAAACTGAAGTGACAGTACATGCTGGTGAGGATGTGGAGAAAGGGGAACACTCCTTCATTGCAGGTGGGAGTGAAAACTTGTACAACCATTTTGGAAATCAGTCTGGCTCTTTCTCAGAAAACTGAGAACATGACTACCTCAAAAACTAGCTATTCCACTCCTTGGAATATACCCAGAAGATTCTCCACCACAAAACAAGATCATATGTTCAATCATGTTCATAGCAGCCTTATTTTTAATAGCCAGAACCTAGAAACAACCTAAATGTTCCTCAGTAGAAGAGTGGATAAAGCACTGTGGTACATTTACACTATGGACTACTACTCAGCTATTAACAAGGAAATTCTGGATTAATTCTTTATCTATGTTTACTTGCCTATTTGTATTATAAAGAGAGAGAAGGAAGGCATGGAGTTGGTAGGTGGAGGAAAGTGGAGCATCTAGCAGGAGATGAAGCTATTAAAACCATAATCAGAATATACTGTTTGAAAGTCTATTTTCTAGAAAAAAAAAAGAAGAGGAGGAAGAGGAGAAAGAAAGGAGTACAAGAGTAGGAGGACAGAGAGAAGGAGAAAGAGGAAGAGGAGGAGCAATAGTAGGATGTAGTCCTCCTTGGGAAAGAAAATTATGCTTTTGCCTTAGAATGAAAAATATTTGTAGTAGCAGCCTTTTAAAAATAGTAAGGTTCTTGTATTTTCAAAATATGGTAATACAATTTATGAATTGAATAGCATATTATACCATTAGTTATGGACTTATTGGTACTGCTTAATGTGTTGGTTACTTTTAAACAATATTTGCTGCCAGGTAACATAAAAAGCAAATGTAAAGGAAATATGCATTCAAAATGCTAAAGTTTGAGATTTCATTTTAAAAAATCTTTTAGCAAGTATTCTACCACTGTAGTCTGTCTAGGAATCCTTAATGTTTACCTTTTTATGTGGCAATTTAACAGCATTTTAAGATATTTCATAGTCTTTTTCACTGTCAGATAATGTATTCCTTCTGTATTTTATGCTTGTATTCATCATTAATAAGTGCTTCATATTTTATTTATTATTAGTTTATTAATGAAAGTAGATTTTAAAATATAATATATTCTGATTGTGGTCTCCCTTCTTCAACTTGATCTAGATTCTTTCCACCTTCAAAACAACCCAAATTCACATAATTTCTTAATGTCTCTCTATCATTAGAAAGCATACATTCAGTAGGGGATGTCTCTGAATCTGATGTCTGCCTTTGGAGTGCTTTCCCCTAGCTGAGCTGCTTTGTCTGGCATCAGTGGAAGAGGATGCTTTTAGCCCTGATGTGACTTTTGTGCCAGGACAAGAACCTAACATAAGTGTCTTCTAAGAGGTTTCATTCAGCAGCTGATGGAAACAGATTCAGAAGCCAACAGCCAAACAATAAGCTGAGCTAGAGGAGTTTAGTATAAGAATGGAAGTAAGGATACAGGGAGCCAGAGAGGTCAAAGACACCACAAAAAGACCTACAAGAGTAAACTCACCTGGGGCCCATGGGGACTCACAGAGACTGAATCACCTACCAAAGAGCATGAATGGGCTGGACTTATACCCTCTACACATATGTAGGAGATGTTCTGTTTGGTCACCCTGTGGGTCTCCTAACAATGAGAGCAGCAGCTGTCTCTGTTTTGCCTTCTTTTGGATCCCTTTCACCTAGCTGGGCTGCCTTGTCTCGCCTCAGTGAGAGAGGATGCACATAGGTCTGCTGGGACTTGAGGCCTAAGTGACAGGATGATTTGGTACCCCTTTGGGACCTCCTCATCTCTAAGAAGGAGAGGGGCGAATGGGGAAAGGAGAATGAAAGGTTGAGACTGGGAAGAAATGTGAGAGGGGCCTGCGATCAAGCTGTAAAGTAAATCAATCAATAGATAAATATAAATGAATGAGCGAATAAAACATGTAGGGGTTTAAACACCTAAGAAACAAATACTAGAATAAAAGAAATAAACATAAGTAGGACAAAATAAAGGAAAAAGGAAAGAAGGAGCCCAAGAAAAAGAATAAAAATGCACATACACAGACACACACACATATATTTACAAACATAGAAATACATTAAAACCATAAAATCAGAAATCAAATGTATAGGAAAACTCCAGTAGGCAAAGATTAAAAGAGAAGTATGAGACAACCACCAAACAGATCCTCCCAAAATATACCATCGAGTTCCGTTTTGTGTAGACTATTTATCTACTTCAGGTCATGTGGCCTTAAGTGTGGTTTGTACACCCAGTGAGACTTTGTGGGGAAAAAAAACTAATTTTTCATTTGCAAGTGGTTATCAATTAGAGAGAGCATCTGAACTGGTGGTGCAGATGTGTGTACACTTCCACTCTCATCGCAGGAGACCATCAGGACCAGACATATGTTGACCGTGCATGCTTCCAGTCTTTGCATGTTTCTATGTGTATCAGTCCTGCTGTGTTTTTTTAAAAGGCTTGTTTATTTAATGTCCTCCATATTCTCTGGCTCTTCAAATCTTTCTACCCTCCCCCGCCCCTTTGCACAGAGTGTCCATATACCTGAGGGAAGGATTTGATGTAGAACTCCCATTGAAAAATAATTTCCCAAGCTGTCTGACCCTCTGCATGTTGCCTGGGTGTCAGTCTCTGTATTTACACTCCTCTGGTGCAGAAGAAAGCTTCCTTGGTGATGCCTGAGTAACACATTGATCTCTGAGTATATTTGGATTTCCTCTAGGTCTCTAGAATATCTAGCCTCAGGTTGTTGGCTACCTGAACAGTATTGAGATAGGTTCTATCAAATTAGCTATTGGTTGGTTACTCCCACAAGCTTTGTGCCACTATTGCAAAACCATATCTGGCAGGCAGGTCAGCTTTGTAAATCAAAGGTTTTGTAGCTAGGCTGTTATTTACCTTTCTTCTTTGGTAGTGTGCCAAGGACCTTCCAGTACCATGGATACTAGCCAGGATGAGTGAAGACTTTAGGTAGGCATCAGCTTGATACCTCCATGTTTAATAGGTTGTGTGGATGCTGTGTTCAGGACTAGGGCCTTACCATAAAATTGTGGAGAGAAACCAACAGCCTCAGCAATATCTTGAGTTGTTTAGTGACGTCAGACCCCCTAGGCCATCGACCTGATTAGATGTAACCGATTCCTGAAACTGAACTCTATATTTGATAACAAGAGATGTTCAGAAGGGCTACAATTTCCCCCCAATATTTGGAGAGTTCATTTATATAACCTTCATATTTGTATGTAATTTTGGAACATTCTACTATTTTGATATTCCATTCATACCCTCCAATGGATCTTGGCTTTAGTTGCCCCTTCCAATATTCACCCCATTACTTTCTCTTCCCGCTCTTTGTATTATCCTTCTTTTCCAGGATCTACCCCCACCAACCCACAACTTTCTATTTTCCCTTCCTGGAGAATCCATCTCTCCACATAAGTCCTTACTCTTTAACTAGCCTCTGTAGTTATAGAGACTGTAACCAGCTTATGGAAGACATGAAATCTAACATACCCATATAAGTAAATACATACCATATTTATATTTTGTGGTCTAGTTTACAAAACTCAGGATGATTTTCTCTTAGCTCCTTCCATTTGCCAGACATATGTTCTTTATCCACTAATCTATCGATAAGCATATAAAGTATTCCTAATTTCTGGCTATTATGGATAGAGCAGCAATGAATGTGGTTGAACAGGTCACTATAGTAGGATGAACCAACCTCTGTGTATAAAGCAAGAGTAGAATGTTTGCATCTTGAGGTAAATGGATTCCCATCTTCCTAGGGAAGTGCCACATTTATTTCCGTAGTTGCTGTAAAACTTGCACTCCCAACAGCAGTGGATAAGTGTTCTCCTTGTTTCACGTCCTCATCACCATGAGACGCCCCTTGTTATATTGATCTTAGCCATTCTGGCAGGTGTAAGATGAAATATAAAAGTGACTGGGATTTCTGTTTTCCTGTTGGCTAAGAATGCTGAGTATTTTATTAATGCTTCTTGGGTATTTGAGTTTCTTCTGCTGTGTATTATCTCTTTAGATCTGTACTTAATTTTAATTTGATTGTTTTCTTTGAATTCAGGTTTTTGAATTCTTATATATTTTTGATATTATCTGTCTATTTGATACGTAGTTGGCTAAGAAAATCTTTTACCATTCTGAAGCTTATTGCTTTGTCTGATGGTGTTTTTTTGCCATACAATGGCTTTTCAGTTCCATAGGGTCCCACTTACTAATTGTTGGTCTTAGTGTCTGTGCTAATGGCATTCTGTTCATAAAGTCCTTTCATATACCAAGAAGTTCAAGGCTATTCCTCACTTTCTTTTCTATTGTATTCAGTGTATCTGGCCTCATGTTGATTTTCTTGATCTACTAGGAATAGATTTTTCTGCAGGGTGATAAGTATGGATCTATTTTAGTTACTTCTACATGCAGACATCCAGTTTGACCAGCACCATTTGTGGAAAGTGTTGTCTTCTTGTTTTACAATGTGTATTTCTGGCTTCTTTATAAAAATTAGATGTCTGCAGGTGTGTTCATTCATTTATGTGTCAACAATTTGATCCAATTGAACAATATTCTCTTTAGATGACAATACCAAGCTGATTTTATTATTATTGCTTTGTAGTACAATTTGAGATCATGATGGCGATAACTCCAGAAGTTCTTTTATTTCTCAGAATTGGTTCAGATATCCCCAGGTTTTGTGTATGTGAATGAATTTCCACATGAAGCTGAAGATTGTCCTTTCAAGATCTGTGAAGAATCTTATTGTAATTACAATTTGCATTGTAACATTAATGAGGATTTCACTAAATCTGTGGATTGTTTTTCATAGGATAGCCATTTTAGCTTTTTTAAGTCTACACATCCATGAGCATGGAAGATCTTTTATGTTCTGATATCTTCTTCAATTTATTTCTTAAATGTCTTAAAGTTTCATTACAAAAGTCTTTCACTGACTTTGTTAGAGTGATGCTAAGGTCATTTTGAGGCTGTTATGAAAGGTATTGTTCCCCTAATTTCTCTTTAAGATCATGTGCCATTTGTATGTAAGATAGCTACTGACTTTTGTGTATTAACTTTTTACCTGGCACTTTGCAGAGAGTTTATCAACTATAGGAGTTTCCTGTTTTAATTTCTAGGTTCCCTTGTGCATACAATGATGCCCTCTGCAAATAAAGATACTTTTTAATTATTTTTTTTTATATTTTTCATATAAGCTTGCCTTGATTTAGACAGAATTCTCTCTGTGGTAGAAATGAGGACATCTTTTCCAGTGGCTTGTTTGCAAAATTTGAAGCGATCTCCATAAGGAGGTTCTTTATGCTCTTCATCCTCTTTGAGGTAGGCTGGATATTGTCAGGAGTCAACAACAATCTTTCTATTTTGTGTTATCTTGATCTCCTTCAGTTTACTTATTTCTCTAAGACAATTTTGAGTAGGTACAAATAGAACAGATAGCCTTGTCTTATTCTTGATTTTAGTGAAATTGATTCAAGGTACTCTCCATTTAAATTGAAATTGGTTGTTGGCTATAAATCATTCTCTGTTAATTTGGTATATGTATCTGTGTTTCTAGTTTCTCTAGGACTTTTTATCATAAAGGAGTTTTGATTTTGTCAAATGCCTTTCCTGTGTCTCATGAGGTGATCATATGGTATTTATCTTTCAGTCTGCTTATGTGGTAGATTACATTTATTAATTTACATATAGAGACCATCTAATTAATTAATCCAAACCACTAAACTTGAATACTCAAACCTTCCTTTAATCGATTACCTCCCAAATATCTGTGATATAGTCATCAGATAAATTTAAGATTCAGTCTGTATGATGTTAAAAGTAATCATCTTCCACCAAATATTATTTCTGTGGTGAGTGAGAGTGAAGTTCTAGTGAAATTAATCCTGTAAAGATAATGACATTTACTACATTATGTCATTGGATCCACACACTTATTTTTAGCTTTAAAAAGAACTTGAATCACAATTAAGGACCACATTGATATTATTTTCATTTTGGAATTTTTTCTCATTCAGACATGAACATTTTGAAGAATGAAGTTGGTATTGAAAGATTATTTAAAATGTAGCTTTAGATAGACAGAAGGCCTGAGAGAGACAGATGGAGAGAGAGAGAGAGAGAGGAGAGAGAGAGAGAGAGAGAGAGAGAGAGACAGAGACAGAGAGACAGAGACAGAGACAGAGACAGAGACAGAGAGACAGAGACAGAGTCAGAGACAGAGACAGAGACAGAGACAGAGAGACAGACAGAAAGACTTCTTCTGACATTAGGTGAGAGCTCATTTCTTCATGGTGAGATGCATGTTGTCACCCATTTCTAAAGACTGATAAAATGCCCACAGTGGAAGGGATGACACCCTTATAGAGACAGAAATGACATCTGTAGTCTATAAAAGAAGCTAGGAAATGTAGTCTTTCTGCAGGAATCTATCATTTCTAACTCTGAGAGAAACACACACACACACACACACACACACACACACACACACACACACACACACACACATGTCAGAGAGGGTATTGTAGCTGTTTTCCTATGAGGAAGATTTTTGTGAGAAGGCACAGTTCTTAGTCCATTGAGGAAGGGTCCTTTGGTCATGTTGTGGGGAAGATCTTAATTTGATCACCGGCATCCATGGCTTATAAGATTGCTATCCTGTGTTTCTGAAGGCTATAAGCATATGATTTTGTTACAGAGTAAAAATGGTCAGAATATTCTCCACAGTTGAGTGGAGAGTGGGATATGACTTTCTCACGTACTCTGGTGCCTCACATTTGACCATGTCCCCTGGAGGGGGAGACCTGGTGGCACTCAGAGGAAGGACAGCAGGTTGCCAAGAAGAGACTTGATACCCTATGAGCATATACAGAGGGAGGTAATCCCCCTCAGGAAGAGTCATAGGGGAGGGGAATATTGGGAAAATGGGGGGGGGGGAGGGAGGAATGGGAGGATACAAGGGATAGGATAAACATTGAGATGTAACAAAAATAAATTAATAATAAAAAAATGCAAAAAAAATTTAGAGATATTCAAGGAAGGTTGATATTTAAATATGGTCAGACTTGGGAAATGCAGAGTGGTCCACTGAGAGGAAGTGCTCATCGAGGTGACTCAGGTGACAGTGAGTAGCCCCATTGCCAGGACTACTACACTAAAATGAGCTAGTAGACATATCAGAGAGCTACAGAGCATCAAAGGAGGAGGGCAGGAGAAAACACAAAACTAATGGAAGAACTGTATCTGCCTATGGTGAAAGAAATGGAGGTTTCTTTTAGCATGAGTTTCCCAAGGCATCTAAATTGTCTGTTGGCAGATGCATCAGGAACAAGTGTCATTGTTTTAAGGTGTGAACTATTGGGAGGGCTTGCATGGAATCTTTTGTTTAGATATATGGATAAGTTCAGTAGCAAAACATTTAAAAGACAAGGTAAACCATAAGCATGAGAATAATAAGGAGGAAAGAGTGATGAAGGGAAGAAGCCACAGTGGGAGAGGAATAGGGAATTTTTGTCTGGTCGCTGTCTTTAGGGCTCATTTCAAACCGATTAGGATCTGTTGGCACAGATGCCATATGTCCAAGAAGAGGACAAATCTCGTCTTCAGTGGCAGTCAGAGATGTCATTTTTAGCTTTGGAGTACTGCAGCAGTCAAGGAGTCAAGCTGGCCCTCAATGGTGTTACGCTGATCTGAGCTAGTAAGACAGAGAGGTTACAAAGAAGACTCCATCCAGCCTTTTCTGTTATGAGTCCCCAAAACAATGTTCAGAGTGGCAAGAAGATGAATAAATTAGATGACCCATGGTTCGTTAGTCCCATTCAGAGGCCACTTGGTTGCTTTTATGGTTTTGCGGAAGTTGATCTCTCAGTACCTTCTTTGAGCTGACATGTGGTGGATGATTGGAGCGACAGTAGGGTGTGTCAGAAAAAGGTTCCCTCCAAAGGGCCAAGGTAAAACATAACAGGTGGAAAAGAATAAGGACCTCATGAGGCAATAACTGTGCGAGTTTGTGGGGGAACATTAAAGGACAAAGTTACATGTAGAAAATATTTACATCAAGATTAATATGAATTAAATAAAATTGTACCTGGCTGGACCAGGAACCTGTAGAAGGATGATGTAACTGTAATGATCTGTTTATTATGTCAGCCTCTTGCATAAGGAACAAGCACCTGAAGCTTTATAAAAGGAGTCCGTTAATGGCTGGAGAGATGACTCAGAGGCTAAGAGCATTGTCTGTTCTTCTAAAGGTCCTGAGTTCAATTCTCAGCAACCACATGATGGCTCACTGTCATCTACACTGAAATCTGGTGCCCTCTTCTGGCCAGCAGGTGTTACATGCTGGCAGAACACTGTATACATAATAAATAAATAAATCTTAAAATAATAAAAAAAGGAAGTCAGTTAAAGTCAGCATCAAAGAATTGAATTGGGACAAAATGATATTCCTTGATTCCATATGTGATAAATGTGTAGAGTTTTTTTTTTGTTTCAAATATTAACAATACCAGCTATTATTATTTGATGACCAGATACAATGTATCTCAAATAATACAACCTGTCTAGTTAGAAACAATACCAGATGGTGAAATTTTAAAAACTATGACTATTACCTTATATAGCTGTAGTATGTGAAAACATGAATTAATGCATATTTTGTTAACGTCAAATTGTAATACCTATACTCTAAGATTATATAGGGAATATCAGGCTGCACAAAGAGACAATTTAATTCTGTTTCACTTTCCCAAAATAAATTATTTTTAATCTTTAATTTTAAAAAATAGTGATTCTATCACTTTCTCCTCAACAGGCACTTCTCTAGAATACTCTAGAAAATTCTAAGTTACTATCTAAGTCAGGCTCTACAATGTCAAAAATAAATTATTCACTTTACAAAGTTTTCTACAATGAACACTGTGAAGAGACCCTTTTAAAGATCTCTACATGTTCTTGCCAACATATGTAAGATGAGAGCAGTCAGTCATGTCAAATCTGTCACAAATAATATACAAGTAACACAGACTGAATTAACAAAGAAGGCTAAAACCAACTTTTTATTTCTTTTATTTATAGATAAATATCTGGCACCACATATTGACAGTGATAAGCCTGTTTCTTAGCAAAATTTACTTGAAAAACAGATTGGTTGTTTAGAGGCATAGTTTGTAAATCATTATAACCATCATAAAACAATTTTTCAATATTATCTATACTCCAATGATGTTTGAATCTGTATAAGACTCAATGCAGTGATCTACATAGACATAACCAGTTTGTGTGTGTCTGCCAATAGGAGCAGACAACCTGAAATGCTTTTGCCTCTTAGCTGGTAAAGTTGCAAGCAGGGTTTTCCAGGTTTGGAGGGAGGCATAAACATAAGAAGTCAAAAGAACAAGACAAAGAAAGCATTAGGCAAAAGATGTCTATGCTATCTCACTTAGGAACAATTGCTAAGATTCAAGCTTGGTGGCCCAGCTGAAATACCAAATATTATGGCGCTAAGCAAGGTTCTAAACCAGAGCCTTGAGACAGATTAAAGTGAACTTTGAGTTTTATGAGGGAAAGGTTCTCAGACTAAACTTCCATTCAGTCTTATGGAGTTATTTAAATCTGTTCAGACCAGTGGGTCTCAACCTGTGGGTTGCAACCCTTCTGGAAGTGGGAGGAGGGTCCAGTGACCTTTTCACATGGGTTACATATTAGATATTAGGTATTTACATTATCAGTCAGAGCAGTAGCAAAATCATAGTTATGAAGTAGCAATGGAATATTTTTATGGTTGAGGGGTCACCACTACATGAGGAACTGTATTAAAAGCCTGTAGTATCAACAAGGCTGAGAATCGCTGGGTTAGATATTAAAATTGAAAATATGAGTCAGCAGGGGCCATTTCAATTATGGAGCTCCAGTGAACCACAGACTTAAGATTTGCAGGCCAGTGAAAAGCTGTCGCAGTTTTTTTGGATAAAGCTCTTGGAATCTTTGACCAACCAACCCATTTAGAGCATTTTCTAAGTGTTAAAATGACCAAACACATGAGTTAATAAATGGTTGTTCCCCCCTAATGGGACAATTCTAGAGCTAAGGATCTCTGAGAAAGATTTTGAGAGCTTTCAGCTGAATGTGTAGCATCGTAGCCAGTACAAAGTCTGCAGTGCCTCTGGCCAAAAGGACTTGCAGAAGAAAGCTCCAGTAAGCTCCTGCATCTAACTAGGGCAACACTGAAGTAGAACCACTGGTTTTCCTTGTTCTGGCAATTTGCTGTTGCATGAGTGTGACTATAGAGTGGCCTCCCACCTAAGTTTGACTGTCAGGGCAAGAAAGTAATGTGCAATAAAAGGCCAGAGACATAAAATAAAAACAAAAAGAATACTTGAAAGAAGTTGGTGGCCCTGAAGGGCCTCAGGTGCTAGAGGAAAGTCTTAGATCTGTCTGCTAGGGATGAGGGGTTCCTGATGCTTCCCAGGTTTTCAGTGCCACATGTTAGATTAATTAAAAAGGAGCTGTAGAAAGAAAGGGAGGTTTGTCTTGATGTTGTGAAGAACCATGTTTCTTCACCTAGAGGGAGTGTTTTGTCATCCAATGCCTACAGAGGAAGGTGAAGTAGTGCCCTCTAAGGGGTAAGAAACCACGCCTATAATCTACAATGCAAACTTAGAAGGGTATCCTCTAAAGAAGAAAGTATCAGATACCCCACTAAATGTTTATTGTTATTAAACACCAAATTATTTCCCTGTCTTTAGCATGCAGTGACCTGGACTTCAGAGAAGTGGCCAACAGACTGCGTGACTGGTTCAAGGCTCTTCATGAGAGTGGAATCCAAAACAAGAAGACAAAAGTGCTGCTGAGGCCCGAGAGAAGCAGTAAGATGTTTAAAATCGAATAAAGTTATTACCTTGCAGATGGTGACCTATGTGTCACAATAAACACACTTGTCAACATGGATCCTTTACCTTGACGACTTTAAGGACCCATGGGCTACATAGTAGGATACTATTTAAAAATTAAGAAAGGAAGAAGGAATAAAAAGATAGGAATTCCAATGCTCTATAAATAAAAGGATACAGACATAAGGGTTTTGTAGTAATTAAGACATAGAATTCAGAAGCAGACTCACCTGGATGGATGGTAAGCTGACTTTGGTCCTGTGCGAAGTTGTTATATTAGACCCTTAAAGGTCAGTTTTACATACAGTGCATGGCTAGCATGGGTATTAGCCTCTGTACCAGTCATTAAGGCCTCCAGTTAAGAATAAGACCATTACCACACTTTCTGAGCCAAACACTGTAAGCTACAAATTACAGATGATGGACTCTGGCCAGGTCCATTCTGTGGCTACCAGAAAATGATGACAAGTCACAGGAGTTACATCTTGCAGAGCCTTATAAAGGCAATCCCATAGGCTGCTATATCTTCCATTAGGTCTAATCACAGATAAGGATGAATCTTGAAGTACATCCTGCCTATGTTCCTCCCACCTACTTGTGATTGAGCATGTCTGGTACAGTTGTGTCAAAAAATCATGTTTAAGGGAGTAAAATCACATGGCTTGTTATCTTCCATGCACAATAGCCTCCAGTATTTAAGGGAGTATCTGCATTTGGGCAAAGGGACTACAAGTTAGAGGTGTTTTGTTTTATGAATTTCTTAGGGACATTATTTATATCTTAGAACATAGATTTGGCTCTCATATAGGAAAACATATCTTTATGCTTATAAAGATATGAAATTTGCAAATAGGAAAGCGGTATTGCTATGAATGATCTTATATTTCATTTACATAAAATTTATTTTTACTTAATGAATTTAGAAATGATACTGAAACATGGCTGAATATTTAAAAGATCAGAAATTTTTTTTCTAAGGGGAAGGAAAAAAATGGGCGAGGTAACAGTATGAATTCTGTAGCTTAGCTTACAAACAATTTTCTTGCATGTGACCCTCATTGTTCATCATAGTGAATATGAGTATCTGTTCTAATTAGAACCATCCATATGCAGTTTTGTCAAAATGATAGCAACATCACATGGTTGTCTGTAATATTCACTTTTTTAAAAAAATATCCTTCTTAGTTTCCTCTAATTAAGTGATTTTTTTCCCACAGTTCCAATCTCAAGACTCTTATTTTCTGAGATGATTTAATACATGTGAAAAATTAAAGTCACCTAGTAACATAATTGTTTCACTGGGTGAACATGCATGCATTTCTTCTTATGAATTTCAGAAATAAATTACAGTATTTACCAACACCACAGGAGTGTTTCCAGTATTTATCTGTGTATATATTGTAATGTTTGGGCAGTATAAGTGGTTTTCTGTCTTTCAGTCTGAATTTTTTCATAGTACATCTATTCTCCATCCTGAGTAGAATATCTCAGGGGAAGATGGTCCTTCTAGACCATCACACAGTGACTTTTTTACAAATATGCATAACCACGGCTGTCTTCTGAGTACATATTCTTGAATAAAGTGTGCTCTCAAAGATTTCAGCGTGGAGCAGAATCTCCGTAAGTGTGGAGGTACACCAAAAAAGAATTAGGAACACTCAACATGGTGCCTGGTTAATTATTCAGTTTCAAATATAGTATATTCTCTTCAACAATTCTGGTTCAAGAAATACCATGAGACTCTGTGAATATTGTCATTGAGTTACAGACAGTTCCTCTAGAGTTGAATGCCTTTGCCAAAGCAAGTGAGCGAATGGAGGTATGAAGAGACTTACTTGAGAAGTTAACATAAGTCCATTTGCAAGCAATGTTCCCTTTGCTAAGCAAAGGCCAAAGCAGCCCAGACCTGTAAGGTTTCTTCATCACTCTGAATCTTTACACATCCCCTTGATGACCCCTTAATTCTATCCTTATCTATGTACTATCCTTAATTTGGGAAACAGCAGATTTATGCCTCCCGTTTGTTGATCTTGCTTTTTGAATTACGTCTCCCATTTTTCTCTTTCCAACATGCTGGAATAGCAGCAGGAGGCACCAAGGCCTAAACAATCTCCTTTTAATCTTTCCATCCCTTTTTATAATTAATCCATTTAAACACTGAATTACTACTTTTCATGATATACTAAAGTATATGCATTTAGAAATTTAAAGGCAAAAGGACTTGGATCGATTTAGATAGTTTAATACGACAGTGGACAAAATTCATGCATTACGGTTGCTTTAATAATTACATATAAGGGAAAAAGATAGCATTTTAACAAGTGGCACTGTTCTAAGAGGATGTCTACAGGTAGAAAAACGCAAGTAGGCCCTTATTTACCACAATGCACAAATTTCACGGCCAGGTGGATTAAAGACCTCAACATAAAACCAAAGTCACTAAATCATTTGCAAGAAATAGTAGGGAAGAGCCTTGGACTCATTGGCACAGGAGACCACTTCCTGAACAGAATTCCAACATCCCAGGCCTTAAAGTCAACAGTGAATAAATGGAACTTCATGAGGCTGAGAAGCTTCTGTAAGGCAGATGATACTGTCAAAGGAACAAAGCAGGAGCCTACAGACTGGGAAAAGATCTTCATCAACCCTACATCTGACAAAGGTCTACTATCCAAAATATATAAAAAGCTCAAGAATTTAAACATCACAAAAACAAATAACCCAATTAAGAAATGACACAGGAGTTCTCAACTGAGGAATATCAAATGACTGAGAAAAACTTTAAGAAATGCTCAACATACTTAGTCATCAGAGAAATGTAAATCAAAATGACTCAGACATTTCATCTTACAACCATATGAATGGCTAAGATCAAAAACACATGGCTGACAGCACACGCCAGCAAGGATGTGGAGAAAGCAGAACACTCCTTCATTGCTGGTGAGAGTGAAAAAACTTGTACAACCACTTTGGAAATCAATCTGGAGCTTTCTCAGATAACTGAGAATCAGGATACCTAAAGACCTAGCTATTCCACTCCTTGGAATATACCTAAAAGATGTTCCACCACACAACAACGACATATTCTCAACCATGTTCATAGCTGTCTTATTCATAATAGCCAGAACCTGGAAACAGCATAAATGTCCCTCAGTTGAAGAATCGATAAAGAAACTGTGGTACATTTATACTATGGAATAATACTCAGATATTAAAAACAAGGAATTCCTGAAATTTGTGAGCTAGAACTTGAAATTATCATACTGAGTTGATCCAGACTCAGAAAGAATTACATGGTGTATAGTCACTTATAATTGAACACTGTTCCAAAAGGGATGTCTATGAAAGTCTTCACTTACCAGGAGATTGGGATAGATGTGGGGACTTCCTATTGGGACTCTAGGTGAGAGAAGTATGGGAGAATGAGGAAGTAGAAGGATCCAGGGGGTCCTAGAAACTTACAAGAAGAACATCACAATGGATGGATCTGGACCCAGGAGGGGTCTGCTCAAACTACTGCACCAACCAAGGACAATATATGTAGTAAACATTGAACCCCTACTCAGATCTAGCCAATGGACAGGACATTCCAACATTTGTGTGGAGAGTGGTGACTGACTTTGACATGCATTCTGGTGCCCAATATTTGACCACTTCCCTTTGTTGAGGAGGCTTGGTGGTACTCAGGAAAAGAGTAGGCAGGCTTCCAAGATGAGATTTGATAGGTGGTGGGAGAGGAGGTCCTATTCTGCCACAGACCTAGGGGGAAGGGGAATAAGATGAAAGTGGGAGGGAGGAATGGAGGACACAAGCAAGTGGATAACAGTTTAGATGTAATCTGAATAAATTAATTTTTAAAATGAAAAACAAAGAATAAGGAAGAAGTAAAACCAAAAAACTAATTATGACATCAATAAAGTCTGGAAAAATATTCTGTAATATTCTATGGCTTTTTAGATTATTTTAAATAGGAAATTTTAAAAACTTAACTTACAATATACTTTGAACAGAGCAAAAAGTATCTGAAGAAAATTTTGTCATTTCAATAAAGAGAAAAATCTAATTTTACTTTAGTAGCAAGATAAAATTTCACTATGTTTTAAAATATATTTTGTATAAATCCTTAAATATTGAGGAGATTCCAAAATGGCAGCACCTATCATGCATTGACAGGGAGCCACAGACTGCAAGAACTGGAGAACACTACATGAGTGGGGTCCCACGCAGTGCAGACCACAGGTGAGCCTGGCCCTTGGTTAACCAACAGTGCACAGAGGGTGGGAGAGCAGGCCCCAGAAGCTGATACGTAACCTGCTTACAAACTGCAGCTGGCCTCTATAACCTGAGCATGGTGTAGTATATGGGACAGTGAAACACCAGAGCTCCTGGCCTAGGTAAGTCTCAGAGAAGCCACTGGATCTGTTCTCAGACCCCCACATCTGCCCATAAGTCCACAGAAAGTGCCAGGGGCCGGAAAGAAACTGAGGCAGGTTGAACACATTACCCAGCCACAGTGGAAGCACAGTCTGAACTCGAACAGACAAGAACCTAGCTACTGGCCACAGCAGTCCGAGCCTGCACAATTGGGCAGATAAAACCTGGACTAGTCAGGCTCCACAGCCCAGAAGGTTTCCCACACTCTTGGGAAAGGCTGGACAACCCTGATGGGTCAGGACAGAAAACTAAACTGCGGATACAACTCAGTGGGACTGAACCACCTGAGTAGTGTGATCTGAATGGGACCAGACAGAAGCCTACCTCTGCTGACCCAGTGTGGAGCCTAAGGTGTAGAGCAAAGGCTACTGGAGCAGAAACAAGGTAATCTGCTTGTTCTAGGGAACAATTCTCTGTTCCACATAGGCAAGAGCACTTGACCTATAATCACTCATCAACTATTCACTCTCAAGGACCAGTGAAGGATGCCAGATGCTACCTCCCAACATTACAGACAACAAGATGACTAAAGATGAGCATAAGAATGCAAACAACAAAAACCAAAACAATTCACAATGTCCAGATCCCAGCTATAGCAAAGAAAGCAACTGTGAGAATTCAAACACAATTGAAAAACAAGAAAATTACCTAAAATCCTTAGTAATGAAAGCAACGAATAAAATCCATAAACAGATGCAGAAGGATACAGCCAAACAGTTTGAAAACATAAAAAATGACTATAGGGAGGCACTGGAAGAAATTCAGGAAAATACAAAAAAAATCAGATGAAGGAAGTCAATAAAACAGTTCAAGATCTGAAGATAAAAATGGAAACAATGATGAAGGCAAAGGCAGAAGAAAGATGGGAACGAAAGACCTTAGAGAAAAAAGCAAGCAATACAGAGGTGAGCTTCTCAAATAGAATCCAAGAAATGGAGGAATGAATCTCGGGACTGGAAGTTACAATTACAGAACTTGAAGCAATGATCAAAGAAAATGCTAAATCTGAAAAATTTCAGACACAAAACATCCAAAAAATCGAGGACACTATGAAAAGACAAAACCTGAGGATAATACACATTGAGGAAAGAGGACAACCAACTCCAAGGGCCAGAAAATATCTTCAACAAAATAATAGAAGAAAATTTCCCAAATTTAAAGGAGATGTATATAAACAAACAAGAGGCCTACAAAATACCAAATAGAATAGACCAGAAAAGAAAATCTTCCCATCACATAATAATCAAAACACAAAATATACAGAGCAAAGGAAAAATGTTAAAAGAAGCAAGAGGAAAGGACTAAGTAACATATAATGGCAAACCTATAAACTTACACCAGACTTCTCATCACGGACCATAAAAGCCAGAAAGTCCTAGATAGACATCATGCAAAAACTAAGAGAACACAGATACCAGGACAGAATACAATACCCAGTGAAACTACCAATAACCATTGATGGAGAAACCAAGATATTCCATGACAAAAACAAATTCAAACAGTACCCTCTACAAAGTCAGCCTTACATAAGTTACTAGAAGGAAACCTCTAACCCAAAATGATAAGCTACAACCAAAATGACATGGGAAATAGATAACTACACGTCCCAAAAACATAATCACACAAACACTCTAGTACAACCATTATCAAAATCAAGGGACATAACAGTAACTGGTCATTAATATCTCTCAACATCAATCGTCTCAATTCTCCAATAAAAAGACACAGACTAACTGAAAGGATACAAAAACAAGACCCCACATTCCTCTGTATACAAGACACACATGTCAGCCATAAGGATAGACATTACCTCAGTGTAAAAGGCTTTAAAAAGGTATTCCAAACAAATGGACACAAAGTGCAAGCTGGTGTAGCCAATATCTAATAAAATAGACTTCCAACAAAAATTAATGAAAAGTGATGAAGATGGTCACTTCATACTCATCAAAGTTAAAGTGAGCCAAGAGGACATTACAATTCTAAACATCTATGCTCCCAATACAAGGGCACCCACATTTGTAAAAAAAAACTATTAACAAAGCTTAAACCACACACTGATCCCTAAACATTAATAGGGGAGACTTCAACAACCCACTTTCATCAAAAGATAGGTCAATGAAACAGAAACTAAATCGAGAAATAATTACACTAACCAATGTCATGAATCAAATGGATCTAACAGATATCTACAGAACTTTTCACCCAAACACAAAGGATTATACCATCTTCTTACCAACCCATTGACCTTTCTCCAAAATTGATCAAATAATAAGTCACAAAGCAAGCCTCAGCTGACTCAAGGCAAATGAAATAATACCTTGTATCCTGTCACATCACCATGGTCTAAAGCTGGAAATCATCAACAACAGAAATAACAAAAAGCCTACACACACATGGAAACTAACCAGCTCTCTACTTAATGACACCTGGGTCAGGGAAGAAATTAAGAAAGAAATTAAGGACTTCCTGAAATTCAATGAAAATAACAGAACGACATACCCAAATTTTTGGGACCCATTGAAACGGGTGCTAAGAGAAAATTCCATAACACTAAGTGGATCTATAAAGAAATTGGAAACATCCCATATAAGCAACATAATGACATATCTGGAATCCCTAGAGAAAAGAAACATAAACACCCAAGAGGAATAGACATCTGAGAATAAGCAAACACAAGGCTTAAATCAATAAATAAGAAAGAAAGAGAACAATTTGGAGAATCAACAAAACCAAGAGCAGGTTCTTTGAGAAAATCAACAAGATAGACAAATCATTAGCCAAACTAAACAAAAGGTAGAAAGACACTATCCAAATCAACAAAATCAGAAATGAAAAGGAAGAAATAACAACAGACACTGAAGAAATACAAATAATTATAAAATTCTTTTTTAAAGGCATATATGCACAAAATCTGAACATCTAAGGGAAATGGACATTTTTCTTGATCGATTCCACTTGCCAAAATTGAATCAAGGTCAGTTAACAAATTAAATAGCCCTACTTCTTCTATAGAAATAGAAGTAAACATTGATAGTCACCCAACCAAAAAAAGCCCAGGGTCAGGTGGTTTCAGCACAAAATTCTACCAGACCTTCAAAGAAGAGCTAATACCAGTATACTTCAAGCTACTCCAAAAGATAGAAATGGATGGAACATTACCAAATTCATTATATGAGGCCATAGTCACATTGATACCTAAACCTAACAATGACCTAACAAAAAAAAACAGAGTTTCAAACAAATTTCTCTTATGTACATTGATGCAAAAATATTCAATAAAATACTCACAAAACAAATACAAGAACATATCAAAGATATAATCCACCATGACCAGGTAGACTTCATTCCAGGCATGCAGGGATGGTTTAACATATGTAAATCCATCAGTGTAATTCTCCATATAAACAAACTGAAAGAATAAAACACATGATCATTTCCTTAGATGCAGAGAAAGCATTTGACAAAATCCAACACCTATTCATGTTTAAAGTTTCGGAGAGATCAGGGATACAAGACACATACCTAAACATAATAAAAGCTATATAGAGAAATCCAATAGCCAAAATCAAATTAAATGGAGAGATACTCAAAGAAATTGCTCTGAAATTGGGGACCAATCAAGGCTGCCCACTTTCTGCATATCTCTTCAATATAGATCTTACAGTTACAGCCAGAGCAAAAACACAATCAAAGAAGATCAAGGTGATCCTAATAGGAAAGGAGGAAGTCAAATTATCCCTATTTGCAGATGACATAATAGTGTACATAAGTGGCCCCCAAAATTCCAATGGAGAACTCCTACAGCTGATAAACACCTTCGACAAAAGGTCTGGATACAAAATTAATTCAAAAAAGTCAGTAGCCATATTATATACAAATGACAATCATTTAGAGGAAGAAATTAGGAATATTACACACTTCACAAGAGCCACAAACAATATAAAATATCTAGGAGTAATTCTAACCAAGCAAGTAAAGGACTTGTTTGAAAAAAAAACTTCAAATCTCTAAAGAAGGAGATTGAAGATGACATCAGAAGATGGAATGATGTCCCTTGTTGGTGGATTGGGGGAACTAACATAGTAAAAATGGACATCTTACCAAAAGCAATTTTATGGAATCAGTGCAATCCCTATCAAAATACCTACACAATTTTTGAAGACATTGAAAGATCAATTCTCAACTTCATATGCAAAAACAAAAAACCCAGAATATTTCAAACAATCCTGTATAATAAAAGATCCTCTGGAGGAATCTCCATACCTGATCTCCAGCTGTACTGTAGAGCAACAGTGATTAACACAGCATGGTACTGCCACAGCAAATAGGCTGGTTGATAAATGGAATCGATTTGAAAAGCCAGAAATGAATCCACACACATATGGTCACTTGATTTTTGATAAAGAAGCCAAATCTATTCAACAGAAAAGGATGGCATCTTCAACAAATGGTGTGGGTCTAACTGGATGTCTACGTGTAAAAAAATGCAATTAGAACCATATTTGTCACCATGCAGTAAACTTAACTCCAAGTGGAGTAAAGACCTCAACATAAAACCAGAGACACTAAGTTAGTTAGAAGAAAGAGTGGGGTAGAGCCTGGAACACATTGGTCCAGGAGACAACTTCCTGAACAGAACACCAACAGCCCAGGTCTTACGGTCAACTATTAACAAATGGGACCTAATGAGGCTGAGAAGCTTCTGTAAGGCAGGAGACACTGTCAACAGAACAAAGCGACAGCCTATAGACTGGGAAAAGTTCTTCACCAACCCAACATCTGACAAATGTCTAATATCCAAAATATATAAAGAACTCATGAAATTAAACAGCACAAAGCCAAACAACCCACTTAAGAAATGGGGCTCAGAGAATTCTCAGCAGAGGAATATCGAATGGCTGAGAAAAACTTAAAGAAATGCTCAACATCCTTACCCATCAGAGAAATGCAAAACAAAACTACTCTGAGATTCCATCTTACACCTATCAGAATGGCTAAGATCAAAAACTCAAGTGACAGCACATACTGGCGAGGATGTGGACAAAGGAGAACACTCCTTCATTGCTGGTTGGAATGCAAACTTTACAACCACTTTAGAAATCTATCTGGTGCTTTCTCCAAAAACCAGAAATAGGTCTACCTCAAGACATGGCTATTCTACTCCTTGGAATATACCCAGAAGATGCTCCACCACACAACAAGGACATATGCTCAACCATGTTCATAGAAGCCTTATTCTTAATAACCAGAATCTGGAAACAGCCTAAATGTCCCTTACTCAAAGAATGGATAAAAAAAAACTGGGGTACATTTTCATTGTGGAATACTACTCAGCTATCAAAAACAAGGAAATCACAAAATTTGTGGAAAAATGGATTGAACTAGAAATGATCATCTGAGTGAGTTAACCCAGAAGCAGAAAGACACACATGGTATATACTCACTTATAACTGGACACTAGCCTAAAAGGGATGTCTATGAAAGTCTTCACTTACCAAGAGAGATTGGGATAGATATGAGGACATCCTGTTGAGACCAGAGGTGAGAGAAGTATGGTAGGATGGGAAAATAAAAGGACCCAGAGGGTCCTAGAAACCTGCAAGAAGAACATCATGACAGGCAGGCGACCTGCTCAAACTACTGCATCAACCAAGGACAATACATGCAGTAAACATTAAACCCCTACTCAGATCTAGCCAATGGACACGTCATTCTCCACAGTTATGTTGAGAGTGGGAGGGAGGAACTGGTAGATACAAGTGATAGGAAAACAGTAGAGAATAAATTAATTAAATGATAATTTTAAAATAATTAAATATTAATCATCATTGACATGAAAGAAGGCTTCATGAACCTTTTCTAATCTTTGTATATTTTAATTTTACCTCACTCATTTTGTAGTAGGATGCAGTTTTATGTTAGGACAAACGATTTTAGCAGAATAATGTCTTACATATCTTATATAGAGTTACTTTTCTCTAAGAGTCATACTTACATAAAATTTTAATTTTAGTATATTTTTATTTTATAGAGGACATATGAGGTGGATAATTATAAAGTATTAGACATCAGCAATTTCAGTAGATTTTGTGACTATACTTTTCATACTTTTATAGCCATATGTTACTTTGTAGTAAGTCTCTTTAATGTGGTGAAGTAAACATTTTTATTCACAGCACCAAAATGCACATTTCTCTTGCCGTAAAAAAGAGGTAAAATATGTATATTTAAACGCATCCTTTTGTATTTTTGTCAATTAAGAAATAGCTGATATTTGGCTAGCTAGCATAGGAATATCATTTCAACTTAATAGAGATCTTAGAAATTATTTAATGCTAGCTTCATAAATTTAGTTGTTGTTGGAATAAATTATATTATTCACTTGGATAACAATTATATAAACATAAACATCTAGTTAATTTTATTTTGATGAATTCGATCAGTATTTTTAAGTATTCTTTGTAAATAAATCTCAAATCAGTGACAATATATACTTAACACTGTATGCTGTTCATTCTAAACCTATAACTGTTTGTAAGTAAATAATATTAACCTAGTCTCTTCTGCCAACACTTATTTCAATTATAGAAAGTGTATTTCTAAAACCTTTGAGTTATTATTCATATGAAAATTTGAAAGTAATAATTGTATTTTTAATTTTGAAAGATATTGTAAGATATAATTTATATAATATATACTTCATATAATATAATTTATATAAAATGTGTTCTTATTTACAATACTGGCTTCTTAAAGAGATTTTATCTAATTTGCTAATACCATCTTCACATTGAAACCTAATAACATAGCTAAAATATATGTGAAAAATCATTTCACTATCAAAGCTGGGAGAGAAATCACTGTACAAACCTGACTTTATATGTTGATAGATTTCAATACCCATATTTCTGAGGGAATTGTGACTATGGCTTGATGTGAAGCACAGTGTAGAAAATGAAGATGCTTTCTTACCATTAATTTTTTAATCTACTGTTTTATATTGATTCCCATGAAATTATTTTTGCTAAATAGCAATTTGTTGAACACAAGTAGATATTATTAGGCAGGAATTAAAATAATAAACTGAAGAAATTCATTCTTTTCTTTCCAACAAAAGTCTCTATTCATTTCTATTAGGTGTGGGACAAATACACAAGAAAGAGCTGAAATGTCTGGCTTACTGACTAAACAAGGAAGAATAATTTAAAAATACTATTTGTCTTACTATTTATAATTTTACATTCAGACATGTCTTTGTCTCATTTAGACATTGCTCAAGTTGGATTCTATTGGAGCACTGGGCTACTTTCTGGTCGTACTGTGACACTTTGAATGATTAGAATTAAATAATAATAATAATAATAATAATAATAATAATAATAATAATAATAATAATAATGTTTTTATTGGAGACAATGTCAACATAGCACAACAGACAGGGTGTGGCATGGTTTTTAAGAGGGCAGACACCTATTGAAGGCATACGATCTGATTTACAATAAAAGCATGAACAAGTCTAAAATCTCAGACAAGATGGGTGCAAAAAATTCAGTTGTACCTTCTAAAGAAATCAGTGCCACTGAAGATAGAGCTTGTGCTTCTCACTGATTGCACGGGAATGGTCACCTAGGATAAAACCCGTTAAAGGCTCCATGTGGTGAAAGGCATATTCATTAGCAAGAAGAGAGCCTGAATTGAGAAGGTTGTGGAACAAGTTGACTTCTTGAAAATGACCACACAGTGAAATGTTATTGGAGGACCAGTTTCCAAGTTGGTCAGAACAGTATAGTTTTGATGAGAGGTAATCAGACTATATATTGAGCTCTTAGAAGAACCTGTATACATTATCTACATGGTGTTGACTATGGAAAACACATAACATTTTAAGAGTTTTGAGGAAGTGTGCCCCTGCACTGATGCTCCAAAAAGCTGAAGCCAAAAGTTGAATTACATGGTCCATATAAGGAGACCCTGTGAAGCCATTTTATGGAGGAGACAACTATGCTTTATTGAAGATCATAGGATTTTGGTATTCCCAGGCCACAGGAAAGTTGGAATGCTGAGGGAGCAAGACCAGAGAGTGGCTATGTATGTTGCAGATGGCAGACCTAGAGTCCATGTGAAGACATCCTTAACTCATGTGAAGCCATCATGAGCCCTTGTGAAGCCATCACAAGCCCAATGCAAAACCACAACCATCCCCAGAGACAGATATGAAGTAGCAGGGTTTGGCATTATTCTTACTGGGTTTCAGACTTGGTTTCATCTAGTCTTTCTTTGCTGTCTTCCTGTTCTTAATTTTATTTATTTATAATTTATTTATTTTAATATTTTTCTTTATTATAATTTACTCACATTATATCACAATTGTTATAGCTTTGTTCTTATGTTCCTGTTCCCAGCCTCCCTCCCTCTTCCGTCTTATCCCCTTCTACTAGACTTCTGATGGGGGGCCCTCCTCACACACCATATGACCTCAGCTTATCTCATCTCATCAGGATGGCTTGCTTTACCTTCCTCTTTGTGCTCACAAAGTTGGCCCTTTACGGGGTAGTGATCAATTCACCAGCACCAGAATTCCTGTCATAAGCAGCCCCGCTCCCTGTTCTTCACTTTAGAACAGTGATGCCAGTCCTGTTCCACTTTATGTTAGATGCATGCAACTGTACATTAACACATAGTTAAGAGTTAGTCTTGAGTCAAGGCATTGACTGCAGACTGAACTATTGAATAGATTTGAGACAGACAATAAATATTTAGACTTTGAACAGACTGATTTTATCATTTAAAAGTGATCTACAGCTAAGACAATTCTATACGATAAAAGAACTTCTGGAGATAGCTCCATCCCTGAATCCAAGCTATATTACAGAGCAATAGTAACAAAATCTGCATGGTACTAGTGTAGAAATAGACTGATTGATCAATGGAATAAATGGAAGACCCATAAGTAAACCCACACACCTACACACACTTTGTTTTTGACAAAAGAGCTAAAACCATACAATGTAATATAGACATCATTTTCAACAAAGGGTGCTGATCTAAGTGGATGTCTACATGTAGAGAAATGCAAACAGATCCATATTTATTCTCCTGCACAAAACTCAATTCCAAATGGATCAAATACCCCAACAGAACACCAGATACACTAAATCCATTAGCAGGGAAAGCGAGGAAGAGCCTCAAAATTATTGGCAAAGGGGACAACTTCCTGAACACAACACCAACAATTCAGGTTCTAAGATCAACGATTTATAAATGGGACCTCATGAAACTGAAAAGTTTCTATAAGACAAAAGACACTGTCGATGGGACTAACTGACAGTCCACTGATTGGGAAAAGATCTTCACCTATCTTACATCTGACAAAGGGTCAATATCCAAAATATATAAAGACCTCGAGAACTTAAGCAAGAACAAACAAAATAACCCAATTTAAAAATGGTGCACAGAACTAAACAGAGAATTCTCAACAGAAGAATCTGGAATAGCTGAGAAGCACTTAAAGAAATGCTCAGAGTCCTTACTCATCAGGGAAATGCAGGCAAAAATAACTCTAAGATTTGTTCTTATACCTGTCAGAAGGGCTAAGATCAAAAACTCAAGTGACAGCACATGCTGATAAAGATGTGGTGAAAGGGAAACACTCCTCCATTGCTGGTGACAGTGCAAACTTGTACAACCACTATGCAAATCAATCTGGCACTTTCTCAGAAAATTGGAAATAGCTCTACTCAAAATCCAGCTATACTACTCCTGGGTATATATCCACATAATGGCCTGAAATACAACAAGGTCATATGTTCACCTATGTTCATAGTAGCTTTTTTCCTGATAGCCAGAATCTGGAAACAACCTAGATATCCCTGGACTGAAGACAGATTAAAAAAACAAAAACAAAAACAAAAACAAAAACTGGCACATTTTAAACAATGGAATACTTAAAACAAAGAAATCATGAAATTTGCAGGCAAATGAATGAAACTAGAAAAGATCATCTTGTGAGGTAACCAAACCCAGAAAGACAAACATAGTATATTCCCACTTATAAGTAAATTTTAGCCATGTAGTACAGGATAAGGGATACTACAATGTACAGATCCAAAGAAGATAAGTAACAAGGAGGATCCAAGGGAGGAAGCTTAAAACTCATCCATAGGGGCAAATAGAATAGACAGAGGTAGTGGATGAAGAGAGGGAACAAAGTAAGAGAGGAATCACAGAGAGATAAGATGGTAGAGATCAGACCTGGGGCAAATAGGGGGAGGAGGATGGAAGACTTGTAAAGAAAAGAGAAACTATGGTCTGCAGGAACATCTCTGTGACAAGCTGGAGGCAGGGTAGGCTCCTCGAAGGATATAAAGAAGACTCTAGCAGAGATCCATAGTATCAGGGGTCATAGCGATGGTAGAGGACACACTCTAACTAGATAACTCACCTACAAAAACTCAACCCAATACCCACCCCATGGGAGAGAGCCAATCCCTGACACTATTGAGGATACTCTGCTATATTTGCATATAGGATCCTGGTAGAGTTGTCCTCTGAGGGACTCCATTAAAACAGATGCTGAGATTCACAGCCAAATATTTGGCAATGCATAGGGAGTCTTGTGAAAAGATGGGGTGGAAAAAAAAGGATGAGGTGTATACAGGAGCTCCACAAGAAGACCAACAGGGACAACTAACCAAGATGCAGAGGGGCTTGCTATAATTGAAGCATCACCCAAGGACCGTATGTGGAATGGAACTAGGCCCCCTACAAATATGTGGCTGATAATCAGCTCAGGCTTCATGTGGGTCCTCTAATAAGGGGAGTGGGCATTTTCTCTGACATAGACTTTGTTGCCTGATTTTTGATCGCTTCCCCTGGTGGTACTACCTTGCCACGCCACATGGGAAGAGGACATGCTCAGTCCTGATGTAATTTGGTGAGCTGGGGTGAATTGGAAATGGAACTCCCCATTTCTGAAGAATAGGAGAGGAAGATGGAGGAGAAGGAAGGAAGGTGGGTGTTACTGGGAGGTGAGGAGTGATGCGTTTATGACCAGGATGTAAAGTAAATTAATTAATTAATTAATTTTTAAAAAGATATCTATCTTTTTGGCTATGAAGGTGAAAAGGAGTGGACTTGTGGTTAGTCTTTATTATATATTAGCCTTGATTTAAAGCCATCTGTGAGATACACTCTCTGGGAGCATTTCTAGAGATACTTAAGGAAGAAAGAAAGTTCTATGCTGGATGTGGAGAACGTCATCCCATTGACCAAGGATCTGAACAGAATTAGCAAAGGAAAGATACAGGATCTGCATATCTGTGTTTATTTCACTGACACTTTATTGTGGCCACAATGTGAACTGAATTGTGAGGATACTTGGTTCCTTCTAATGAGAAGACATATTGAATGTGAAATGTGGTTGCATGGAGAATGGGGAAGTTGCTTGGCTGCTTGACTCACTATCAGTCAACATTGTTGAGTGTGTTTACATGAGTTACACATCTCATTTTTATGATATAACTTTGAAACAAATAATGGCAGACTTTTTCACCATGACAAAACTAATTTGATATTTTGTTGACCAACTCATATCAAAGCCTTTACATAAGGATTATAAGTCAATAAAGAAACACTTTGTTTGAACTCTGATTATTACAGATATTGGTTGAAGTCAATCAAATGTCAGTAATACCATAGCTTTTTTAAGGAAATGAAGCAAATTGATAAGGTTCTAAAAGATCTTTATTAAAATTTTCATATTAGAAAATGCATTAGAAATTTTATATATATATATATATATGGAGAGAGAGAGAGAGAGAGAGAGAGAGAGAGAGAGAGAGAGAGAGAGAGAGAGAGAGAGAGAGAGAGATTGAATATCTCTTAGCATGGTCACTGAAAATTAATACTCATGGAAGGGCAATGGGATACTAAAAACACTTTCATGGATTTGTGATAGTCAGCTTAAGGAAATAAAATTTCTCACTTTTTATTTGTTATTTTTACCAGTGTAATATTAGTTTTTGAGGTTTTTTGTAATTTGTGTGTTTGATTTACATGCCAAGATTTGCTTTTATTCTGTAAATTAGAAAAAAAAACGAGTAGCAGAAGAACTGTGCTGGGAATGTTTTAAAATAGGTTTTAATGGAGTTTATTTAGTACTATGAAAGGAGTGTACTCTTAATTTCTGTTTTTTCAACTTACAAAGCATGGTAAAGATGAGCATCATATGTAAAATCCTCAGATGAACAGTCTGACCCTGATTCGGATGATGTCTTATATTGCTTCTTACACTCCAAATGTTCTTCACAGTGAGAGAAAATGATGGAATTACTTCAACCCCCAGGGTATAGGAAGACATTCTAATTTCTTACCGAGATATTGCTCACTTTGTGTCATGCTGTCCTCACATTAAGAGGGAGATTGAATTTGGCATCAGATGGATTAAAAATAATGTCCCATTTTAATGAAATAGGAGCCTTCTAGGTATAACAGGGAACTTCACATATTGAAAACAAAGATCTAAAGTTAGAAGATAAATTTTCTTTCCTCATTTCAAGTAATAAAATAAAACAACCAGATCATTGCTTATTTTGGTGTTTCTAATTATTGAGACATCTGGCAGTTTCTTCTTTTATAAGGAAGATGTTGTAACTTTCTCTATAATGAAATTTAATTATGTACCCTAGCAATACTACTAAGGTATTGTCCTAAAGTAGTAATATTGAAATTTTGAACAAACAACATTTAATATTTAAATATTGATATCCTTTGTATTTAACATATAATTATAAAATGAATATGTTTGTTATTTATTTAATGCAATAAACCCATCACATCCCATTATTTCTTGAGAAATGATTCTATTGACTTTGCAGCACAGTAAACTGTGGGTAGATTCTGATTCATAGGAACACTTCCTACTACAAAGGGGAAGTACTGGTACCACCAGAGAGTTGGAATCCACAAGAAGCAGATTTCTAACCACTGGCTGAATGAAACTTCATTTTAAGCAAACAAAATAACCCCTTTCTTGCTAATTAAAAGTTTATTGTCTTCAGGATATTTTTATCCAAGGATCTGAACCTATTTTGAAGAAAATGGCTAAAAAATATCCCCCCAAATTTTCATCATCCCTAGCAACTAGGACAATGAAAATTTTTAAAAAAACTTGGGAGTCTTCTTATCCCTGTCATAATGGGAAATATGAATACCACAAAGTGCAACTTCAGAAAAAAAATCACTGAACATTCCATTACCACATATTGTGAAACGTTTGAGATTTAAGAGTAAAAGCAAGAGAAGTGTATAAATTAAATATAAAGAAAATAATTCAAATCCATAGTTATTTGTAGAGGGTTTTTCCTTGAGCTAGATGCTAATGAATAAACTACAGTTAATTTTATGGTGATTCCTTTGAGACTTTGGTAGGCTAAATAATTTCCAATGTATCACAGGGAGAAAGAATATATTTACCATTAAATATTTACATTTTTTGACTATCTATATTTTTCCTGTGCACTTACTTATGTAAAAATAATTATTTTTCTTCCACTGACATCAATTATTCACTCAGTAAAGGGTAAAAATATGTTGGCAAAAAGCTAACCACATACAGATTTGCACAATATGTGCATTTTTATGAGTTTTTTTTTATTTTACATAAATGAATTCATGCTTTATACAGTATTGCATTCATTAGTGTTCTATTGTGGTGAAGAGAAACCATAACCAAGGAGAGTTATAGAAGAAATCCTTTACTTAGAGGAGGGGAACATTATCATCATGGTGGGAAGTGTGGCTGTAGGCAGGCAGGCATGGTGCTGGGAGAGTGGCTGAGAGCTCCATTCTAGTCAGCAGGCAGAGAGAGAGCCACTAGGTCAGGCCTGGATTTTGGAAACTCCAGAGCTTACCTCAGTGAGACACTTCTAACAGGACCATACCTCCTCATCCTTTTAAGAAAGCTCCATTAAGTAAGGACCAAACATTTGAAATACAAGTCTAGGGTGCCATTCTCATTCAAAGGACCACAATGTGTTGTGGTTGCATATTATAAGAATCTATTTTAACCATACTACTTAAATATATTTCATAATATTTGATATATATTTTAGGACTTATTGCATGTAAATTACATTTATATTATATATATATATATATATACATATATATTAACTTTTTGAGTATTGAGTACATGGGACTGGGATGGTCATCCTGTGTTTAGGAGTGCACACTCTTCTTGCAGAAGGCCAAAGTTTAATTCCTAGTACCAAGTCAGGTGGCCAACAACCACCTACAACTCCAGTTCCAGGGAGATGAGACAACTCTGGCCTCCAAGTGAACCACAATCACTTGTGTATACCCACACACAGCCATACACTTCTACACAAATGAAAAAAGAGAGGCAGAAGGATCTCTGTGAGTTTGAGGACAGTCTAGGCTACACAGGGAAACCCTGTCTCGCAAAGCAAAAAATAAATAAATAAAAAATAAAAAAAAAACCAACAACAAAACAAACAAAAAACAAAACAAAACAAAAACCTAAACTAACTCTAATAATATATTGTTTGCCTCCCATTCCTCAAAAATTTTTGTGTATATAAATTCAAATTTGTCCAAGACTCATTTAGTATGAAATAGAATTCTAACACTTACATCTCTGCTGTGTCACACTATCATATTTAAAACCATCTAATTTGTGTTTATTTTCTGGCTAGGTTTTCTTTTCAATGTATTTGATTATGTTTCTCATATTTCTTTCGGTGACTGGATTATAGCACAACATGTTTCCTATATTCATTTTTATTTGTTTTTTGTTTTCTTTTTTCTATATTCCTAAATAATTCTTCATATGTTTTTTTTTAACATCTTTATGACACAGGATATGATTCATGTGTACTTGAACATTTGTGCATTCTTTCGTCATTTGCTGGGATTTTTCTCTTCTCTATTGTTTTGATTCTATGGATAATTGGTATGGTTTATCAGATTAGTATGTGGTCACTAATTTTGCATCTACTCATTTTAGCAGTTACTTATAGGAGAATGTTAAAATCCCCAGTCATAACTGTGAATCTGTCTATTCTTCCGCTCAGTGGTTTCATACCTAGTCTCAGGCATTTAGCATATTCATTACAGAGAGTTCACACACTGGGAACCATCAGGCCTGCTTGTTAAACCCTTTGTCATCATCTGGTGCTAATGTTCATTACGCCTTAAGCTGACTTATTAGTTTGGTCACTCTGACTTTTATTAGTGTTTGCATAATACATTTCCCTCAATATCTTAATAAGCTATTATTTCTTAAGTGCAATATACAGCTAAATCTTGCTTTTGTTAATCACAGTGGGCAGGATTTTGCCTTATAAGCAATATGTTTAGATTATTTATATTTCATTTAATTACTGACATGGTTTGATTATAATATAGTTTCTTTTATAAATTTTTTATTTTATATTTTAAATTTTCTTCTTTTTTCATTTTTTTCACCAACATTGCCTTGTTTTGGATCAATGAACTATGTTTTCTTATTTACTTGAATTACCTTCTGGTAATAAAGCCACACTTTATTATTTATTTTATGGTTTTGTTGCTACGATAAAACACCATGATCAAAAGCAACTTGGGGCAGAAAGAGTGCACCCGACTTACAAATTCTGGGTCACAATTCACAGAGGAAAATCAGTTTAGGAACTCAGGAAGGAACCCAGAGACAGGAACTGACATAGAGCCATGGAGGTATGCTGCGTACTGGCTTGCTCCCATGGCTTACTCCATACGTTGTCTTATGTAGGAAAACCTTCCCAGCAGTAGTATTATTCCTGGTGGCCTGGGGCATAACTCATTAATAAAAAAAAGAACTTAAGGATTTGCCTCCAGGCGATCTTATAGAGGCATTTTCTCAAATGATGATTCTCTTCGTGGTAAAATCTAGCTTGTGACAAGTTAACAAAATGCTGGAAACTACACACACTAAATCATCCAACATTTTTCCACTTAATAGATAATATAAGGATTTAAACTCACATTTTTTATGGTATGATTGGTCAGTGGGTGAAGGAGCTTTCTTCCACATCTGATGACCTGAGTTTGATTCCAAGCAGTAAAGTGGGAATAATGATCCTCAAGTTATCCTCTGACTTACTTCACACCACACACACACACACACACACACACACACACACACACACAAATAAATAAAAGAAAAGAAAATTTAAATTTTTCTAATATAGAGCTATATTTGTTTTACCTATGCTATAAAGATATGGTATGAATCTAATAATTTGCATTAGATGTTAATTTTAAAAGATTTTAAAACAACGTCTCTATGCTACTTCCTGAAAATATTCAATTTTTTCCCTTTTAGGGAATCCAATGTCTTCCTATATTACATACTATTATTTATTATATCAGAAAATTAACACTTCTAACTCTTTTTATCATAAAATCTTTCTTCCTTTTGTTCCTTCAGAAGATATAGTCTCATCGTTTCTTAAGCATCCAATCACTTTGTCAAAGGTTTTGCTAGGAGGTTTATTTTTCTTTCAGCACGAAATCACTTGCAGTGTTTTGCATCTGATTTGTGTATTTTTATCTCATATCTGTGGTACTGAACCTTTGGTTTGTTTTTTTCCTTCACTTTATTTTATTTTATAAATTTATTCATATTACATCTCAATTGTTATCTCATCCCTTGTATCCTACCATTCCTCCCTCCCTCCAGCTTTCCCCTTAATCCCCTCCCCTATGTCTGTGACTGAGGGGGACTTCCTCCCCCTGTATATGATCATAGGGTATCAAGTCTCTTCTTGGTAACCTGCTATCCTGCCTCTGAGTGCCACCGGGCCTCCCCATCAAGGAGATGTGGTAAAAAATGGGGCACCAGAGTTCATGTGAAAGTCAGTCCCCACTCTCCACACAACGGTGGAGAATGTCCTGTCCATTGGCTAGATATGGGTAGGGGTTCGAAGTTAATTCCTATATTGTCCTTGACTGGTGCCATAGTTTGAGCAAGACCCCTGGACCCAGATCCGCGAGTCATAATGTTATTCTTGTAGGTTTCTAGGACCCTCTGGATACTTCTATTTCCCCATTCTCCCATGCTTCTCTCACCTTAAGTCCCAATAGGATGTCCTCCCTCCTACCCACTTTCCTGGTAAGTGAAGACTTTCATGGGACACGCCCCTTGGGCTAGTGTCTCAATATGAGTGAGTATATACCATTATCATAATGAGTGAGTTCACCTAGAAGCAAAAAGAGTCAAACAGTATATATTTTTTATTTTATTTTATTTTATTTTGTAGCAGTGTTTCTTGACCTTCCTAATGCTGCAAGCTTTTAATACAGTTCCTCATGTTGTGGTGACAGCCAACCATAACAGTACTCCATTGCTGCTTCATAACTGTAGTTTTGCTAGTTATGAACTGTAATGTAAAAAACTGATATGTGGGATATTTGATCTATGACCCTTATGGAGGTCACTAGCCACAAGCTAAGACCCAGTGCTCTATGGGAACACCGATTTTGCTTCTACCTATTTTAAAATTTTCTCGTTTTAATGTTTGATTAAAGTAAATTGAACTCTAATGTGTCATTTTATTAGTGACTTATTTATTTTCTATCTGTCAAGTCTCGTATTCTATAAGACTCTTCTCTCTGTGGTTTGAGGGCTTCCTTTAGTAGCAATCTCTCTGATGTTCCCTGAGCCATTTCTTCTATCCTATAGCCTTCCTTCTAATTCTGTCTGTGTAATTACCAATTACCAGTAAAGCTGTGTGGCAACGATCCATATCTTTTCCTGCAGACTCTGCCATTTCCCGCTCCGTTTTCTTTTGTCTCTCAGACACCTTGCCCCTCTTCAGTGTTCTGAGCTCTCTCTCCATAGCACCACACTCAGGAAAAGTCTCTTTAGTTTTTCCTGCTGGTAAAATTACATTATTTTTTTCACCTGTTTTCTGGGTGAATTAGCGGGGTACGATAGTTATCTCTTATCTAAGTAATTAAAGCATTTTAGAAGAATTAAAAAGGCAGGTGGATGTACCTTTATCATTTTTTCCAAAATTACCTATGACTCTCAGCTTGCCTTTTCTGTCTGTTTTTCTGCCTTGCTTTCCATGAGCCCCGTGGAAAGATGTCTCTCACGGGGAATGAACATTTTTATGTGGATTCCCTAAGTTATTTATCCTTATAGCACGCCTTCTCAGGATTCAGTGACTCATGAACAATGTTAATAAGCTTTTTCTTAAGATCTAGTATCTTATTACATGTTCCACAAAGCAAGGACTCACATCGTATCTCCAGTTGGAGGAATTATAGCATTGTGTAATTTGGGGTAATATTTTAATGGTTTAAATAGTTGGTGTCATTGGATAAAATGTAGGACTCAGTGCTTCATGGGTGGATGAACCATGTCTAATAACACACTACTGGAAAACAACCCAGCCTTGCCATTTCATGACCCCCTCGACCCTCCAGCGTACCCTCCTGCCCCCTATAGTTCATTTTTATCTGAAAAACATCACCACAAGATGAGTTGAAGTCAGAATGAGTAATATTGCCTCATAGATATTCTTTCTTTTGTTAACAGTTTAGTGTGCAATGCTACATTCACCATAGTTTTACCAATACAGGGCAATATGGGAACTATTATGTAGTATGTGTTATTAATGCTTGGGTAGAAACAATATTCATTTTTTCATATGGAAATAGATTTCACCAACTTTTGTTACTAAGTGATATTTTCGCAATTTATGATGATGTAGTCAGTACTGAAGAGGATTTAATAGTGACTGGCAAAATAGCATATAATTGCAATACTGCATTCCATTGAATGACTAATGAGTAACAGATGTTGTCTGGTTGATTAATATTCAAAGCTAGAGATAGATATTTTTATGGCTAATGTACTTTGAAAGAAATTTCCCAAGTTGAAGTTAAAATATTGCTTTTCTGACTAGCCAGTACTGTCCCTCTTGCTCTTGCTCACTTTGTTGATTTATTTTACTATACGATAATATCTTTCATATTGAGCTAATAGTTTTCTCTTTGCATGTAGGATTTGATACCAGCATTTTGCCAATTTGCAAGGATTCACTTGGCTGGATGTTTAATAGGCTTGATACAAACTACGACCTGCTATTGGATCAGTCAGAACTTGGGAGCATATACCTTGATAAGAACGAACAGTGCACCAAGGCGTTCTTCAATTCTTGTGACACATACAAGGACAGTTTGATATCTAACAATGAATGGTGCTATTGTTTCCAGAGACAGCAAGGTAAAAGATGAAGCTACTATGGTGGAATTAGTTGACCTACATTTCAAATTTTATCTTTTCCCTCATAATAAAAAATATTAACACAACCCATTGCTTCACTTATTTTAGTATTTTTTTTTCTATTTGAAATGTTTAATGAAAGAACAAATATACACCATATTGAACAAAAATTGTGCTAAAAGTACAAATATTCTAAATAAGATGGAAAATAGTAATTAATATTTTATATTAATGTATTTCATTATAGTTTTCATTATGAACCAGAAAGAAGCACACAGAGATATGAGACCATAGATATTAAAAGTAATCATTGAAATTAATTTGCTGTCTGCTTTCCCCACAGTGTAAAATAAATGGGGTTTTTATCACTGTAGTGTGGAGTCTTAATGTTCCATTTTGTAATCTTAATAAATGAGTGGCATGAAGCACAGCATTTACCAAGAAGTTAGTTTTACTCATTTTAATTTCAAAATTACTTCGTCTTTCAATCTTTCCAAAATAGTTTAGTTTGTTAAAAATTTGCTAGTGAGTGTTCCAAAACTCTGCAAGAAGTGAGTCACAAAGAAAAACAATAATGTCCTTTGTACACCCTTTAAAATAAATTATACATATTTAATCAAAATAGAATAGCATCACACATCTTTTCTCTTTCTTCTTTTCCGCTCCTCCTACACACCCCCTCCAACCCCTCCAACTCTAACTGAGATAGAAATCAACTTGAAATTTGGAGTCATGCTTCCAGAATGTGCTTAATCATGCCTTAATACATGCAGGGAAAAAGCACCTAAGCCTCATCTCATTATCATAAATACTTGGAAAACTACAGAATCATTGTTATGTAGGTGCTAACTGAATAAACTGGAAGTCAGGTTGATATGGTGCAGCTGATGGTGACTTAACCTCTTAAACTTGATGAAGGTAGAAAGAATTAACAAGAGATTTAACGTATAGCAATTATGACCGTACCTCACATGGAATTATAAAAAAAAAAATGCTTTGCTAAATCAATAATGTACATTTAGTAATAGTTTTAAAGTCAAGAAGGAAATAATTGTTTACACGTTGATTAGAAGTGAGTCAACCACAGGTGTAGCTACGGAGGAGGCATTAACTATCTGTAAAAAACTTTAAGTAAAATAGGTTTGGGTGAATGGTGAAGTCCAAACGGTCTAGGAAGAGCTAGAGAAGGGCAACCATAATCAGAAAATATTTTCTTTTATTTTTCAAAAAAAAATCTATTTTCTAATTGTTAAAAAGTGAAAAAAATAAATAAATAAAATTGATTTCACTTATTGAATATTTCATGTTTTACACACTTATGAATACACACTATTGAATTCATTTCATATGCATTCTGTGTGGGGAAGTACTCCCTCAAATGACATTTTAGTCATTCATAATTCATGTACCTTTAAGTGGAGGATAGAAAATTTAAGTGTATAGTCATTAAGATGTATTTGTCCATATGTTTCTATAATTCAAGTGTTGCCATTTTGGTTTTGTTGTTTGCTTTGTCATTCATGTTTACTAATGAACATTGAAAAATACATATACATGAACAAACATGCAGAATCTACAAGGTTGAATTCCTTGAGCCTGAGAGTACATGACAGATATGACATTCTAAGAGTGGGGAAAGGAATATTTAATATTGTATAAAAGTATGTTTGAATTGAAATAAGTAATATTTAGTTTAAAAATAGAAAAATATTTCAGAAAACACATTCAAAAGTAGCTGGGATTTCATGTACATATCAGCATAAATCTCCACACTTATGTAGTGAAAATAAAAGAAATTCATTTCTCTTTTACAGCACATTAAAGACGTTTTAATAATATTGTAAAGCTTGCCTAATGTCATGTCAATAAGACAATGAGAAAAATTTTATTTTGACACATCAGAATATATTGATGTATATTCTTTATTTTATAGAAAAGTTAACTTTCACTAATTTTAAGATGAAGAACAAAAAATTAATTACTCAATATTTAAAACAAATTACCTTTTCACTTTTTTTCAAATAGCATATTTTTACCTCCCATGCTGATCTAGAAAATATACAGTTTAAGCACATTATTTGTTCCTTTTTTGAAATGATATAATTGTATTTTATTAAAATTAAAAGTTAAACCTCTGACATTATGCTTAAATAAATGGTGTATAGTGAAATACATATTTGTTCCTTTTTTAGGATGCCTTTTAATGATTGAATTATTTTGCAGTTGTCATAGAAATTATTTGACTTTTGGTATATATTTTACATTTTTCCTGGGTGTATAGAGTGAAGAATAATAGTAATTACATTGATATTTAGTGTTCTTTTACAGTTATACTACTTTCCATTTTCTACATATCTCAAATATAAAAATAGTTCATTTTTTTCCTGGTGCCATTCACCTAAACTTGGCATGAGTATTTTAATCTTAAATTAAATAAATTAATTATATAATAATATAAAATAAATAATAAATAATATTATTTATATATAATAATAAATTAATTAAAAAATAAATAAATATAAAATACAAGAATGCATATTGTATTATACCTATATAGACTATTCTAATTTTCTACACATGTGATTGATTTTTAATACAGCACACACTATATATACTTACAAATTGGCTTGAGCTCTCTAAGTTATTGTTTGAAACATGACTTATAAAATTTACATTATACTGTTTTTAAAGTTCCTTTCATATTTGAAACATCCTTGGAAGCTAGAAAGAGCAAAATACAATATTAATGTTATACAATAACAAAATGGATAAATTTTCAATATAAATGGAAAAAGCATTGCTCTTTTCGAGGAACATTTTATAAAGAAAACTAATTGTCTATTTTCCTATGACCTATGTTAAAAAGAGGGAGATGAGTTAGTTCTTTGATCTGCAATCAACTGGATTAAGGCTGGAAAACTTTTATATGTAAAATTTATGAATATTCCATCAGCTATGTATATGTTATTTTCATTCTTCATCAAATTTCTGTCATCCCAGGAATACCAGCAAGAACTCCCATTGCTGGGTAGATTATTAGACCCCATCATGCGTCTGTTCATAGATATTTCCACACATGTCTATCATGATATATCCACACCATACATGTGATGCCATGACAACAAATGGACAGCATGAGTCTTTTAATGAAATAAAAAGACCAGCTTGAAGTTGATTGCATGGCAAGTGCATTTTGTTTGATTAGCTGTGTCCTTAAAGTACTGTGTTTAATGTCATTGCAGACCCCCCATGCCAGACAGAGCTCAGCAACCTTCAGAAGCGACAGGGGATAAAGAAGCTCCTAGGTGAGTCACAGCTCATTCTTCTGAAGGCTTTATTGCTGATATAAATAACCCTAGGGAAACAGCAACATGAAATCAATATTAATCCAACAAAGACAGACTGCATTAAATTTCATCAGCAAAATTTATGAACTTTTGGAAAGCCATTGAACTTACTTTTATTACCTCATCTATTGAAGAATTTGTCTGTTTTATTGCTCTAACGTCATGTTCATTTTGAAAGTTTTTAAGTAAAAAGAGATTTAAACAATACTAAATTTAAGAATCAGCAGAAATGTCTATTTCTGCATTAAACACCTAAGAATTGATGGCATCATGTATGACTATCTATATGAAATTTAAGAAAATGATTAAATACATGGAATGGAAAGTTCTGTAACAGAGAAATTTGAGCAGGACTTTTCGGTTTCATTAGTAAACTTTCAACTCTAGATTTTAGTAAGTAAATGTTGATGCATGTGTAGATGGCAGATGCATGATATCTAAGATAGATAGATAGATAGATAGATAGATAGATAGATAGATAGATAGATAGATAAGAATTGCATATTTTAGCCAAACCCCTATCAATGCATCATAAAGCTGTTATATCTCATTACAGTTTATACATATAATGCACATTATTAACAAATTCCAATTGAGATCATTTGAAATTGGAAAAAAATGTTAACATGGTGAATACATTGTATGCATTTCCTTTCCATCCTTTTATGTGCATGTGATGAATAGTTTAGCTCATTTGTAAAATCTAAGAAATTATTAGTGCTATGATACAACTGGATTTGACCAGTTCTGTCACTGTTTATATTTTAGTATCATAAGTGCCCTGTTAATATTTTCACATTGGGCAGCACATCATGAGCATATATGAAAACATTCATATTTAAGACTTCAAAATATCTCTGACTCTGATTAATAACATTATTTTGTAAAGTATATTTGCAATTAAGACACATCAATTTTGTAATCTTCATTCATGTGTTACATTCCGAAGACAGTTTTTCCTCCCTCTACTCTTCTTAGGACTCCTCCACTTCCCCTCTTCCCTAGATCCATTCTTCTTACATTTTCCTTGGGGATGACAAGGATGTCAACCTAACGTGGCATAACAACTTAGCAAAAAGAATCTAGGCACAAACCCTCTTATCAAGGCTGAACCAGGCCACCCAGTATAGGGAATAGGGTCCCAAGCATAGGTAAGAGTCAGCGATATGACCCACTCCCACTGTTATGAGTCCCAAAAGAACACCAAGCTACACAACCATAATGTATATGCAGAGGATCTAACTCAGACTCACACGGTATCTGTGATTGTTGCTTCAGTATCTGTGAGCTCTTATGTGCCTTGCTTAGTAGATTTTGCTGGCCACATTATCGTGGTGTCCTTGACCCCTATGGCTTCTGCAACCCTTTCTCCTTCTCCTCTGTCTCTGACTAGTGTTTGACTGTATTCTTGCAACCGCTTCCATCAGTTGCTTGATGATGCCTCTCTGATGACAGTTTGGATAGGCCCCCATCCATAAGTATAGCAGAATATCACTGGATTCATTTTATTGACACCCCACAAGGTGTATTTGGTTCTATCTGATGGGTTTCTGGGATGCCCAGCCTCTGGTTCATGGCCATCCAGGCTGGGTCAGGTGTGGGATCCCTCTCACTTTATGAGCCTAAAGTTCTACCAGTCATTGGTTGACCTTTTCTAGAAGTTCTGTGCCACAATTACCCTACCACACCTCGCAGGCAGGGCAGATTGTAGGTTGAAGTTTGTGTGTCTGGATTGATGTCACAGTCCCACTGCTGGGAGCCTTGTCTGTTTATGGAAGATGGTGGATTCATGCTTCATATCTCCTCTTACTAGGAAATTCTTGTTGATTCTGAGGAGGATCCTCTGCACTAAGTTTCTACAAAAAAGCTCCCCAATTCCAGTCATGCTTTCCAGTACTCTCTGTGTCAAAATACATTAAAGATTAGAACGTTTTTTATATTGTTGAAGAGTTCTTAACCCAGGGCACCTCATTCAACTAATTAAGGGGTTTGTCATAAACTACTTGAGGTTAAAAGGTGATAATTATAAAACTAGTGTGACTAGTTGCTTGTTATGATATAAACCATGAATGGAGATAATATGCTGATGCATGACCATGTTTCTGCAATCATACCATTAAGTTGATCAAGGCCAAATTACACTGAAATTTATTTAGGTTGTTTGCTATTCTTATTTGAACTTACTTAAAAATCACATTTAATGACCAAATGGGAAGAGTTTCCAATCTCCTTTCATAAGAATGTAGGTATTATAAGACTGGATGCCCTCAGTGTTCATTCTGACTTGCGTGGGATCATGACACATACTGAATTTGGCCAACTGTTATGTCATGGTATTATCATTTGTTTAAATATGCAGATCAGTTTGCATTCATGTCGACAGTGCCTTGCTATGCTTACCAGAGTTCTCTTCTAAATGTCCTGGCATAAAAGAGATGGCAATATGTTTTCTCAAATCATAATATTTAAAATATTTAAATAATACAAACATTTTTTCTTGTATGGATGAACTTAAATCTGTTAAATTCACAATTTTTTTATATTGGTAATATTTATCTTTGTCAGTTTACAAATTTCAGCTGAATTATATTTGAATCAAATATATCATGCATTTATTAGACTTATGAATCTTTTTAGGATTTAAAATTATTGTCCTACTAGTGGAACCATAAAATGTTGTTCATATATTCTCCATATATTAGATATGTCTTAAACCAAAAAATCATGATGGTTCTGTTTATATAAATCAATAAGCAGGGGAGAAAAGAAAATATCTGATCACATAGACGATATACCTAACATTGAAGTATTTGTTGAAGAATCTTACTAAAGTTTTAAGGAACTAAACCTTCATCATCAGACATGTACTATGTTCCATGTCAGATTCTATAAATAGGAGTAGCTGTCTTCTCAGTAGAGATGATATCATGGAAGAATGGTAACATTATATAATGACAGTACACACAGAGAAATTCACACACACACACACACACACACACACACACACACACACACAATGAGGAAGAGAGAGAGAGAGAGAGAGAGAGAGAGAGAGAGAGAGAGAGAGGAGAGAGAGCGAGAGGGAGTGAGCGAGAAGAGAGAGAGGAGATGAGGAAGAGAGAGAGAGAGAGAGAAAAGAGAAAGAACAAAGCCTTTGTACCATGACTCTTATCTAAGCTTTAAAATAAAAGTTTACATAATGGGGAAGGATTTCAGCTGACATAGGCAAAGTAATACTGTATTGGGGAGAAACAGCTTGATATGGACTAAGGAGATATATCAATAAAAATTTTAGAAAACAAAACAAGAAATTGTCTTTAATAAGATAATGGAGAGTCCCGTATGCTCTGCTAAGTATTCTGAAATATTTAATATAAACAAAGAGTCAATCATGTTTTGATGTTTAGGACATTAACACACAATGATTTCCTTAAAAAAAATACAGCTTATTAATAAACTACTTTTGTATTTGTGTGTGCCGTCATGTAATTCACAGGACAGTACATCCCACTATGTGATGAAGATGGTTACTACAAGCCAACACAATGCCATGGCAGTGTAGGGCAGTGCTGGTGTGTTGACAGATACGGAAATGAAGTCGTAGGATCCAGAATAAATGGTGTTGCAGACTGTGGTAAGAAAGAGGCTCTCTTCATACAATTACCTGTCATACAAATAAGCCAAAGACTCATTAACTTTTTCAAGCAATTAATGAAGTAATGCTCTTTTCTGATTATAGACTATGTACAGCGTATATGAATGCTGTGGGTGAAAAGTAAACTTGGTCTTTGCTCAGTGTAAACTTGTATAGAAGCAATACAATACTTGAAACAGACACATTGAAGTGTTTTAAGAATGATTAAAATCTAAGTTCTGATTCTTATTTCAAGTTAAAATGTCTGTCAAAATGCAGACATTATAGTTAATTCTAATTAAAGTCTGTAAAACACAGTGCATAGTGTTTGCAGGACCACATGGAGCAGTTTTTTTCAGACCTCAGGAGAAAATGACTTGAGGAGTGTTACCTCCACCATCCAAATCAAATGAAGCCACTCTAACAAAACAAAAGTTCAACTCTGCAAATTCCAATAAATTGGGCTAAGACATTACTGGTTTCCTTATGTTTAGGTATGAAACACATCACTTATATATTAAATGACAGTTATGGTTGGTGTTCTAATTATTTTGTGAATGGGATTTTATGTGTCTGTGTAAAAATTATAGAAGAATTTGGCATCATGTATATTTTACAATTTTGAATTTCCAGCAAAATATATCCAAAAACCAAGATTTAAATAATATTTATGTTTATAGTATATGAATAATTAACTATAAAATACTTAATTAAAATTCCTATCCCCATATCCCCATCAGTGTGTTATGCTTAAATATTTGTCCCCCAAATTGTGATGCTATTGGGGAGCTTATGGAGCCCTGAGAATTTGCAGTCTAGTGGACATTGCAGGTTTGATGACAGCTCAGCTTGGGTGTCAATTTCTCCTTCCTGGTGTGCCATGAAAGATGCACCTGCCATCAACACAAAATCTCATTCCCAATGTTCCAGCTGTTGGTGGCACCCCAGCTACCATATTTCCCAGCCATGATGGGCCATGCACTTTATAATTTAGCCCAAATTAAACTTTATTCCATTTTCTCGTGTCTTTCAGCATTGTTACAGCAAAGAGTAAGTACTTTGCTTAATTAATTACTTTTAAAAATCCCATAAAACAGATCCAATGGGTTTTATTGTCACTACTATCAATAAACATACAGAAAATTAAGAACTTAGTGATGACATGCCTCTCCTGTGTAATTTTTAGACTGATCAGCAAGGAGTATTTAAGAAGAAATAAATAGTAAACATTAACAAGTAATCTTACATACATAGTTTTCCCTTACTTGCTTGCATGTATTTATTCTGTGATATTTCATAACATGCTGGAGTTAGGACCTTTCCTATATGATGAAAACAGCAGGATGCAGTACCTACCTTACACAGTGTAAAAACTAGAGAGCACGCCTTTATAGCATCAGTCTTGCATAGTCAACGTCTTTATCTACTTGTGATATCAGTGATGGATAAAGTTTTTTAATTTTCATCTTCCAAATATAAATTGTGTGCAGATGAATAAAATAAGTGAAAAACTATTAGGTTGAATAGTTTCCTCCTACAGTTTCTTATGGTGTTGCAACTATAAAATATATGAATGTGAAATCTCAGAAAAGTTTTTCTTGACATAAGATGGTAATTTCAGTATATTGTGACAGCAACCGATTTACAATAATCTAAATGCATTAGTAGGACTTATAAGAATTAAGACTAAAAATACAGTATCATTTGAGGACTTATATGAGGTCTAAATGAATTTTCTCAAAATATTAATACTTTCAAGTTAAAATGAATATTAATTTTCTATTGCTCTAATGCCAACAGAAAATCAATCTTAGAAAGCTTTTGGTTTAATCAACACAAGTTTATCATCTTTCAATTCGGTCTGACACATTTCAACAGGATCCACTAAACTATGCATCAATATTTTAGCAAGCTAATGCTGTTTCTAGGGGCTCTCTAGAAATATCAACACCCTTGCCCCTTTTATCTTCTGGAACTTTCTCCAGTTCTTTGTATTAGTAGTTACAACTCTAAATTAATCCTTCCTAGGAAAAACTGTTTCATTAAAAGGAATCAAGTAATAGTGAAGTTATCTAGAATAGCCACCAGTCTCGAGGTCACTAAGTGAGTTACATTTATAAAGTTATATGTTAGTATCAGATAGCTCATCTGTTTGATTTTTAAATTTAAGAAGTACATGTTTTGCTAAGACAATCGTCCCCCCTCATATATTTTATGAGAAATTTCAAATAATATATGTGATTCATAATCTGACATGAAATTCTACAAAACTTGGGCTGAAGGCAAATTTATTAAACTGGAAATCTTAAACAGCCCAGCACTTTGAGCACACAAGTTTCAACAATGAGAGTTTTGACATGCACCAGATTTCCCAAGAATGAAGTTTCCTTTTATCTTTGTTGAGATAGACAGCAAATACAAATTTATCAAACCTTTCAGTTTTACTTATTATTTACATAACTTGTGAATCATCTCATTGTGTAGTCAAATAAATACGGTGTTTGCTTTTGCAGCTATAGATTTTGAGATCTCTGGAGATTTTGCAAGTGGAGATTTCCGTGAATGGAATGATGATGAAGGTGAAGGAGATGACATTATGAGTGATAAGGATGATATTGAAGATGATGATGAGGATGAAGGAGATGATGATGATGATGATGGCGATGACCATGATGGATATATCTGATCAGTGACATCAACAAATTCTACATTTTTAATATTTAAAAAATGATAGTATACTGAGAATTTCCTTGTTATTCCTAAACAAAGTGATTCTAAACCCCACATATATTTTGTATAATCATTTCAAATATTGAATCTAAAACCATAGAACATTTAGAACATTATGTTTAAGTAAGAATTGTTTGATTTCAGTTTTTATATGCCTTAGAAAAAAAGAAAACACATACAGATGGTAGCCTGAATATAGAAAGTTGTGAAGATTACTGTAACAAGATTTTCATAAAAACACAATATGTAATTGTTCCCAAAACAAAATAACAATGAATGTGTGCTTGGTATCATATGTGTTGCGTTTATGACAGATTTCATAAGTTAAATTTATAATAATTTATTAATAACCTGAACCACAAGTGTTCATGGCATGAGCCACAGTTAATGCATAATGATAGTTGCAAGTCAACTTTGACATCTTCCCAAAACTTGTAGTCGGAATAGTAAGAAAGATGACAAATGGTAAAACAAAATGACCACAACTGAATATTTATTTAGTGGTGATTTTTAACTTATGAAGTTCTTCAGCATATTATTAGATACTTTATGCAATGTGAAGTTTAGAAAGACCATGGATTCTGAAAGTTAAAACGCTTAGTTTTCCTTCCTAATGTTTAATTTAAGTTGAATCACTTATCACTTGGATTTTTAAAAATATTCTTAAACAGAATCATCTCTACATTTCTCTATCTTTCTGTCCAGAAATCAGGGTACAGAATTTCGATTAGGAAGAGAAGAGGATTTACTTCAACAGCTTTCCCATGATATATATTTTATTTGTTCCAAGGTCAAATTAAGAAATCCGAGTTCTTACTTTTTTAATTTAATATAAAATTTTTGCATTTGATCTTGGAATCATGCAAATTTTGTTAGTAGCTCTGAAATTAGAGTATGGTGCCTTGCCAAAATAGAAATAGAAAGGGTTAGCATGCATACCAGTATAGGACGTTAGGCAATGTTAAGCACACACAATTAACAAATTATTGCTATTAAAGATACTGCTGGAATGAAGAAATGGAATATGTTTTTTTCTTTTTTTCTATTGTTACGTTATCCCATATGGACTTGTTTATAATTACTGTGAAGAGTAGCATTTAAGATTAACTGAAGCAAAACTTACTTTGTTCACAAACCATCAGTTAGCATGTTAATTAATTGTGTAGACATTTTGACATACCACCACCTTGGGTATATCAGACCAATAGTTTTGTGCTCATAATAGAACTGGGAAAACCTGTTGAATTTTACACATTGATATCTTTCACTTTAACAGTGAATTTACAGATTTCCTGGAATATTATTCGTAGAACACAAATTTGGTGAATTCTTTCCATTTAATTTATACACACAAAACAAAACCTTTAATGTTGAACTTATGTAATATTTAAGCTATAATGAATTTTCTTTTTTACTGTTTATGTATAGTTTACAAAATAAAGAATCTTGTAACCAAAGTAAACACTTCGTTAATGATTTCCTGGGGTATACATAGTGGCATGAAGAGTTTTTAATTTGTTTCTTAACTCTGGAAAATAGCATACTATAGTGGCCAAGCCAGAATTGTTTCTGAATTTACTTTTTCAGTTTCTAAACCAGAGTTGTTAGTGTCTTGAGTACAATAAGATCACCTTTGTTTGTTGGTTTATCTTTTTCTGTTCATTTGTCAAAATATTGCAAAATAAATAATTTTTCTTTCCAAAAGTAGTATTTCAAAATTCATTTTGGTATTTATCTTTTAAAACACTTAACTATATTTCTATAGTAAGAATGCAGCTGAAAATGGTTGGATAGCAATATTTTTTAAAAAATGTGTATGGGCTGGGCATGATGGTGCACGCATTTAATCCCAGCACTCTGGAGGCAGAGGCAGGAGGATCATTGTAAGTTTGAGGGCAGCCTGTTCTACAAAGGGAGTCTAGGACAGCCAAGGCTACATAGAGAAACCCTGTCTTGAAAAATAAACAAACAAAACAAAAAATAAAAAAAGAAAGAAAAGAAAAAAGAAAAATGTGTATGAATCATAAAAATTTACTTGAGGTTACCATAAAAGACCATAAAGTAAATTATATACAAATGGTATATTATATACAATGGTAAATTATATACAAATGATAAATTATATACAGATATTTAGATTAATACTATGATCTCAAGTTTAAGCTTTTATAGTATCCTTGTTCATGTTTCTAAGATAGCAACCAAATTTACAGCAAAATCCTTTATGGAAACAGTACAGTACTGGGTATACAGTTTAGTAGTATAGCATTTCTCCTGGATTAAAAGTCTCTATGTTCAATCCCCAGTGCAACAAATATCCAAGATTAACGAACCTTATGTAAATTATTTGTTTACAGTAAATATATTTTAATCTATTGCATAAAAATTCCTTAAGGAAGTATTAAGTGCCTTAACCAAGGTATAATTCATTTTGCTTCTGATAATTTAATACATTAATATCTGGACAGTTATTTCCAAGATGGTAAGCACTGATGCTTATAGTAAACATTCACTATTTTAACACTGGAGACTTATCAATGAATAAAGTAATAATACAGATAAAACTAATTTTATTCTAAATAATTCCAGTATTAAAGATAGAAATATACATATATTTCTAGTCCATAAACTGACACAGTTGTATTTTGTATTGTAGTGCATCAACAGTTTTTATTTTATTTACTTACTTGTTATTTATTTGTTTGATTTTTCTTGTTTTGAGAGAGGGTTTCTCTATGGCTATCCTGTATTTGCTTTGTAGACCTGACTGGCTTTGCTCTCAGAGATCTGCTTGCCTCTGAGATTAAAGAAGTGTGTCACCAATGCCTGGCTAACAATTTTATTTTACATATTTAAATAAAGAAGAAATTTTGAACTTTAATAAATTATAACAATTCTAATTCATAGCCTTAGGGAAATAACCTTAGCTAGATGATAGACTAAACTGAATGTTTTATTGTTCTTTAAGCTAGATTCTGATTCATGGGTAGGAAAACAAAATAATATGTTAATCTCCATTCTGGTGGCATTATTTTTCAAAATACACCATATTAAAACTCATGTGACTGTTTGAATTGCAACAAAATACTAAGCATTGAAGAAAATGATAGAAAGTATTCATTGAAAATATTCAATGTCTGGTACATCACAAATCTACAAATTAACAAATAATATCTCTCTCTCTCTGTCTCTCTCTCTCTCTGTCTCTCTCTCTCTCTGTCTCTCTCTCTCTGTGTCTCTCTCTTTCTCTCTCCTTGTGTGTGTGTGTGTGTATACCAGTTAAAATGACATGTTAAGATGTGTAATTGAAGAGAATAATTAGTGAGATACATGCTAATCATTAAATATCATGATATCCAGTCATTTTATAAAATAGTATGATTAATTAATAAACCAGGTACTGAGAAATCTTGTTCCCTTCATTCACTTCACAGTATTTCATGGAAAGCTAATGGAAGTATTAAACAGAACTCATGAGTCTTCGTTCATTTGTTATGCTTATAGTGTAGAGTGCACAGTTTTAAAGACCTGCATAAATTATCTCATATATGCAACAAGTGTTCTGATGTCTTGTTTCTTATAAAATTAATACTGCCTCAACTGCTGCAATTAATAAGGTGCCATATACAGATCGCCTTTCAAGATGGCTCTTATTCGTGGGGAAAGTAGAAACCTAACGCAAACCAGAGCCAGGATTACTTCTGTGTTCATTTTGCCTGACACAGGCGTTCATGCATATTCAAACTGCTGAAAATAAGCAATTTGAGTGTTCAGACTTAGATGGGACTTTGGCACTGACACCTCCCCACGTGACTCAAGGAACGCCAGAAAACACCGAGAAGAGCCGGGCGTGGTGGCCCACGCCTATAATCCCAGCACCAGGGAGGTAGAGGCAGGTGGATCTTTGTGAGTTCCAGGCCAGCCTGGTCTACAAAGCAGGTCCAGGACAGCCACGGCTACAGAGAGAAACCCTGTCTCGAAAAAGAAAGAGAGAGGGGGGAGGGAAGGAGGAGAGGAGGAGAGGAGAAGAGAAGAGAAAAGAAAAGAAAAAGAAAACACTGAGAAGGAAGAATGTAAGAAGCTGACGATGACCAGGGAGTGGTGTGAAACACTCTTCTCTGGAAAAGATACGGCTGTTGCGCATAGGGACACACACCACTTTTGCTTACCTGCGCAAGACCTAAACAAGTGTAAGCCGGTTATGAATTCCAGTATGAAGGTTAGAGGGGGTCCTGACCCCAGCAGAGAGGCTATTGCTTGATGATGGCTGCTGAGGGAGGAACAATCACTTTGCTTTAGGTTTAGTCACTTGTACGTTATCCGGGCCTCAGTAGATGACCCCCAGCATGTTTATAAGGGCAACACTCATTGAACTACATGGGCCAAAGCCAACAAAGTATGGGAAGAACTGGAAATTGATAGGATCATGTTTTGGAGCGCAAAGGGAGTTAAAGGAAGGGAGAAGGGAGATGGGAGTGCATATTATCAAGGACCACTTTATACACATGAAATTTTCAAAAATGAAATAAAAGCACGATTACGCAGTTGCTATTAAGATACAATATAAAATCAAAATTGTCATTCCCATTTATATATCTTCTGTATTATTTGGATGAGTATACAACATAATAGAATAGCAATATAAATGAGGCAATAAAAAGCCTGATACAGTACAGAAAGATAGAAAAAAAGTGTAACTATATATGCTGCTCAATTGTTAAGAGATTATATTGTACTATGTCTGTTCCCATCAGCTGCAGAAGGAAGCTTCTCTGGCGATGACTAAACAAGGCGCTAAGCTTTGAGTATAGCAGAATATCATTGAGAGTCATTTTATCACTACATGTTTGGTTTTTTTTTATTAATTTATTCTTGTTACATCTCAACGTTTATCCCATCCCTTGTATCCTCCCATTCCTCCCTCCGCCCCCCCCCCATTTTCCCATTATTCCCCTCCCCTATGACTGTTCCTGAGGGGGATTACCTCGCCCTGTATATGCTCATAGGGTATCAAGTCTCTTCTTGGCTACTTGCTGTCCTTCCTCTGAGTGCCACCAGGTCTCCCCCTCCAGGGGACATGGTCAAATGTGAGGCACCAGAGTATGTGAGAAAGTCATATCACACTCTCCACTCAACTGTGGAGAATATTCTGATCATTGGCTAGATCTGGGAAGGGGTTTAAAGTTTACCTCCTGTATTGTCCTTAGCTGGTGCCTTAGTTTGAGCGGGACCCCTGGGCCCAAATCTGCCTATCATATTGTTCTACTTGTAGGTTTCTAGGACCCTCTGTATCCTTTTATTTTGCTATTCTCCCATGTGTCTCTCAACTAGAGTCCCAATAGGATGCCCTCCCCTCTGTCCCAGTTTCCTGGTAAGTGAAGGCTTTTGTGGGACATGCCCCTTGGGCTAGTATGCAGATATAAGTGAGTATATACCATTTGATTCTGCTTCTGGGTTAACTCACTCATTATGATCATTTCTAGCTCAATCCCAGTATTATTTGGTCTTAATTACCAAAACAAGCCTACTACCCTAGGCTCCTGGACTATCTACTTTCAGTTTCTTGGTCACCCAACCACTGCCATGGATGGGTTCTATCTCACTGAGTGGACCTAAAGTCAAATCAGTTATTGGTTGGATACTCCCACAAACCTTGTGCCACAATTGCCCTAGCACATCTGCCAGGTGTTATATCATTATAGACAAATGATTTGTGGTTTTCTTGCTGTTCACATTTCTCTTTTGATAGCATGAAAAGTACCTTCCTACAGCAAAGGTACTTTAGTGTGAAGGCTCTCCGTAGTCACCAGTTCAGCATCTCCATGTTGAAGGTATTGTCTAGGTAGTTCTTCAGCAATGGGCTCTTACTGTCAGTTCGTGGAGAGTGTCCTATAGTCTTGAGACTAGCCTGGTTGTTTGGGGCTTCCTATAAGAGTCCTTGGGCCAATTAAGTGTGACTATTCCTGGTACCAGGAGCTTCATTTGGTGACTAAGGAAAGACACTATAAACTCTGTCTCCCCCAATATTCGGCAATTTCGTTTAGATTATTTACTTTTATGTATATATTTTAGGAAGTTTCTATTGTATTAGGTTCCCATACTATCCCTCAAATACTCCTTAAATTTATGTCTCTTTCCAGATTCCCTACCAGAGCCATATCTTTCCTCCCCTTCCCCACTTCATCCACCTATTCAAGTCCTCATATACATATTCTGTTTCATTTTACTAGTGAGTTGTATTTGTTACCTTCAGTCCTTTACTCTACACTTACCCTCTGCAGTTCTATGAATTGTAAACTGGCATTCATTGACTTAAACAACTAATATCCACATATAAGCACATGCATAACACATTTGTCTTTCTGAGTCTGGGTTATTACGATTGGGATTTTTTTTTCTAGTTCTACCCACATACCTGAAAATTCCAATTTTTATAAGAACTGAGTAATACATTAATGTGTAAATGTATCACATTTTCTTTCTTCATTCTTCTGTTGAGGGACATCTAGATTGTTTCTAATTTCTGAATATTATGGAAAGACCAGCAATCGATATGGTTGAACAAGTGTCTCTGTGGTAGGATGAAGCATCCTTTGGGTATACGCCCAAGAGAGTTATAGTTGAATCTTAAGGTAGATTGATTTTTAACTCCCTGAAGAACTCGCACACTGACTTCCATTTGGCTGTATAATTTTCCACTCCCACCAGCAATGTATGAGTGTTCTTACTTCACATTGTCTCTATTGTGAGCTATCACTTCTTATGCTGATCTTGGCCATATCTAGATATTATAGTTAGTCCCTGCATCACTCATCCCCAAATGGATCATGTCTATCAGTTCCTTACACTCATAGCTCAGGGACACCCATCAATGAGGAGGTAAAAAGAGTGTTAGAGTCAGAAGGGATGAGGACCTCAAGGAAATGGGGCATTCTAAATCAACATGAGCAAAGCTCATATGAATTCACAGACTGAAGCAGCATGCACAGGGACTGCATGAGTTAACGCCTTGTCCTCTGTGTATAAATGGCTTTCATTTTAAGGTTTTAATGGGACTCCTGAATGTGTGAATTGGTGGGTCTCTGATTTTTAGGCCTTCTCTTTGGCTCTTTTCCTTCTGTTGGTTTGTCTTGCTGAACTTTGATGTGATAGTTTTTGTTTTCATTTATTGGATTTTATTTTTTGTTATATTTTTAAAAATTACTGAAAGAGTAGATGAATGAAGATGCGACCACAGGGATTAAGGTTAACAACTGAATTGACACTTATACCTTCTGTGAGAGGGAAAAAGTCAATTATCACCCATGCAGTGATGCTAGGCATATAAGCCATTCTAGAGTGGGAACTGTGTTCAGGAGTAGTTGCCCAACATATAGTGGCCTCCATAGAAGTGCATGCTGCTCTAGACAGAGGACCCACACTAAGTTCCCAGCTCTTACACGGAAGCTAAGGGAAGTAGCTCAAAACGTCTGTAACTCCAGATCCAGGAGCTTTGACATCCATTTCTCATCTCTGAAGTTTCCTTCACTCCCACACAATACTGCCACAGACACCCACAAAACATATAACAAAAATAAAATAAAAGTCCATAGAATTTAGAGGTGTTTTAAAATGGTATAGATGTATAAACAAGTGATAGTATGACAAATAACAAAAGCTCAAGGTTATGCAGGGGATGTAATTATACTCAGTGTGTCACAAAAGTGATAAAGTTGGGAGAGGAAAGACAAGAGGTTGACAAGGTTGTAAACGAGATAGGAAAGCATACACTGCATTACTAACATGAATGCATTGTACACATCGATGATATAGTCAAAACTCAAATTTAGTTAATTAAAATGCTTTCAAACTTTTAAAATGTTTCTATAGTAATATTGACAATTAATACTTATGAGCATTTACTATAATTTCCCTAAATTATATAGTATGCATATTAGATTCCTGCAGAAAATTAAAGGGACATATTATTTATCCACAAGACAAAGAATCTTATGTCATCAGTAATCCCCATACCTAGTTCCAGGCACCTTTCTCGCCATGTGAGAAACATATTTTTGTCTTGTCACAGTCAAATTGATATTATTGTACCATATCCAAAAAAGAGATTGTGACCTAAAGTGGCTTATGTGGTGCTAAGCAAGACACATATTGTTCCTTGAAAGAGAATTATCTCCCACGGGCTCACATGTTTGAGCAGTTATTTGGCATCTGGTGATGCAGCTTGAGAACAGTGCAGAACTTTTAGAAAGCATAGTATAACTGAAAGAAGTGGGTTGCTGGGGTGAGCTACATAGACTAACCTTATGTCTGGATTACTTTCTGCTTCCTGTGTGTAGATAGTGTATTACCAGTCAGCTTAAAGCTCCTCCCACCACTGCTTTCGCTGCCCCCAGCCATATCTTCCCCATCATAATAGACTTAATCCTCTCTGGAACTGTAAACCAAAATAAACACTTTGTTTCTTTTTCAGTTTATTTCATCACAGCAATGGAAAAAGAAACTAAGACCGGGGTCAATGTGTTAGTTTACAGGGAGTTGTATTGACCTGCAGGTCTATGTAGAACATTAATTCCTACCTTCTAGTGTCACTGGTCATCCACTGTGTCATGGGACATATACAACTATGTTTGAGGCAATTATGCACACCAATGCCTTATTCTTAAATAATAGTTTAACAGAGATGTTAGCCCTTCAAACGTGAAAGGAAGAACTAAATGATTCAATTAATTAATGGAAATAATTGATATGATAGTACAGAAACAGAACCACCCTCCTGAGTTTGGCATGGTACTCCCATCTAGGCCAACAATTACATTTGTTACTACAGAGTGTAATCACTTTATTCACTTATAAAATAATAGTGTTATTAAGATATTCTTCAAGAGCTGGGCATGGTGGCATACACCTTTAATCCCAGCACTTGGGAGGCAGAGAAAGGCAGATCACAATGATTTTGAGGCCAAGCTGGCCTACAAATCGAGTCTAGGACAGCCAAAGCTACACAGAGAAACCCTGTCTCAAAAAAAAAAAAAAAAAAAAAAAACAGTCTAGTCTATTCATGGTATTTTCTTGGTGCTTCAGTCTCTGCAAGGCACTCTAGGCCATGATTGGTTGGTCCTGTTGGTTATGAAGCTCCTGGAATTTCTATCCTTTCCCCAACTTTTCCACAAGACTCCCTATGGCTTTGCCCTATGTTTGCCTGTAGTCTCAGTATCTATTTCGATGCATAGCTTGGTGGAGTCCCTCATGAAACAGCTATGCCTGGATTCCCAAATCTCTCAGCACAGCAGATTATCATTATTAGTGTCAGGGGTTGGCTCTCTCCCATGGTCTCTGCTCTGACCAAGCATTATTTGGATATTCCCTCAATCTCTGCTCTATCTTTATCCTTGCACCTCTCTAGGCAGGGTAAATTTTGGGTCAAAGTTCTTGTGGGTGGGTTGGTGTTACTCTCTCTCCACTAGGAGTCTGGTCTAGTTAAAAAGCATAATCTTCAGTCTGCTGGACCCCTGCTACTAGAAGTCTCAGCTATATTCACCTTCATATCCTCCCAGAAGCTTATCCTGCCTTACGTCTCTAGCTTGTCACAGAGATGCCTGACCCAAGGCTTCTCTTCAGTCTTCAGGTTCTCTTATCTTGTACCTCATCTCTCCCCAGAACAGACTGCCACCATCTTTTCTCTCTGTGATCTCTTTCCTACCCTATTCCCTTTCTTCAACCACATCCTCTGTCTATTCTATTTCCTCTTTTGAATGATATTTACGTATCCTCCCTTGTGCCCTCCTTGTTACTTATCTTCTTTGGGTCTGTGAATTGTAGTATGTTTATCTTTTAATATATTGCTAAAATCCACTTAGAAATGAGTACATGTGTGTTCTTTGGGGTCCAGGTTACCTCACTCAGGATGATCTATTCTAGTTCCATCCATTTGCCTGCAAATTTCATGATTTTCTTATTTTTAATAGTTGAGTAGTATTCCACTGTGTGAATGTACCACAGGGTTTTTTTTTTTATCCATTTTTGAGTAGATAGACATCTAAGTTGTTTCTGATTTTGCCAATTACAAATAAAGCTGCTATGAACATAATTGAGCAAGTGTCCCTTTTGTGTGAGAGAGAGCACCCTTTCAGTATATGCCAGGAATGGTATAAATGGAATCTTGAGGTAGAGCTGTTCCCAATTTTCTGAGAAAGCCCCACGTTGATTTCCAAAATGGTTGTACAAGTTTGCACTCCCAACATCAATGGAGGAGTATTCCCTTTCCCACATCCTTGCCAGCATGAGCTATCACTTGAGTTTTTGATCTTAGCTTTTCTGACAGAAATAAGAAGGAATCTCAGAGTTGTTTTGGTTCCCATTTCCATTTCCCTAAGGCCATTGAGCATTTCTTCATGTTTTTCTCATCCTGTTAAGTGTCTCTGCTTATCCAGGAGTTGTATAGCTGGGTTCAAAGCAGCTTTATTCCTAATAGCCAGAATCCAATGAGGTAACTCTGACCCAGAAGACACACATGGTATATATTCACTTATAAGTGGATATTAGCCCAACATAGATATCCTCTAAGAGACTCCACCCAAAGAGAGAGTTGAATAGATGCTGGAACATACAAGTGGACACTAGGTAGAGGGCTGAGAGTGGTATGGAAGAGTTGGGGGATGGAAGGTCCCAGAGGGTTCAAGAGTCCCAAAAAGAGACTATCAATGTCAGGGGCTTTGGACCCAGGGTGACCTGTACAAAGTGTTGCACCAACTAAGGACAGTGAACCTAGACCCGTGTTAGATATAGCTAATGGACAGCTCATTCTCATAATCATAGTAGGAGCAGAAACTGCCTCTAAGATGAACTCTGGTGCCCCCAATTTGATCACTTCCTTTTGTTTGGGAGGCCCTGAGCTCACACAGAGGAAAGGGAAGCAGGCTATCCAGCTGAGACCTAATAGGTTGTGGTCATATAGTGGGGGGAAAGGTCCCCTTCTGTCAGAATTCTAGGGGAGGGGAATATGGTGGAAAGGGAGGGAGAGAGGGATACAAAGATACAAGTGAGGGGATAACCTTTGGGATATGATATGAATAAATTACAATAAATTTTAAAATATTATCTGCTTACCTCTGTACCCCACTTTTAATTTGGATTATGCATGCTTTCAATTTTTCAAACCTACTTTGTTTGAGGTGCTTTAATGTTTATACCTTCCTTCCAACCAACCTACCCTGGATAGGCGAGAAAAGAGGCTAATGGAAACAAGAGAAGTAGACATTTTTAGATTCACATCCTTGGAGCTATTCCACTGGTATAATAGGCAGCATTTCAACAGACCAATTAAACAGCAAACCAGCAATTCAGCAAAGTTGACTGCAGCTATAGCCACTGGAACCCGGAACAGCAGCCAGAATCCACAACCACGAAGCATTCACCAGAGCTACTCTCTCTAGGAGAGTCTGGAAATAGAGTGATGAACAGCCAAGACCAAAAAGCCCCTCCATTCTTGTGGGCTCAAATATATATCTCCTCTCAAAGTCTTCATATTTTATCATTTGGCAAAGACCATGCCCCTGTAAGAGGCAATTCCTTTTCCAGTGGGCAAACATCACCTGCTCTCTCTCTCATGTGTTTTCGGTAGAATAACACCACACACCATTACACAAATCTGTTTCACATCCCACCCTTGGGATAAAAAAAAAAAAAAAAATAACCCATGTTTACATCCACTAAAGGATTATTTGGTTGGTTGGTGTTTAATTTCTTGAGTTCTTTATATTTTTGGGGTATTAGCTTTTTGTCAGATGTAGGGTTGTTGAAGATCTTTTTCCAATCTATAGGCTGCTGGGTTGTTTTTTGTTTTGTTTTGTTTTGTTTCTAATTACAGTGTCCTTTGTGTTACAGAAGATTTTCAGTTTCAAGAGAGCCCATTTATTACCTGTTGGTCTTCATGTTTGAGCTGTTGGAATTCTTTTCAAGAAACTGTCTCCTGCACCAATGAGCTCAAGGTTCTTCCCCACTTACTCTTCTAACTCCTCCAATAGATTTAGTGTATCTGGTTTTATGTTGATGTCTTTGATCCACTTGGACTTGAGTTTTATGCAGGTTGATAACTGGATGTCTACATGTATAAAAAATGCAAACAGATCCATATTTATTACCATGAACAAAAAGTTTAGCTATTTTCAAATAAGAAACTACACACAAAGTTAAGGAGCAAGGGCATGCAGTATGAACACTGTCTGTTGAATCATGGCTCTGCCGCCCATAGACTTTGAGAAATCTACTTCCAAAACAGCTTTGACTTCAGCAAAACATCTTTGTGATTTATACTTATCAACAGAATTTTTAAAAATCTTAATCCATATCCTGGGAATATGTGGGGCAGGATCACATTTAAAAGCACTTAAAACTGCATTACCCACTACTATAGCTTTGCCATACTCTTCTTTTAAGAATGCAGGAACTGTTTTTTTCCTCTGTTTCTACTTAAGGAAATGACACGAAGTTCAGTATGGAAGTTAGAGTAGAAATTCCAGCACAAACTCAGTACCATGAGCTTAATAGAGACCACAAATCTTTCCTTTGACCTCATAAATGCCCTTTTGAAAATAGACTTTCCGTTCTTTAGAGACAACATTTTAAAACTTTGATGATCTATCATTGACTATGTTCTTTCTTTTTTTTTTATCATATCCTTTTTTATTAATTTATTCTTGTTACATCTCAATGGTTATCTCATCCCTTGTATCCTCCCATTCTTCCCTCCCTCCCATTTTCCCCTTACTCCCCTCCCCTATGACTGTGACTATTGACCATGTCCCCTAGAAGGGGAGACTTGGTGGCACTCAGAGAAAGGATAACAGGCTACCAAGAAGAGACTTGAGCATATAAAGGGGGAGGAAGCCCCCCCCCTCAGACTATGTTCTTTCTAAGACTGGTTGTTCATGGATTATTTGAAAGCCTATTGATATAGGCTGTTAGTCTTAATAATACCCAAGTGCTTTTATTACTAAAATATTCTGTTAACAACGTTCACCATGTTTCTTAATCCCTATGAGGATAAGTTATATGTATCAGAACTGAACACAAACTAATAATTAGATACAGAAAATCTAGCTTCTAACTTATCAGGGCTTACAATGATCTGACATTGTGAATTTTTAACTATCATCCATATTATGTGTGATAAGTATTATAATAATTTATGTTTTCAAGAGGAGAACATGTTGGAAGAATGATAAAAACTGCAAGTTGTGTGTTCTGTGTGTTGACAGTCCTCAGTAGCCTCCAAAACCGTAAGTATGTAATATGAATTATCTTACGTTTTTCAGATACTCAAAGAGTCTTTCTACCTCATACAAAAACATGCTAATATCAAGAGATGTGATTATTGGTAGATGAATGTTTAGGTTAACTGCCCATTCCTCCTGACATGATAGCTAAATATTTCATTTTTTTAAGCATCACATGTTCCAAGGCATCATCATTTTACAACTTTACCCAGTAAGTGAATTTTCAGACCTAATTTTATCATCTGGAGAAAGATAAAGAGACAAAAATGAGGGGGTGATCCTCACTGTAAAATATTTTTCTGAGTATGGAATTATTTGAAGAAAAAATCAGCAAATAATCAATATAACATTTTCTTTCATAAATATAAATGACTTTATAGATGTTCTCCAGTTGGCCATGTGCATATAGCCTGTGGGCATAAGACCAACTCTCAAAATAATAATAAGACACCAGCTTACAGAACAAGTGTTACCAGACAGGTCTGGTTAGTTTCTATACTCTGTAACTATTTCAGTAAATATTTGAGTCACTGACAAATTATGTGAAATCTTGATCTTATTTCCCCTCTGGTTTACCAGAGCAACAGAGGATGGTTAATATTATTAATTATAGTTTACATTAATTACTGCATATACCTGATATTTGACACATTTGTTAATCCTGAATGCATATATGTATTTTTATTTTGAATCACTCTTGCCTCTAGGCAGGTGATAACAGACATCTCACTTAGCAAGTAAGCCAACCTATTTATTCACCGAGCAGTCAATTCCAAATGTACTTTACATGACCTTATTCTCCTTTTTGTGTATGTTTATGTAGAAGGCAAATCCTCCCTTCTAATTTAATTTCCTTGTAGGGAAAATTTAAGTGTTTGGGTGTCAAGAAAACTTGGCAAATATCCCTGAAGAATTGACTGGGTACAAACTACTGTCAATAGTTTTTAGCTGTGCTTATAATTATCCCTAAGAGGAACTGACTTCATGGCTGGTTTTAGCTGGATAATAATGTATTTTGCAGTGTAACTACAGGGACAGTTCTGTCAGAACACATTCCAAAATCCTGGAAGATATAATCCTAATTGATAAAGCATTGCAATTGTCTTCTTGCTAGGGTGGCTGCAACCTAAGTCTCTTTGATGCCAGAAAAGAAATTGTCATGTTTTATCAGATAAAACAAATCCTCTTCTGCTCATGTCTGGCCTCAGGCACATTAATTTTAGGTGTGGAATTTGATGGGTCCACTCTAAGATTTCTTCACTTAACAAATGGCCTAGGGTATCCTTAACAGAACTCTTAATATTTATAAGTATAATGGATTTAATTTAAATCATACATGCTTAAAAATAGTAAATAAGATGGGCCCAAAATGAAAACAAAAGACATTTGACTGCTCAAATCCCACAAGTATTGTAAATGTAAGCATTCCCCAGTGTGTCTCTTATTTGCTATAATACTCTTTATTATTTATAGATCCACCAATATATTAAAGGGGAGAGACACAGCAGATTCCATTTTTACCTTGCTATTGCCCAGGAAAGACACTGATTTAATAGATATGACTAATCTGGGGTAAATCACATTGACTTTTCACAATTTCAATTACATTACTCCAATATTATATATTTTAATTGAATGCCCATTACAAATAAAACTACATACTGACTTTGCAGTAAACTTCAAAACCCCTATCCAGAGCTAGCCAATGGACAGGACATTCTCCACAGCTGAGTGGAGAATGGGGTCTGACTTTCACATGAACTCTAGTGCCCCATATTAGACCACGTCTCCTGGATGGGGAGGCCTGGTGGCACTCAGAGGAAGGATAGCAGGCTATCTAGAAGAGACTTGATACCCTATGATCATATACAGGAGGAGGAGGAGGTCCCCCTCAGGCACAGTCATAGGAGAGGGCAGTAAGGGGAAAATGGGAGGGAGGGAGGAATGGGATGATACAAGGGATGGGATAACCATTGAGATGTAATATGAATAAATTAATAAAATAAAAAAAGCTACGTACAGAAAGTAGAGTATCTAAAGAGATATCAGAGCAAAGATTCTCTTAAACACAAAGAGCAAGAAGCCAAGTTTCTAAAGCCAGATGTAAACAAAAGTAGAAGTTAGGTCATGTACTGATCTAAAGTTCGCATTCTGTATGTGGAAGAGAAACAAATATGAGGCCCCCCAAGAGTGGCCAGAATGAAACACTCACTGTATTCGATTAAATCATTGTGTTCAATATTCTTTCTTTTCTCAAGTTCAGATAAAACCATTGTCCCAACCATCCCCAAATGAATAAAACATCACCTTTCCATCAGCTTGACCCTTCAGTTACTGATCTTTCCCAGGAATGCTACTCTGTCCCACCAGATACAGTACTTATAAAAGTTTAAAATACATATTGACTTAAATTTTATTTTTCTTACTTATCTTGATGTGTATGTGTCTGTGTGCATGCATGCATATGTACCACAGGATCACGGATGGAGGTCAGAGGACAACTTGAAGGAGGCGTTGTCCTTCTATCACTCATGTGGTTCCTATCAGGTCATCAGCATTTGTGGTACCTTTGTCCGCTTATCCATCTCTGCACAATCCCCCTTTGAAAATTATTTTACCCTTTCCTTCTTTTATTATGTACCATAACTTCTTCTCTGTTATTCAGATTGGAGGCTTTACTTTTAAAAGTTTTATCAGTTTCCAAAATCCTTGCTTGTTGTTTGTTTTTTTTCCACCACTGGAAATACTACAAATGACTGAAAATATCTCTTTTAATTAGTGTTCATTGTTAAGATCTCCACATGTGTATTTATTATGAATTGCAAAGAAAATTACAGCTCTATTTTCTATTCCCTTGTTCTTTGATAATCATGCAAATTCATTCTTTTTCTTCAAATTCCATCTATCTCTGAAATGTTTGGATACTGTCTCATTCATTTTCATATATTTTCTACTTCTGCACTTTTTCTGTGTCACACACAGGCATACACAGAGTAGAGAATAAAAACTTAAATACATTTTTTTATTTGACCAGAAAACTTTCTTTGAAATATTTTGGTATTTTCTCTCTCACAAACCCAGTATCTGTAATGAGCAAATATATAGAACATCATTCTACATGGAAAGTTACATATCAATGTCAATAGGTTGAAAAGTAATTATGCAGAAAGTACTATCAAAGTGTGCTGTTGTTGACTGAGCCTGTAATGATGTCTTCCTTGCAAGGAAAGGCCATAAACAAATTGCTGCTGCTATACAAACACATTAATTTCTGATGTAGGAGGAAATTTCTTTTTTGACAGTCTAAGCTTCTAGTGCAGGCATTAAACCTGCTTAATCACAAAAGCATATGTTGCAATATAATGGATTTCTACTTTAACTCTTTCATAAACATAATGAATGAGTGTTTGGCAGCTCAGCAAAAGGCAGACTGATTATTCAATATTCGGATATAAAAGTTTCTAGGATACTTCTTGGCAGTTAGTCGACCAATCCCACATAAATTGACCTGGAAGAAGATAGGAGGTATCTGACTTCCATTTCATTCTAAAATCAAGTGTTTATCTTACTTTTAAAAAAAAATAATAATCTTGAAGTAAATTTTCATATTTGGCAATCTTGTTATGAACTGATTTTATTATTTTCATGAAGATGGAGACCTTGGATATTTCAAGAACATATATATATGTAACTTAGGGTTCAAACCTGCATTCAGTCATATGTTAGCATGAAGTCATTTTCACGATCTGCCCCTTTGCACTGCTTACACTTGGTGGTGGATTTTAGTAGTTTGCACATCATCCTTATTATGTGGCATTTACTTTCATCGGCATATAAATCCCTCAGCCAGTAGAGTAGTTTACTATTCTTTAATCCATACATAAACCACCACTGGATAGTTGGTGATGAAAACTCATTACGGAATGAGGACAAGCTACTTGTCAAACTGCCAAAGGGACAACCAAAGAGAAGGGACAAGATAAGATAACCTAAGAGTTGTCATGCAAAGTATAAAGATACAGCTCCCAGTAAAACCTATTATAGGAAAGCCTCCTGAGTGCATGTGCGAACTGGAAATGGCTTCATGAAGAGAAGTATAAAAATGGCTGATGCTGAGAGAATGAGAAAAATGAGTATGAGGAGCAGAATGTTTAAAAACACATGTGTGCTTTTAAAACCAAAGGAGTGTTAATGGTGCATTCCATCAGCAGTGATCTGACAGCTTTGATAGTAACTGCTGTATTTACTCTAAGAAACACACTAAACCTTAACAAGGTCTAATCTGCAATGTTTTGACAAACTGCAATATGTCTCAATGCTATTTTACTGGAAAGCCATTTGTCAGTCCCACGTGAATGCTTCGCCATCCCTTGACAGCTATGATACTCTTCATTTATTACATAGCTCAAGGATAAAATCCGTTCATCTGTTCCGGGGCATTCGCTTATTCTTGGAACAAACTGGAGTAAGAAAAACCACTTTTTCAAATAAATATATTTTAACATATAATACACTGACATGATTAAAATGTTTTTTCAAATAGTAACTGTATTACTTTAAATCTATTAATACCAATTAATACTAAGTATTAGGCATTGGAAATTATTACATTTTATAAGAAGAAGCTAGAGGCAATGCTAGGCTTAGGCACAGTTTAAGAGAAATACATAACCATGGTATTAGTTACTTTTCTGCTCACCTAACAGGCAAAGAAGAAAAATAAGGAAAAGAGGCTCTACTTTGGACTCACTGTTTGAAGAAATGCAGCCCATCACCTTACAGAAAGCATCATGGTGGGAGGAGCTTGCTCCTGGAAGCAAGAGCTTGAAGATGCTCATTAATGTATCAGTGAGCCATGAGGCAGAAGATGAAAAACACTGGACTTAAGCTGTGTTATTCCTCTTTTCTTTTTTATTCAGTGCAGGGCAACATCCCACAGCATTCAGGGAGATTAGCCCCCTCATAATTAATCTTCTCTTGAAAAACATTCACAGAACATCCAGAAGCATGACTAATCAATGTCCCAGATTTTACTTAATCCAATCAGATTTACACTAAAAATTAAGCACCTAGCCGATTTGGGGATACATTATTTTATCCTTTATTTTATCCTTCACTTCCCTCTACATATGCCCTGTACTAAAGTAAGGCCATTTTATATAGTTGTGAACATACCATCAGCAATCAGTAGCTCTAGGCACCCACCTGTTAACTCAGTGAACAAAGCAGTGAGAAAGTTTTAGGAAAGGTAAGAAGGTACCCATAGGCTACAAGGGACTTTTTGAAGCAGTAGATTATGTCTTATTATGAGTCCATTCATGGGATTAGTGTTTGATAAAAGCATCTCCCTGAAAGTAAGTGGGAGGTCTTACATTAAAACAGACTCTGGAATGTAAAACATTCTCTTTTTGTGCTGACTGGGTTTTTGACAGCTTAACACAGGCTACCATCATTTGGGAATAGAAACATTAATGAGAAAAGGCTTCTACCACATTGGCCTGTAGTCAGATTTGTAGACTTTTCTTCATTAATGGATGATTTGGGGCATTGTACACCTATGAAGGTAGTCCTGAGTTGAATAAGAATGCAGGCTGAGTAGCAAACACATGGAATATATGTAAAAAACAAACATTCTTCCATGATCTCCATTTCAGGTCTTGCCTCCATGTCCCTGCTTGTCTCCAACAGCGATGTACTGTGATCAGGATGTGTAAGCAAGGGAAACCCTCCCATCCTCAAGTGGCTTCTGGCCAGTTATTTATCAGAGTAATAGAAAGCAAACAAGAAAATATATGCGGAAGTTTGGAATTAAGGATGTGGTAGATTGTGGCTATTAAAGTAAATGTCTGTTGTGTGTGCTAGTACAGCATTGCCATAGCAACATAAGTGAGGAGATGCTGAGAAACGGAAAGCTGATTTTCATCAGAAATTTTGGAGTTTTAGTTGATGTCTTTTTGGAACCTGTACTGATTGACCTGTGATAACATACTACAATGAGAGTACCTGATGGAAGAAGCTTCTTAGCTCATGGTAACCAGCAAATATATCCAGGAGAGGTCAATTCCTAAGATTCTCTGCAAGGACACAGTGGCCCTAAAGTCATATTAGCCTTTCCTTGTTAAGATCTTCTCTCTCTTCTCAACAGCTACCATAGATTAGGTGGGAAGTGATCCTTTTCCACATGGATATTTCAGAACCACATTATAATGTATAGAGACAAACTGTAGGTTGTCTACACAGGCACACACTCACACTCACTCACACACTAATTAGAAAATCCTGAATAATACACTGGAGTATGTTCTCTTTTATGTTGTAGAAAACACCAATAAATATGCAAATAGCATCGACATTTCTCTAACATTACTGTTTACATTACAGAGGAAAGAATATCAAGCTTCCTTTGTCCATAATTCCCTTAATCATTCTTCAAATCCAGGGTCCCTCAATTTTATCATGATGATTGTACAAAAATAATGATAATATGTCACAGAAATAACAACGATCATAGCTTGCAAACAAAACATAGTCACAATGACACTTTACATAGTCTTTATTTGTCTCAGCTGTGTAGTAGATCATGTTTTTGTTTTAATCCCAAGTGTAGGATGTAAAAAAGACTTGTGAGAGAACATGTGATGCTTGTCCACTAAAAGAGGAACTTCCTCTTGCCCAGGCCTGATCTTTGACAACTGATAAACATCCTAGTATTATATATATATATATATTGTGTGTGTGTGTGTGTGTGTGTGTGTGTGTGTGTGTGTGTGTGCGCGTGCACCTAAAACAAGAGGCTTGGATTTTTTATCTTAGCATTATTTCTTATTATTTGGTTGTTCATCTTTCTGCTTTGAGGCAATACTAAAAGGAAATACTCTGGAGAATACGTCAAGGTTCCGCATTCTGGATGCTGTGATTTCAGCCACCTTTGCTGAATCGCTGGTTTGCTGTTTAACTGGTCTGTTGGAATCCTACCAACTATGCCAGCAGAATTTTTCCAAGGAACTGAGTCTAAAAAGGTCTACTTTTCCTGTTCCCATTAACCTCTTGTCTCTCCTGTCTGTGGAAAATGGGTTGGGAGGGATGTATAAACATTAAATAAGTCCAAATAAAGTAGTTTTGAAAAAGATAAAAGCCTACACAGCTGAATCATTTTCTTCATGCCTGAAGTAAGAGTCTTGAATTTGGTAAAAGGTGAATAGCTTGGATTTATTGACAAGGCAACAGAACAGTATCATAAGAAAACAAGGCTGTCCTCTGCCCACTGAGAACTTTCTAGCAGGACTTCTGTTTCAGACAGCTCTTCAAATTTCCTAGTCCAAACTACCACCAAAAACTCTAATAATACCTGTATCTACTTTAACAAAATATGTCCCTGACTGACCCCTCTGTATGCAGCAGTTTATGACCTCCAGTCACTTCTAAGGCCTCAGGGTGTCCTCTCTACTCACAAAAATCCCATGTGTGTCCTCATCCCATGTGGTCTATGCACCAGGTAAAATTGGATCCTGTTTGTCTCTGCTTGTGGCGCCCGCGCCACCGCGGTACCGAGTCGAGGGCGAGGGACTGCGGATTTAACTCATGCACACACACGCACGCGCGCGCGCGCGCGCGCGCACACACACACACACACACACACACACACACACACACACACACACACACACACACACACACACACACACAATAACACAGCGGGTCCTTCATGCTAAGAGAGCAGCAGCCACAGCAGCACCCGCGGCAGCAGTTTATTTTTCTTCTTCTTTCCCTTCAGAGTTCCAAAGAGCCTTCTTATAGGCAGCAAAACAGGAATCGTCCCCCCAGGTGAAAGCCCTCAAGAGGTGATTGCACACAGGAGGAAAAGTCTCAAGGAAGGGAGGGGTGCATTCTCAGAGCAGTAAACGTCACTAGCTAACCAAGATAAAAACAGACATGGAAGCTGCTAGAAACAGGTATGAAACAGCAAGACAGGCAGGCAGCCCAGTCGGGCCTGGTTCCTACATTTGCTTATGCCATTGTGATTGCAATGAACTCCTTTCTTCAAGCTCAGAATTCTACCTCTAATCTAATTATGAGCCAAATAGAATTCAGTGACCTCTACTGTTGACCCACTTGTGATATCTGTCTTGCTTATGAATACCCAGTGTTCTTTTTCCATCAGTTAATTAATTTATTTACTTACTTTACATCTGTATCACAGCTTCCCCTCTCTCCTTTCCCCCCATTCCCTCCTTTTGCTCTATCATCTCCCCCATCCTCTCTTTTCCTTTTCTTCTCAGAAAAGGGGAGGGCTCCCATGGATATCAGCCCTCCCAGACATAGCAAGGTGCAGTACGACTAGGCACTTCTATTGTGGCTAGATAAGGCAGCCATGTTAGGGGAAAAGATGTCCAAAGGCAGGTAATAGAGTCAGAGACAGCCCCTGATCCTGCTGTTCGGAGTCCTACATGAAGAGCAAGCTGCACACCTATTACATATGTGCAGGGGGCCTAGAACCGTCCCATGCATGTTTTGTTTGGCAGTTCAGTCTCTGTCTGCCCCTGGGAATCCAGGATAGTTGATTCTGTAGGCTTTCTTGAGGTGTTCTTGACCTCTCTGGCTCCTTCAGTACTTCCTCCCCCTCTGCCATGTGATTCCACAAGCTTTGTCTAATGTTAGGCTGTGGGTCTCTGCATCTGTTTTCTTCAGTTTCTGAGTGAAGCATCTCAGATAACAGTTACGGTAGGTGGTTGTCTGCAATTATAGGAGAATATCGTTATCACTATCAGAGGTGGGCTTGCTCTCATGGCATGTGTCTTAAGCAGGGCCAGTAATTGATTGGCCATTCCCTCAATTTCTGCTTCATTTTTATTTTTTAAATATATGTTATTAATTTATTCATATTATATCTCAATTGTTATCCCATCCCTTGTATACTTCCATTCCTTTCTCCCTCTCATTTTCCCTTACTCCCCTCCCCTATGACTGTGACTGAGGGGAACTTCCTCCCCCTATATATGCTCATAGTGTATCAAGTCTCTTCTTGGTAGCCTGCTATCCTTCCTCTGAGTGCCACCAGGTCTCCCCCTCCAGGGGACATGGTCAAATATGAGGCACCAGAGTATGTGTGAAAGTCATACACCACTCTAAATTCAACTGTGGATAATTTCCTGTCCATTGGCTAGATCTGGGTAGGGGTTTGAAGTTTACTGCACGTATTGTCCTTGGCTGGTGCCATAGTTTTAGCAGAACCCCTGGGTCCAGATCCGCCCATCATAATGTTCTTCTTGTAGGTTTCTAGGACCCTCTAGATCCTTCTATTTTCCCATTCTCCCGTGCTTCTCTGCTCCATTTTTTAATCCTCGCACATCTGTAAGCAGGACAAATTGTAGGTTTAAGTTTTTGTGGCTGGATTGGTGTCTTAATCCTCCCATTGGAAATCTTTTCTAGTTACAGGGGATGACCATTTCAAGCTCCATGTACCCTATTGCTAGGAGTTTTATCTAGAGTCTCCCCCATAGATTCCTGGAAGTTTCCATTGTCGTAGAGGTTTCTGCTCATCCCAAAGATGCCTTCCCACCAATTTAAATACTTTCCTGCTCCATTCTCCCCTCACTCTATCCCTCTGATCCCTTCCCTATTCCTACCCAGCCTCAGTTCTCTTCATTCATTCATCCCGTGTCAACTCTATTCCCCTTCTGAGTGAGATTCATGAATCCTCTCCTGGGATTTCATTGTTATTTATCTTCTTCTGGTATGTGGATGGTAGCATTGGCTAATATACATTTATAATTGAGTACACCCCATTTGTAACTTTCTTGGTCTGAAATTCCAAGTCATCATAACTCAAAGTAGAGCTGTGAGTTCATGTAAAAGCCCTAATGGCATAATGTAAAGAAGTCCCCAAATCTTTGAAAGTGGGCCTTTGCACCATGATCCTTCAAACCAGGTCACCCGTGCTTGAAAGGACAAGCAATGGAGAACAAGGCTATGGCAGCTCAAAATAGAGAAACAGGGGAAAAGCCACAGAGATTCCTTACTCCGGTATCACTACTGCATAAGCCAAGCGACTAGTTGAAGTATCCCCTTTTCTACAATAAGTGTTGACTTTTGTTGCCGTGATTCTTCCTCAACCAGAAGCCTCTGAAGTTCCTGAAGAAAAAGAATTGCAATTTTCAGCTCTTTCCCTCTGGCAAATAGCAGAACGGATTGGACATAAAAGGGAGAAATAAATGTTGATGGAAGTGATGGCAATCAAGATTCAGAGTGAAAATATCACCCAGGCTGCATTAGCTCTAGGATGTACATAAAACATAAACAATTACTCATTTTAGGAATAAATCAGGATTTTAGTTCTTTGTGAATACTTTGTTTAGATTTCCTGATAACGAGGTGAGCACAGACACACTGATTCCTATTACTTCAGTAATTGTGTTTGTGTCATTGCTGAGCATATAGTGAACATTTTAGTGCAGAGAAAAGCAGTGCTTATAAGTATTGTAGTGTGTGATCAAAGGAGTTAGGAGAAGGTATGAGAAGATATAATGCGATATTACTACTGCATTCATAGAGGCTCACAAAAACTATGGGAGGTGGTTATTCAGGTTTAATCAGGTATGAGCAGAAAGGCAAACAATTTATTGGAAACTGCCTGCAAGTTCATAAAGGCCCAGCTTGAGTGAGATCATGGTGAATCACTTATAATTAGTTTAAAAAAAAAGAGTGTGATGTGATGAAAGTTAAGGGCAAAAATGGAGAACCCATGAGTCCAGATCACAAGACCCTAAGAGTATACACATAACTGTTATATTAGTGCAGTGGTTTAAGTAAAACATTGAAAAATCACTAGAGAAGCAAAAAGTCCAATTTGTGATATAAAAATAGTAATACATGGAAGGGTCCAAGAGTAACAGCTGGAGTGGTGAAGGTGATGAGCCTAAAGACATGTATAGAAGTTTGACAATGATATCCTCACAAGAAAAGAAGTCCGGACAAGAGTGTTTTCTTTTCCTTACGAATTTTGGAGTTTATTAAAAAGAATCAATGGCTGCCTAAAAAGGGTCAAGCTTGGATGCATGCAGAGTCAATGGTCAAACTCTGCTAAGACAAGGTAAGCAAGCCCTCAATAGTTCCTGTATCACAAATATGTCTGTTAGATATATTGGATTAAGAAGGCTGAAGATGATGCGCCAACGTTACAGAAAATTTTGGGTGACTACTCAGGCACTAAACTGTCTCTATCATCTTCTCATTTGGGAAGCTACTAACCTGCGCTCCCAGTATTCTCAGGTAATCGATATTACTCCTTCTCAAGTCTCTGATGGGGTTGAAGACCATAGAGTTTAGTTTTACAATTAAGCTTAGTTGCTTAGGGGTTAAGATGTTTTTAGGTCCAGATAGATGTTTTAAGTTTATAATGATGAGATATAATAGACATTGATTTACATTCAAAATTTTAGACACACCAGGATAGAAAAGGGGTTTTCTTTAAGGCTGACAAATACAAAAAAACAAAACATTAAGAATATAACACATACACACATATGTGTGTGTGTGTATATATATATATATATATATATATATATATATATATATATATGTACATATATAATTACTGATTGTGTCATGGTTCTTCTTGCAATAGGTAGTTTATTATATATATGTATAAAAATATAAATGTACATGTAAACTATAAAAATATTTAATAAAAAAGATAAAAAAGAATCAATACAGGCAGATAATATAAGGTGGCGATTATCACTGAACTAATTAGGAATAGGATTCAACAAGACAAGGTAAGACAAATGAACCTCTGTCAGAGCGAGGACAAATTGGGCACAACCCAATAAAAATAAAGGTTTCTTGTCATATGAAGACTTCTGAAGAGAATACATACTCCCCAGACATCCTGCCTAGTCTTCTGATCTGTGTCAGCTTTATCTTTAAATCTCAGGACATTCATTGCTATAGTTTTTTTTTTTTTCTCCTTGACATGAAAGCAATGTGCTCATCTCTGATGTTACCTCCATGTGCCTTTAAAACAATCCTCCTATGTACACTTGAGACTGGTACTGTTCTTCACAGACAAAGGGTTGTGAGGCAAGCACTGTAGTTATACACATGTTATCAATAATGTACAAGAACTTCCTGCAGGCATTAACACTAAGAAAGCAATGGTTCAGTAGGGAGTATGCACATTGGGAAACAAGTTGGCATGAATGATGGCAATGAACTCAGGAGAGATTTTTCCCCCTTCGGTTGTAAATTCTAAAACAAATACATGCTCCCACTTTTGAGGAATTATTATTTCTCTGCACCTCAGTATAGAGAAGTAATTCAAATTTGCCAAATTGAAAAGATTCCTTGTATTTTGGGATACGTCCAGGTGCAAGATGTAATCTGTAGCTTAAAGGGTGCTTTTCACACTTTGATGTGACATATTTCTTTTTTTTTTTTTTTTTGATATGTTTACCTGATTCAAAGTAATAACATTTGTTATTTGTAGACAGACATTTTTATGTGTATCATGATTTCTGTCACCATTATTTCTGGTTCGAGGTCCCTTCACAGATAGTTACTCTCACTCTGCCTGGACACAATGGCAAAGTCTTGGAGAGATGATAGAAGACAAGAGAGTAGAACTTGACCACTAGGAGAAACTAGAGAACAGACTTGGGAGAGGGAAATAATAAGACACAGCTACTGTGAAGAGGGAAAGTGGGAAATTGAAAGGAGTCTTAACTAATGAGGAGGCACAGAGGATGATACTGAGGGAAAACATGGATATCAGTGATAAATACAAGAAGAATGTGTGGAAAAGCAATAGATAAACTTGTTGTTTGATTAGCTTACTTTAAAATAGAATGTGTGTGTGTCTGTGTGTCTGTGTGTGTGTGTGTGTAGGGGGGTAAGTGTGTGCCCACACATGTGTGTTTGCCTGGTTATCTCTCTGTGTGATGGAGTTATCCTGTAGGGAGGAAAAGTACTCCCCTAGAAGCCACAGACTATCAAACAAAAGCCTGGGTGCCAGCCAAGGGACACCTCCATTTGAGACTTTTATCAGGGATATCTAAGGGATTCCCCCAAAATAAAATCTATGACAATTTCTCTGGGTTCCTTATAAAATAATGAAAGTAAAATCCATTACTGAAGATACCATACACTTTTAGTCATAAGAGTTGGAGAAATAGAACTGTAATTCACATGGAAGCCTCCTTTCTAAGGAAGGGTTATATTTCAAGTGAAAAAGTGCTAGGCAAGCTGTTAATGGATCATTTTTACACTGTTATCAACAAGTGTAAAAATCTATGTACCACAACAACGATCAAGATGGTAACATAGCCCCAATGAGAAAAAATAACATTCATTTATGGAGAAAAACCAACATGTGTCTAATTAGATCTATGGGCTGTATAATATAGTATATAAATTATGAATAGTACTATAATTCCAAACAATTTCCATGACTGGAGATATCAGAGACCAAAGAAGACCTACTACTGTCATTTTGATAATTATTATGATTCTCAATTGCCTCCTAAATACTTATCCTTATGACAACTCCTACCCTTCATCAAAGTACGTATTTTTTGTGACAATAAAGGCTATTATAGATATCAACAGAGCAAAATGCCCATGGGGTCCATCCCCAAAGAAAACATCTATAGTACAACTCCATCCTTTAAATTCAGTGAATGAACATTACAGAAAAGACAGCGGAAAAATTTTAATTCTATTTTATTACTTATTCATATTACATCTCAATGGTTATCCCATCCCTTGTATCCTCCCATTCCTCCCTCCCTCCCATTTTTCCCTTACTCCCCTCCCCTATGACTGTGACTGAGGGGGACTTCCACCCCCTTCATATGCTCATAGGGTATCAAGTGTCTTCTTGGTAGCCTGCTATCCTTCCTCTGAGTGCCACCAGGTCTCCCCATCCAGGGAACGTGGTCAAATATGAGAAACCAGAGTACGTGTGAAAGTCATACCCCACTCTCCACTCAACTATGGAGAATGTCCTCTCCTTTGGCTAGATCTAGGTAGGAGTTTGAAGTTTATGGCCTGTATTGTCCTTGCCTGGTGCCATAGTTTAAGCGGGACCCCTGGGCCCAACACTTGTTCATTGCTGGTGGGAATGCAAACTAGTACAGTCACTTTGGAAATCTATCTGGTGCTATCTCAGAAAAATGAGATTAGGGCTTCCTCAAGACCCAGCTATTCCACTCCTTGGAATATACCCAGAAAATGCTCCAGCACACAACAAGAAAATTTGCTCAACCATGTTCATAGCAGCCTTATTCATAATAGCCAGATCATGGAAACAGCCTAAGTGTCCATCAGTAGAAGAATGGGTAAAGAAACTGTGGTACATATACACTATGGAATACTACTCAGCTATTAAAAACAAGGAATTCCAGAAATTTGTGGACAAATGGATTGATCTAGAAATGATCATAATGAGTGAGTTAACCCACTCATTCAAATGGTATATACTCATCTATATCTGTATACTAGCCCAAGGGGCATGTCCCATGAACGTCTTCACTTACCAGGAAACTGGGACAGAGGGGAGGACATCCTATTGGGACTCTAGATGAGAGAAGCATGGGAAAATGGCAAAGTTGAAGGATCCAGAGGGTCCTAGAAACCTACAAGAAGAACATTATGATAGACAGTGGAAAAATTTTTGAAAAACCTCTGAATCAGGACAATCTCTGTGATATCATTTCTTCTAGATATGATAGAGATGTTGGAGATGTGAAATTTCAGGAATAAGTTTATGAGCACAAAACCTGCAAAAAACACACCCATTATCATATGGATAGTGATAGAGGATAAGTTCACAAGTTCCACCACTAGTTGAAGACTATGGTAGACCAGTCTGCTGACAGATAATCAGTTTTCTTAGGAATGATGCCCAAAGCATACATGGTTAGCCATAATTCATGTTCCTACCATATTGAAAACATTCAATAGGTGATATCTATATCTATAGCTTTATATATAAATATACATATTTAACAGCAATAATTATAAAAGGAGAGATCATGACTTTGAAAGGAACATGTGAGTAGTTAGTAGCACAGGAATGGTAGTAATGATACAAATACTGTCTATTCGTATATTAAATTATCAAAAATATATAAAATTTAATCTGTTTTGAAGTACATAATTTCTATTATAAAAATCATTATCTATTAATTCTTTAATATATGACCAACTGCATATGTAATTATATGCTGTATTGTACAAGAAAAATACAGTATGAAGGGTCCTTCGTACTGGGGTGCTCGTCTCTCTATTACAAATTAAGCACAGAGGACATCCAAACACTTATTTTTCAAGCACAAAGGAAAGACAAATAGATCCTTTATTAAGCAAGGTAAAGAGAAAGGTGGCTGACTAAGGCTGAAACAGCAGCAAGTTGCTTTACAAATGTTAATTTTAAGAGGTAAAAAGGGGAAGTATGTGTTAGAAAGACCAAGGACCTGTTAGAAAGAGCAAGGACCTGTTGGAAAGTTCTGATTGGGTTAATTAGCTTAGACAAAATAATGAATTTTGGCTGCTGACCCTTGATATTTTGATTGTTGGACCTTGGTGAAAAAGTCTCTGGAATGAGTCAGTGGCCAATTAAGGGACTAGACATTGGTATCAAGCTTTAGGAATGTAGTCTAAATTCTGAAAGGTAAAAGGCAAAATCTGAGGCAGTCTCCATACCACCCAACCACGTGGAGAATTAGCTGTCCATGGGCTACATCTGAACAGGGGATCTAGGTTTCGGCATAAATTATCCTTGGTTGGTTCATCAGTTTGTGCAGAGCCCTATGTGTACAGATCTGCCAGGCCTTCATGGTCTCCCTGTAGAGCTCTTGACCCCTTTGTGTCCTTTCATCCCCCTACTCTTCCATACAACCCTCAACACCCAAACCTCCACAGGCTGTGCCCTAAACGCATCTGTACCCTTTACTGAATGTGGAATTCTATCACGGTCTTCTCTTTTTTGTTAGGTCTCCCCAACTAGATCCCAAGATTCAGTGGCCAAGTCACAAATTACTCCTTGCAATCTCAGGGTAGCACACTGTCTGTCTCACAATAGACACCTAATAAATGATCATTAAAGGAAGAAACTTGTAAATGAAAAGGTCAAATTCTGCCCGTGCCATGTTTGCCATGCTCAGACCAGTGTCTGCCATGCTGGACTTTCTAGCACGCTTCACTGTATGTACAAGTATTTCTTCCTTTGAGAAAATTATTGGCTAATAGAATGACAAGTTGAAGTATTTAAGAATCTTCTTGCACTTTTTGGTCAATTAGGATCATGTGTGAGTAAAAAATCTAATGATAAAATTTATGATTTAAAAAGTTCTCAGTATCTTGAGACACCCTTGAGTGACTTGGGAAACATATTGTAAATGCGTGGTATATTAGAAATGTGTTTTTGTTACGGTTTTGGATGGTGACATAAACTAAAAAGTTTGATAGATTTATGAAGAATGAAAGGAGGAAATCATTTCTGCAAAGCCTGATGATCTAGTTCAGGCTATGCACAGCCACAGTAATTATTCTTCCCAAAGGACACTGTGGTCCACAGGCTAAGCATTAAAAAGAATTCTCAGCATCTGTTCTCATACTTGGTTTCACTATTGATGTTTAGTTTATGCTTTAAATAAGCCATGACCCTTTTTCACATTTCAAAATGTGTTATGACTTTGAGTAAAGTATATTTGCATAATGCTTAGAAGTACTATGTAGATGATTAATATGATTACTTCAGATCTCTGAATATAAGAGTACGTGATGTCAGGCACATCTGTCAGGATATGTCTGATCTGGATTATGAAATACTAGCTTTTTAACGACATATTGTTACCATATGTGATTACATGTCAACAAAAACATGATTCTGAGCTTAATTTAAATTGTAGTAATTATCACTCACATACTCTAAAGAGAAATGTATGTATATACCTAAGTATCATATACATTATTTAAAATATTCTATCAGCATTGTAATAAAATTTAATCAATCATTTTATTATTGCTTGATTCTGAGATGAAAACATTTCTAATAATGATTTCTGGGTACAAAAGTATTTGTAGACATTGATAAGAACTTTCTGAAACAAAATTTGATATGAGACCTGGTGACATGTTTGTCACCTGGCCAGCCAGCTCTGATGAATTCTGATTCTTTTCATGAATGTGGAAAATGAATTGTGAAGTTCCTTTTCACATTTCTTCAAATGGCTCAGTATTTTTTCCCCTGAACTAGAACACAGATGCAGAAAGTTTTGTTTTGTGTCCTGTATCAGGTGAAACACCATTCTAACAGCCTGTCAAGCAGAGTGTTGATTTCACACTTTAAAAATATTGCTTTTGTATTACAATATTGAGTTTATTCTCTTGAATTTTTTATTATAAAGCCTGTGCTGTAGCATACAGGATTTCATCCCACGATCTGAGCAATGAAGTGCACTGCCAGACAAGTACTAAGTAAAAGAAAGTGTTGTGGGCTGCAGGCAAATTTCATCTACTTTTGATTAAATTGTTTCCTTCACTATTTCCTGATTTTATTTAGATCACCTTCATTTATTTTTATATTTTAGGAAACTTCTACTGATTATGTCTCTATACTGTCTCTGCCATGGCCCTGAAGATTCCTGTCTGTCCTAATATTGCACTGCTCAACTTCTCCTCTTATCCCCGTCTCCACTCCTATTGACTGTGTTAATGGTCCTCTATTCAGAATGTCTTTTCACTCCCTGTGTCAACAAGTCAATATTATCCCCCACTTTCTCTTCTATCAGGTTCAGTGTGTCTTGTTTTATGTTGAGGGCATTAACAAGTAGGAGTTGAGTTTTCCACAATGTGATAAACATGGATTTGAATTCATCTGCATACAGCTGTCTAGTCTAACCAATGCTGTTTGTTATAGCTTCAGTCTCTTATCCAGTGTGTATGGCTGGGTGGATGGATATATGTTTAGATGTACAATTCAGTATCAATGATCAGCATGCCAATCCCATGCTGGTTTTGCTACTGTACCTCTGTAGTACAACCTGTGGATGGAGATCCCTCCAGAAGTTCCTTTACCATTTAAAATGGGAATATTACAGAATTCTTAAAATACACACTTCCCAGCATCAAGCTTAAAATCCACCAATTCTTTATTCTTACCTCTCCAGGCATCCCAATTCATTTCAAGGGCCCAGCATAGATTATATATTCTTTTTTTTTTTTTTTTCATAGGGCCTGGAACTTTCCTAATGTAATTTTTTCTGTAAGTGAACGGGCTGATCAGAAGGTCCTGTGTTCTTTATTTGCTTCCTCTACAAAACATTTAGGGATTCAAATAGTGAGATCATATCTTTTTTTTTTTCAATAGCACATTTGTACTCTCCAATATATTGCACTACAGAAATTCAACCTTCAGTAAATATTTGCGGAGGCATTAAACTGTCTAGTGAACCTCTGGATTTGGTGGTTTGTTTAAACAGGCACTTCTGTATATTAACTTTAGGCTTTATGTAAATTCTAATGAGTGTCTTCATGCCCTGCCTTTTGCAGGGACTCATCACGGTGGGATTATTTCAGACAGTGCTCATTTATCTCATGGCAAAATGCCCACATTGGCATATATAACTCATTTGATAACAATCTGGTTTGAAGCTTGAAAAGGACTGTTTCCTTTTAATAATATATCTTTAAATACAGTGCTATAAAATCTAAAAAGTCCAGTCAATTTCCCAATTAGAATATCGTCAGGTTTTGACAGATATACATATTCAGTTAATATTTCTATTATTACTATCATTGGCAGGGAAGGGCAATTATTTCATGTAGCTTTATAAAACAAAACAGTGAGAAAATATTTATGTCAGTAATGCTTTCCTCAGGTTAAACACACATTCTCTCTTAGTGTTGAAGATTTGAGGTTTTATTATGATTAGCATCTTTATCCTATATTAATATATTTAACATTTATTATTCATTTTCATAGGATAACCAAAAACATATCTCAATGTAATGAGATAAATAGAATATAAACAAGTTGGGCATTAAATGTGTGTGCAGATGAAAAATGACAAGTTAATGAATGTCTTCTTGTGGTGGTTTGCAATTTACAATTTACAATCTATGAGTTCATCAGGTTGCTTTCTCTGTGTAAGACAAAAGTCAAGGCAATCCCAACACTACATAAGCAAGGCAAGAAGCATTTTTTCAACACCATTACGCATCAGGATATTGTTTCCTGAGGAGTTCATCCTTGAGAAGACATATTTCTGATAATGTAAAAGAGAGGATATTGGTCATGCCCAATGCTGCGTATTCTAAGTATCAAAAAGACCTCAAATCAAATTGAAATTTCATCACAACACCTTTGGATATTCTGCAAATGGAAGCGCACATGATGGTGGTTTATAAATTCTGCATGCATTTTGATTCAGAAATGTTGCAACAGCATGATGCAGTTTATAGTCCGTCTGCCACTGCTGATGTGTAGGATATTAACAAATACATGCATATGTACATGACTCACATAGGGAAACTCTGTGTTACGTTCATTTCTTCATTTCACTGCTTGTAAAGTTGTCTAAATTTCTCTGCTGTTTTAAAAATACTTAGTCAATAATTATAAAAGACCCAATTGCTGCTAAAAGTTGAAAATATAAACTTGACCAAAAATTATTTTCTTGATGTTCACAGACATTAGATTCCTTTTTATTTATTAAATATTATTTTTCAGATTACATTAGATTCTTAAGACATAAATGCATGTTAAGCAGATATTTTCTCCAATAAGTTACAATTACATAAGTAGTGCACACCTTTAGTCCTAGCACTCTCAAGGAGACAGAGGTAGGAGGATCTCTTTGAATTTAAGGCCAGCCTGGTAAACAAAATGAGTCTAGGACAGCTAAGACTACACAGAGAAGCCACGTCTTGACAAACAAAACAAGACAAAAAAGAAATATTTGGTTAAGTAAGAAATATTGTTGTTTCTTGGTGGAAAACGAGCATGTGGAAAGAAGATTGTGAGGTAGAAGAAAATTATGTATGAAAAGGTTATTGGAATCATGGAGAAAGAATGAAGGAAACACCACAAGAAGCTAAAATTGTGACGATACTTAGAATTCATGGCATTGACCTTAAAAATATATTAAACATATACATGTCCTGATAGGATCTGGTCATATGGTGGGGGAGAAGAACCCCCTGTCTCAGGTCTAGGGGAGGGGAATAGAGCTGAAGACGGAAGGAGTGTGAGAACGGGCAGATACAAGCAAGGGAATTAAAAATAGGGAAGTAAGAAGAGCACATCATAATAAATCAATAAATAATAAAATTTAAAGGAAGAAACGACTCTGACTGTCAGAATGTGTTGGAGCAGAGTTGAGCATATAATAGGAACTGTTCCCCTCCCCAAAATATATTTTATATCGTAGATGAGTATTGATGATATATTGAGTTAGTGTGGCTACAGTTAAGGATAGTGAAAATTGATTTTGTTATAAGGAAAATCTAGGGAGAGAGACAATTTATAGAAATATGTGTATTTTTCTAATGTTATACAGGTTTACTCAAAAAGCAGTGGTTAGAATATTAGACTTATTTGATTCATTAAAGTAAAATGAAAAAGAATGTATTCCCTTTTTCTTTTTTATAATTACAAATATAGAAAAGTGATGGTAACATTGAAAAAGGAAGTCTAAATATGTGAAGTTTTGAAGAATAAACATTCCCAAAATTTTATCATTTTCAGTCAAAAGAAAAGTCATGATAGAATGATCTTAAGTTGTATGCTAGTGGCAAATCTTTGGTGAGTGTCTGCAGATGCCTTTCGACTTCTTTTATATTTATTTGTTTGATTGGTTTTGGTTTTTGTCATTTTTTAAAAACAGAGTCTCCCAATGGAACCCTGGTTGCTCAGTTAAACTAGGCTAGTGAGAGGGCACCATAGATCCTCTTTTCTCCACCCTCCCTAGATAGGATTACAAGCTTATGCGCTTTTTATGTGGGTTTTGAGGGCCAAACTCAAAGCAGGCATCCAACAAACCCAGCTGTGTCCCTAACTCTTCCTCATATTTTAAAAGTGGATTAAAAAGGAAGCGTACAGCAGGAAAAATGACACATTCAGTTTCATTTCACTCGTGCTGTAATCCACTTAGGCAAATAATTTCATTACACTGCATCCTTAACACCCAGAAGAAAGTTACAGATATAAACGTTTTCACATAACAATATTACCCCCAGAGTATATGCCATTTCACATCCATACGCCTAGTCTGCTGCCTGACCAATTGGACATTGTTAGAAACAGGCAGTTCTACCCAGTAATTTAATTCATTTTCCTCTTAATGTTTTCAACTATGGAAAAATTTTGGTTACAATACACTTTTCTTCTTAGGATTTTGCTAAGAAGATCTAAAATTTGAAATTGTTGTGAAGTTCTCCAAAATGAACAGGTTCTTTTATTATTAAATGTTGTGCTTAGTTAGAAAGACTTTTTTTTATTTCCCAATTATTATTCAGCATATTATACTATTCTCTATTAATTTGGTACCAAAAGGATCAGGCCACAAATAATATTAACATCTTTATTTTATTTTTATTTATTTTTATTTTTTATTTTTTATTAAGAGGGGTTATCAGCAGGTAGCCAAGAAGAGACTTGAACATCTTTGTTTTATAATGGATGGAGAGTGGACATCCAATTAAGGACTACAGACTGTTTTTTGTTTTATAATGACCTGTACCCTGTTCAGCAGTCTTTGTATGGTATTCATAAAGGTGTGGTCATTTCCCTGTTCTACAAATCCTCACAGTTAATAAAACACTTAATTATTTTTAAACTATATTTTATTTAATTTACTTAAATTTGCATACTGAGTGTGCTGCTGCTTTGTAGCAATCATTTTTACTGCACACCCACAGATCCAAAACACAGAAGCACACACGCTCTACCACCACCAACATTAAAACAAAAGCAATTAACAGCCACTGGTCATTAATATCCCTCAACATCAGTGGCCTCAGCTCCCCAGTAAGAAGACACAGGCTGACAGAGTGGATGCGAAAACAGGGTCCACCATCCTGCTACATACGAGAAACACACCTCAGCGATAATTATAAACACTACCGCAGAGTACTTGGTTGGAAACCAGTATTCCAAGGAATCTGAAAAGAAAAAAGAAAAAACAGATTTTCAACCAAAACCAGTCAAAAGAGATGGGGAAGGACACTACATCTTCATTAAAGGAAAAATACACCAAGATGATTTCTCAATTTGGGGAACATCTATGCCCCAAACACAGGAGCACACACATTTGTAAAAGAAACATTATTGAAACTTAAGCCACTTATCGAACCCCATACATTAATAGTGGGAGACTGCACCATCACTCTCTCCACAATAGACATCATTTTTTTTTACATGCACCACACCATTTTTCTCCAAATGTATACCACATATGTTTGGCTACAGATATCGCTTAACCTCCAGTTATTTCATTTGTTTTTAAACTTAATTTTAAGTTTACATGGGTTACTTTTTTATGGCAAGGAGAAAAGACCATGAGTGACAAGCAGGTGCCTTATTATTCATTGGAGATATATTTGTTTCCACTGGCCTCCTTGAAGAAACAAAGGATTTAACTATATGCAGAGATGGAATAAAAGACAGCATAGGAGTTTCATCCACTTTACTCCAAGTCTTTATCAATCTTGTTCTTCATTGTGTTTTTGAAAAGTGAAATAAAACAGTAAATATATGTAAAATATGCTGATCTTGCAAGTCACATCCAAATGTGACTAACCTTGGTACTGAACCTGACAATATCTGCAAACAGCTTTTTTTTTTAAAAAGCTGCTGACAACTCCTCAGAAGGGGAGCAGAGATAGGGGGAAGAGGGTTGGAGAAGGGGACTGTGAAGAGGGGAGAGAGGGTGCTGTGATCAGGATGTAAAGTGAATATATAAACTAAAAATAAATTTTAAAAATTATTTGAACCATAAAGGTCCACTCTGAATGGGGGTATCCCCTTCTGGTGGCACCATATGAAATGGCATGGAATAGGGAATCCTCATCTTTCTGCTGCTTGACCAAAATTTTGCTTGCAAGCTCTTCTAAACCTGTGTCAGATGCGTTCCTTTAGGGGATTAGAACCTACTTCTTGGGGATTCCAGTGTAGACCTAAGACTAGCAGCTCCCCAAGAATCCTCTACCTCTTCAGTACCACAATGGTACTTCATAGGCATCAAGCCTTGTGGTCTGGTCCGATCACATATCTTAGCATTGACAGTGTGAGATAGCCACTGCTGTGCTTTCATAGTGCTATCCATCAGCCAATCAGTAACTCATATATACATATATATATATTTGTTATATTAGTTATTCAGAGAAGCATTGACTAACACAATGTGTATGTATACCACTTATATTTTAACTGCACTGATTTCTAATCCCAATATTCTCTATTAAATAAAATAATAATACTTTTAAGGGTCAAAACACATTTTTAAAAAAGGGCAAGCTTGGAAGTAGGCAGAATTGACAGCCAAACTCTCCCAAGACAGGGTAAGAAAGTCCTCAATAGTTGCTGCTTCACAATTAGGTCTGTCAGATATATTGGGCCAGAAGGCTGAAGATGATGCTCCAAAGTTATAGAGAGTTTCAGGTGACTGCTCAGGTAGCAAACTGTCTCTGTCATCCTCTCATTTGGGAAGCTGCTAACCTGAACCCCCAGTATACCCAGATAATCAATTTTGTTCGTTTTCAAGTCTCTGATGTGGTTGAAGTCCAAAAAGTTTATTTTTACAATTAAGCTTAGTTGTTTTGGGGTTAGGACGTTTTTAGGTCTAGATAGATGTTTTAAGTTGCTAATGATGAGATGTGATAGTTATTGATTTACATTCAGAATTTTTGATGCACCAAGATAGGAAAGATGTTTTCTTCAAAGCTGGAAAGTACAACTAGCCAAAACACTAAGAATGTAACATTGATATAGTTCCTGATTGATTCGTGGTTCTTCATGCTGTAGGTAGTTTATTGTATATATCTGTAATACTATAAATGTATATGTAAAAAAAATAAAAATATATTTAATAAAAAATTTCCAAAGAACGCCACACACATTAGGTTATACATTTGTCATTTCCAAGCAATACAAATGCTATTTTAATATGTGAGTGTTTTTAAATTAATTAATTTTAAACAAAAGAGAAGATAGAATAGGTTATATGAGAAAAAGAGAAAGGCAGGACAAAGGTAGGATAAAGAGATTAAGGTAAATGAAAAGAGAGCAGAGAGATTGAAAGAAAAAACACTGGAGTATGACAAAGAGGCTATCTTAATATAAGGCATGGCTTTCAATGGTTACGTAAAAGCATTAATTAGTATGTACAGACTCTTGACCATGCAAAACTGTTGTTTTCTTATACTGTGCCCGTTCACTCATCACCACACAGATTTCATGCCATTATGCATGTTATTCAGTTGAGACACTGGACGCTCAGAGAGGGTTTTCCATGTCATGGTAAGAGAATTGAAGTTATTCACCTGGCTCAGAACAAATACACAGTATTCTCTGTATATTCTTGTTATCAATTTCACAGGAAAGAGGCAGGGTAGACTTCGTTATCTTACAGTTAAATCTCCAAGTTCAGAAACGGTTTTGTGTTGATAATAAATATTTAATTTCTGATACCAGGAGCTGAGAAACAGATCAATCAGCATGCTGCTGCAAGTTCCCTTCAGAAGATGAGACAAGGCTATGAGAAAAGTGATCTCTAATGAGCAGTGTTTGTTATTTGAATCAACAATTATTTCCAATTTCACGCTTTACATGTGTTACTTTTCATAAAAAATTGAATTTAAAGCACTAAAAAAAAGTTTGAGGAGTATGTTAATTCCTAACTAAAGTTGGACATATAGAAGCATTAAAAGTCAAGCTTTCAAGAATATTTTTAATTTGTAACTAGAAAAAGATAATTCTTTCAAATTTAATATGAGTTATAAAATAAAGACTGATGTAAGTGAAACACTGTAGCTATTTCTCAGCAGAGAAAAAGATTGGAAATACACTTCTATCAATAAGAAATATTTTTACTATGGTTAAATTTCTAATTTTTTTCCATTTGTAAAAAGAATGTAATCATTCAGTCTACGGCAACACAAAGAACAACTCTTAATATCAAGTCTCTTCTTGGTAACTAGCTATCCTTCCTCTGAGGTCTCCCTAGGTCACGGACATAGGGGAGGGGAGAAGGGGAGAAATGGGAGGGAGGGAAGAATGGGAGGAAACAGGGGAAGGGCTAACAATCAAGATGTAATATGAATAAATTAATAAAAAAATCTAAAAATAAAAAAATAAAAAAAAATAAAAAAAAAAGAACAACTCTTAAGGGCAATGTCTTTGAAAAACAACTGCCAATTAAATTTAAAATTACACTGTTGATTGCTGACATTATTTTATTTTTTAAAATATGAATTATTTTTTATTATATTAGGATTATATATTTCTGATCTATATCTTACGGAAATTTACAATTCACTTTAAGAGAAATGCTCTCTGGTTTTTGATCCCTTCCCTCTGGTGGGGCTGCCTTGCCAAGCTAAGGTGGAACAGGAAGTGCTCAGTCCTGAGGAAGGGCAATATGCTGGGGTGAATTAGCAAGGAGGGACCCCTTGTCTCAGGGGTAGAGGAGAGGGGATAGGGGGAAGAGGGAGGGAGGGGTGGAGGGGAGCAGGGAAGGAGCCATGATTGGGATGTAAAATGAATAACTAAAGCTTTATATGAGATTATTTTAGAACACTTTTTTGCCAACCCTCCTTTTTGAAAAAAAAAAAAAAAAAAAGAATGTCTCCCCAAACATTTCTGGCTGTCCTCAAAACTGTGATCTGTTTCCTGGATGCTGGAATTTCATCACTGTGCCACAATTTCTCTCTGTTAATGCCTGGTCTGGGCCCACTGAGATGGCTCAGCAAGTAAAGACACTTGATGCCAAGCCTCATGACTTGAGTCACACATGGGGGAAACAGAACCATCTCCTCCAAGCTGTCCTCCTTATATATGTGTTGTGGTACATATGTAACAACAGCAACAACAATAATAACAGTAAACATTTAAAACATAGACTGAAAGGAACATGAAGCTGCTGAAATCTGTATGATTTTTAAAAGTGGTGTCCTTGTCTCTTGATGCCCTCATACATTCTGTGATATCATTTTAATAGAGTATTTTATTCATTCTTTGAGGTATTCATACAATGTAATTTGACTAGTTATACCTAGTTTTTCCCTTATCTCCATGGACTCCATCTGTACTGTCCCCAACTTTTTGTCTTCTATTATTTTGTTTTAAATAACCCACTGAGAATGATTTGCACCAGTTAAAAGCAGGGGCTCATAGACTCTCCTCTATCCATGTAAGATTGTTGACTGATTTCATCCTGTACAGGTCTGATGCAGTAATCTCCATCTACTGTGAGTTCCTGAGTGTAGTTGTCCTCTGTAGCTTCCTTATTTTACTGCCTCTTGTTGAGGAGACGTGCTATAAACATGTCGTTCATGTCTGATCACTGACTCTTTTACTCTCCATATTTTAACAAGTTGTAAGTTTCTGACTTAACCACAACCAACTGCACAAGCAAACTTTTCTGATGGAATCTGAGAGCTGCAATAATTGATGGTCATAGGAATATGATGAGTTAAGAGAGAAGTTGGTTGGCATATCCATTTAGTAGAACAATGTTTGTAGGACCATTCTTCTAAACTCCCAAAGCATGTACTCTTAGCTATATTTACATTAGCCAGAAGTGTTTCTGCCAGTGGAACAGGCCTATATACACAATAAGAGTGAATTTGGTTATTCCCATAGCATCCATGCTACTATAGCAACCACGAACATATCATGCCATGGAGTCATTATTGTGCTTCGTGGATTCACAATTCGATGAAACTATTGATTACACATTTCCCCCCAGCAGCCCAGTACACTGTCTGGTGCCATGAAAGCTATCCAGCAGTAAAAATGCTTTCTGGTTAGTACCAAATTGGTGCTGTTTTCAGAAATAAGTCTTACCATCAAACTTTGGTGGTTGACAAAGAACAGTGTGTATAGCCACTGTGAAAAATAAAGGTGATGGTCTTCAGCAATCTAGAAATACATCTACTCTGTTAGCCAGCCATACCACTGCAGAGCATAAGTGCATAAAGGGCTCTGTCACAAGAATTGTAATATACAAACACCTAGATGTCCACCAATTGATGAATAAACTAGGAAAGTATGGTACCTGCAATTTCATTCACCTTTAAAGAAAAATTAAATTATGAAGGCTTCAGGTCAATGGATGGAGCTGAGAAACAATGTACTTACTGAAATTGCCTAGATCCAGGAGTCAAACATCACACACTCTAACTCACATGCAAAAATTAGTGTTGATATTAACTTATAAATATACAAAGTAAGCAATCCTCTTCTACATCTGTCAATGGCTATTGATCATTTCCTTGGTTTATATATTAGTATTTTTCTACCAAATGAAGCAGTAATTTCCATGAATTTAATGCAATTTGAAGAAATCTGACATTGAAAGTTATTAGTATATTTTGAAAATAAAGAAGAAAACATGTTAACACTAATTGACCTATTTTTCAAATTAGTATATTCATGAAATAAATAAACCAGCAACATATTGAATTATTTAGACGTTATATATAAAAAGTATAACAGTTTAAATTTATCATGGATCTCTAGCTTTGACACAAAACTGCTAATTCTGTCTATAGTCTCCTCTACAGTGTTATCAACTACACATCCGATATCTAAAATATATGAACGGTGCAAAAATTATACAAGAAAGCAAGTAATCCACATGAAAATTTGGATACAGGTCTAAATAGAGAATTCTCAGAGAGGAAAAAGAAATGTCAGAGAAATACTTAACAGGGTTCAACATCCATAGTCTTAAGAGAAATACATATCAAAACTACTTTAAGATTTCATCTTGCGCCATCAGACTGGGCAATATCAATAAAGCAAATGACAGTTCCCAATGTTAAGGATGTGGAATAAGGGAAAAATGCATCCACTGCATGCAGGAGTTCAAACTTGTGCACTATGGAAAGCAGTGTAGCAGTTGCTCCAAAGCAGAATTGATCTACCTCAAGATCCAACTATGCTACTCTTTGGCATGTATCAAAAGGATTCAACAATACTACTGCAGAGACACTTGCTCAGTCACACTCATTGCAGCCTCATTCATAATAGAAAGAAGTTGCAAACAGCTTAGGTGCCATCAACAAACAAATGGACAAAGAAAATATTGTATATTCGTATAATAGAATGTTATGCAGCTGCTAAAAATATATTTGCAAGTAAGTGTATGGATCTAGAAAACATCTTGAGTGAGGTAACACTGTCCCAAAGAAAGACAAATATGGTGAATGTTAGCTGTTAAGTCTTTGATAAACCTGCAGCTCTTACTCTACAATTTATATAAACACAGAGGTTAGTTATAGAGCAAGAGCTGCAGGGCTGGAAGGATATTAGTAGGAAAAGGAAACAAAGTAAATACTTCTGGATGGTTGGATTGGGATATAGAACAGAAAAACCAAACAGGAAGGAAGAAGGGAAATGGAAGAAAGAAGGAAGTAACAGGAGGGACTTCTAAAACTAAGGGTCATGTGATGGATCATATGGAAAGCCATTACAGTAAAAACCTATTAAAATATATAGGGAAGAAAGAAATATAAACAATATTATCAAACAATGGGAAAGAAAAGCCCAAATTAAATATCTTTCAGCTCCAAATGAAACCTCAAGTACCAGGAATGGGTTAAATCTAATTGAGTTGTTGGCCATGAAGCCCAACCAACACACCTAAACAACCTTGGCCATTACCAAGGCTATTGTTTGCTCTACAGAAACTGACGGTAAGGCCCTATTGATGAAGTTAACACCTATATAACTCATTGAACATATTTAGTACCATCTTAGAGCCCTGACCCCTACAGACTAGTGTTTGAGTTGCTGGAATATACTCTGTACACTACCAGTGAAGAAAGGTAAACACTAACCCTACTGTAAATCCTTTGATCTGAAACTAGTCCCTATCTACAAGATACGCTGGTATAATAGTGGCTTAAGGGTAATGAGAGTAACCAACTACTCTCTGAATTTAAGGCCACCTCAATTAGATGGAACCTATGCCTGACATTGGTCATTTAAAGAAGAAACTGAGACTAAGTAGGCCATAGTCCTAAGAACATAGGAATATGCTAAAAGAATATATCTATAAAATGACTCCTAGTGACATTATGCTATATTCACATAGCAGTATATTGCTTAGCAATGATCAGACAAGATTCCTTTTTTCATTGATGGAAATTCATATAAAGACAGAAATGGACAATGTGAAAAGAGTGAGAGACCTTTGAACACTCACCTCCAAATTGGATGTCTTTATCAATTCCTCCCATCAAGACTCAGGGAAGTTAGCCGAAGAGGGGGCCCAAAGACTGTAATATCCAGATGTGGTGGAAGAGACTAAGCAGACAAGTCCTTCTTTACTTAACTGGGGAAATGTACATATGAGCTCACAGAGACTGTGGCAGCGTGCAGAGAGAGCCTGTACAGGTCTAAGTCAGATAGAGCCCTAGGCTGAGAGGAGAAGTGGACACAGCTTCTATCTTCAACCCAGAACCTATTACCAACTGATCATCACTCACAAGAAAAGTTAGTTTTCTCCAAAATCTTACTACATATCCAAAACAGATTTAATATATGGTCCCATGCTCAACTTTCCATACCCAAAACAAATAAACTCAATAGCATTTTTAGAGGATTTTTGTCTCAGAATGCTTTGTCTGGGCTTTTTTTTTTTTCCTTGCCTTCCCCTGCAGGTCTTTTGTTTGTGTAGTATAGTTTCCTAGTGTTTTGTCTTTATGTAACTTCTGTATGTGCAAACAGATGCGTATCTACACCTATAAGCTTTTCTTCTATTTTTTTTACATTGGCCTTTTTTCTTGTTTGTTAGATTTTTTTTCCTAACTGTGTGTAGTGACTTGAGTAGACATGGCCCCTGTAGGCTCAAATATTTCAAATTCTGGTCTTTACAGAGTAGTGTTACTTGATAAGAGATTAGGAGGTATGGCCTTGTTAGAGGAGCTATGGCTCTGTTGGAGAAAGTGTGCAATTGGAGTGTAGGCTTTGAGGCTGCAAAAGCCACCTGCAGACCCAGTGGCTGTGTGTCTCTTCTATGGATTTGAATGTAGAATTCTCAGCTGCTTTTCCAGCATCATGTCTGCCTACATGTTACCAGGTGACAATGGACTAAGCTCTGAAGCTGTAAGCAAGCCCCATTAAATGCTTTCCTTTATAAGATTTGCCACCATCATGTCTCTATATAAGAATAAAACACTGTGTTTATCTTCATTTACTTTGTTATTATTTAGATGTGTGTTTGTCTTCTGATAGAGAGAAAAATAAGGGTGTGCCTGTGGGGTGTGTGTGTGTGTGTGTGTGTGTGTGTGTGTGTGTGTGTGTGTGTGTGTGTGTAACATCTAGGAACATCAAAAAATTCCATTTTCAATAAAACGTTCAAAATAAAAAAGGTTAGATGAGTTAGACAGTCTAAGAAGTCTAAGGGGGTAGAGATAACACCAAAACAAAACAAAAACCACAAAACGAAAAGGAAGAAACGAGGACAGCATTGTAAAATGTAGTGTTTAAAGCTAAGGCCATAGAAGCCCAAAGGTTGCAAATACAAAAATAATTGGGGGCAGGATAGGAGTGTAAGGTCCCTAGGGATGACTTTAGATAGAAATGGATTTAGGTTTCACTCCTATTGTTGTGTTCTTAGGGGTATGTGTATAATTTGTGGAAGCTTTTTTATTCTATTGACTTGCAGTGCTGGGCACTGATCCTCTCTTAGTCCATTGACCACGTTCATTAAGAGAGTTTGCTCTTTGAGCTACATTATCCCTTAATATATGGTAGTTCACAGAGAAGTAGAAAACTCATACACCAAACACTCACAGTTTTTCTTAAATATTGTTTAAAACAAAAACAAAGAAATAATATAGAAAATAAAGTAATGTTTTATTCAAATAATAACATAAATAAATGAAATCTATTTAACGTTCTATAAAAATTTAATATCTATAGAACTTAAAGAGATCACACTCCTTTCCTTCTTCTATCTACCTCCTTTTTCATGTGTCAGGGACATTTCCCTTGCAGGGATTATATATGTTTTTAATTTTTACTTATTTTAATTTCTTTTTTAATGATCAGGAGTTTGTCTAAGAAATTATCCCTTTAGGCACAACGAATCAGAGAGTTATGTTTTTTATTTCTTAGATTCACTAAATTCCTCCCTTCTATATATACTTGTACATGTTCTTGCAAATTGTTTTAAACTAAGAATTAAGGTGACCAAAACACTCAGGGCATTTGGAACTGTTGAAGTATGACTTATCAGTGTCAATATTTTCTTGAAATTGGGAAAAATTAACTTCTACAAAATTCTGAAAAACTGTTTGGTGGAAATGTTATTTCTCTTTTTATTTCCCCAGATCTATTACCTCAAGACTTATGCCAAAACTTCCCTAATATTTCTTTTTCCTTCTTGTATAGGATCGTGGACCATGAAATTAAAAAAAAAAAATCTCATCTTTCTCAAATGGCTAAACCTTTCTGCGTATTATCACCTGGTACCATCACTGCCCTTTTCTTAGGGTAGATTTTCAAAGATAACCTCCAACATTTAGTTTCTCATTTTGATTCATTAAAAATATTGTGATGAGTTCTTTCCTTCTACAGACAATTTGCATCCCTGGTCCTTGCTTTGGACTTGAGACATACCTGTAAACAACTCTGTTTACAATTGTTTTACTTTTATGTTATGAATGAATCATGTAAATTTAATCTTAACTAATGAAACATTTACTTGTACTAAAAGAAATTTAGCAAAATATTATTTGGACTCAGTCTTTACTTCTCAGTTGGTCAAACATCTGATTTTAATCATTTTATCTGACTTTCGCTAAAGTATTAAGAACAATATCCTCAAAACAGTTATTTACTTGGCATACTGATAATTTATATTTTCATTGAGAGGCTATTGGTAGGAAGAATCTCAATTCAATTCTTTATATAATTTGTCAAATTTAGCTTTTTCTCCAAATTATGACACACTCATTCCAGTTGCTGGCTGTTGGTTTGTAACTTATACCCATCAAGATATTTTTACATCCAGGAAGATTCTTTTTTTTTTTTCAATTCTTCTCTCATTTATTACATTCCATCTCTACTTTGCCCTTCCTCCTCTCCTCCCACTCCCTCCACCCCTCTCCTCTACCCCAGATCCACTTGCCCACCATTTCCCTTCAGAAAAGTGCATTCCTTCCAGGGATATCCACCAAAACATGCCATCAGGAAGACTAGGAACATCCCCTCATATTAAGGCTGAACAAGGCAAACATGGAGGAAGAAAAGGGTCCCCAAGGCAGATAAAGGAGTCAGAGACAGCCTACACTTTCACTGTTAAAAGGCTCACAAGAGTACCAAACTGCACGACCGTGACATGTATGCAGCTAGGTCAAAACCACAAGGCTCTCTGATTGTCAGATCAGTGTCTGTGAGGCCACATGTGTCCTGGTTGGTTGACTCTGTGAGTTGTTTTCTTTTGGTATCCTTGGCTCCTATAATCATTCCTCCCCCTGTTTTTCATGATTCCCTGAGCTCCTCCTAATGTTTGGCAGTGAGTCTCTGCATCTGCTCCCATCAGTTACTACATGAAGCATCTCTGCTGATGATTATGCTAGGTTTCTGTCTTTGAGTAGAACAAAGTACCATTAAGAATAATTTCATTGATTTTTTTTTCAATTGTGTTTGGTTTTATTTCAGCTCTCTTGTATTTCCAGCCTCTGGGTCATGTCCCCTCCAGGCAGTATCAGGTGTGAGCTCCCTTCTGTGGCAGAGATATCAAGTTGGACCAGTCAGTGGTTAGTCACTCACAAGTTTTGTGCCACTTTTGCCCCAAGCATATCTTGTAGGCTTGATAAATTGTAGGTCAAAGTTTTGTGGCTTGTTTGGTGTTCCACTCCCTTCATTGGAAGCCTTGACTGGTTACAGAAGATGGACAGTGCAGGCTCCATATTCCCTTTACTGGGAATCGTCACTAAGGTCACTCTTGTAGATTTCTGAGAATTTTTATAGCACTAGGTTTTGACTGCCCATGAAATGACCCCAAACTCTAGTTGTCTTTTCTAGTACTCTCTCTCTTTCCAACCCCAACACCTGTATATACTGACAATATAGACTATCTTGTGACTATTGCTGATACCTGAGACCATGTGGAAGTCAGTGGTTCATGATGTGACCAGAAAACTGTGCAAGTCCATGACCCATGCTCCTTCTGCCTGTAAAGGACAAGGAGCTACTTTTGCAGTAGTATCTATGACTGAGTAGATTGGTATTCTTATGGGGATCCTAACAGAGGAAGTGGCTGCTGTCCTTCACTCTCTTGCCCACTTGTGAGACCATTCCCCTTCTACTGGGTTGCTTCATCCAGCCTTGTTGTAATGGGGTGTAGCTTGCTGTGCCATGTTTGCTTGATGTCCCTGAGAGGTCTGCTTTTTTCTGAGGGAAGACAGTGGGAGAGGGGCAGATGGGTCTTGGGGTAGGGAAACTGCAGTAAGTATGCAATATATGAGAGAAGAATTTAAAAACCTAATAATAAATAAAATACATACACACACACACACACACACAAAGACCAAAGTAATAAAACATAGTATCTCACAAGCCAGAAAAACGAATGCCCCACAGCAGGTCTCTACCAAGGCTGCAGTGGACAAATACCTGTCTGTAGTTCAGGGTAGGTTACCCTGATGAGGAGTAAGAACCCGCAGAACACAGCTTCCACCTCTGCTTCCATTCCTCATAACCCTGAGCCTGATTCACTGCTTAAAATAATCAACCTGAATTTTTTTCGTCCTCAGGTTTTGCTGCTGGAGAAAATAGTCAAAGAGTACTGTGAAATATGCACATTCTCAATCATATCAACATAACTCATTCTTCTTGTATATTTCACTTACAATGTCAACACAAACAAACAAACAAGCAGATAAAAAAAAACACCTACTGGCTATTTTTTTTATACTATCACCTATAAAATTCTCACTCCCATGCTCTTGAAGACAGTTTTTTTTAATTGTTGTTACTGCTGCTGTTATTATTCTTTCCTTCGTTCTTTCCTTCTTTCTTTTCTTCTTTCTTTCCTTCATTTCTTCCCATTGTTTCTAATTCCATATATGCTTTCGAGTGCATATCTCTAAAAAGCTTTTGTCTCGGCCTCAAGGGGCCCTGCTCCATCAAACAACTTGTAAAAGCAGCATTTACTCTCCTCTACATAATAATAATCTGTAAACTGTCTCTGAACCTCTGGAATCTTAGTTTTTTCCTATGTTGATCAGTCTCATGCTGTGACTCAATATCCAGAAGCATCTTTTTGTTGTTAATAAATATTAATTAATAAATTAATGTATAATTAAGTTATACATTAAATATATAACGGTTTATAACAGTTTAAAACATCAAACTCAAATGACCAAGATGTTTTCCTTGACTGAAAAGCCTCATTAAGAGTTTGCTAATATATATACATATATATTTATACATGTTTATATATATATATATATATATATATATATATATCTTACAATATCTACGTGTACATTTCCTTCTTTATCATTAATTTAGTCAAGCTCAATTGCAGAATGTATTTTGCTGATAACGTCTTCCTGTATAGTGTATGTATTATATATGCTGATGGTGAGAAGGCCCGAGGAATCCTATTGATTATGGAAATACTCTTTGAAAGCAAGTTGTCAACACTACTCTTATAGATGGTCCAGTTCTAAATAAAAATTTGTCTTCACAGATGTTTCTCAGACTGAAGATTCTGCCGCAGGCAGCTTATGAGGCTAGCCTACCTTGCAGCCTGTGGCATCCCCTTTAAGTCTTAGTTGTACTGAATCTCTTTTGTACATTCTCTTGTTGACCCTTGCATTCTTTCTACCTTAACTTAGATTTATTACATTCTCTAGCCCATATGATTCAAATTCCACACTCCTTATGGTTTCCTCTAATTAAATAGTTTCTTCTACTATATGATAGATATCATCTATGTACAATATTCTCATTCTTGGCCTCAGAAATTCTAAACCCACGTTTTGCCAGCACTCACCTCTCATAATTACTATTGCTGATTTTCTAGCGAGCATGGCACTCACAGGTTTTGCCTTTTACCTCCTTCCCTTTGCTAAACCATTAGATTACGTTCCTAAAACTTGTCACCAAGTTCTACTCCCTTATTTGGTCACTGAATTATTCTTGATACTAAACAAAACTTCAAGGTCCGGGAATCAAATTCGTCATGTTGACTAACCTAATTAAAACACCCAATCAGAATTTACCAACACATCCTAGCTCATTCTAATACAGACCTCTCCTTTTTTCTCTTAAAATCAACACTTGAAAAGCTTTTTGCTGCAGTTTCTGACTTATTCTGATCAGCCACCTTGTCTCTTTGCCTTGCTGAATAAAGGAATTTTTTGCATTTGTTTTGTGCTTGGAAATTGGTTTTAGGATGTAGTCTGTGTCGAATCTTCCTTCCAGAGGGGAGCACCCCATAGTACGCAAGGTCCCTTCACATAAGAAACTTAAATATGATAGATATTGGTTTACATTCAGATATTTAGATGCATCAAGATAGGAAAGATGTTTTTTTCAAGGCTGCCAAATACAAATAGACAAAACATATTATATAGACAAAACAATATATAAATGTAACATTTACATGAATCCTGATTATTTCATGGTTCTTCTTGCTGTAGGTAGTTTATTGTATATATGTGTAATAATATTAATGTATATGTTAAAAAATAAAAATTAATAATAAAAAGGAAACTAAGTAGCATTTAAACTCAATGTCAAACAAATATGAATCATAATTGTGTATATGAGGTTGAGTAAACTTTATTTTACATTTGTATACTAAGGCATTTTTAAAATATATTTGAAAAATATCATTGTGTATGTTACTCAGATATGAAACTGAATTTTAAGAAACATATTTAAATTATATGGAGAGTAATTGGCGCTTCCATAGAGAGGTTCTCAACCATTCTAATGCTGTAACCCTTGAGTACAATTTCTTATGTTGTGTTGACTCCTCAACTTTAAAATTATTTTATTACCAATTCATAACCATACTTCTGTTACTGTTATGAATTGTAATATAAATATCTGATATGCATAATATCTGATAGGAGACCCCCAAAGGGGTCACGACCCATAGGTTGAAGATGGCTGATATAGAATATTGCAATAAGAGGTAAGTGGGACCAGGTCTGGAACTGAGCCTTTGTATATTAAACACTTCTCCAACCTCTTACTAAACTATATATAATGGATACAAATGGTATCAATGATCTCCAACTTCAACAGCTTGAAAATTATCCTAACCTTGCAAGACAGAGGAGAAGCCTTTAATATCCATGAAGATTGACACCGAAAACTCTCTGATAATAGGTTGCAATTGCAAGGTGGCAACCCAGCTCCTTTAATGATTTTGTGAGATGCCACATACTCCATTTCCCTGGCATGGGCTGGCAAGTCCTGTGGATTGACATTTTGACTATATCCTGAGCCTTTGTCTCATCAGAGGTTGAGTTCGTGTGTTCCTAATAACAGAATGACCTGGATCACAAAGCCTGAAGGGAACTGGATCCCTACACTGGTCTAGAATGTAACCAGAGGCTACAGGACCTGGATATCAGCGGAGTTTGTTCCTTCCTCCATGTCTTTAATTAACTTACACCAATTGCCCCAGTAGGGATTGAGTAGGAGTTTCACCATAGGCCTCTATTTTTAGTCAAGGAAGATAGAAACTAGAAACATATGAGGATCCATAAAAAGGCCAGAGGAATATGACCACATACATGTACTTTATTTTATAT